>NC_143481.1:14021141-14621141 GCF_027475165.1 Benincasa hispida
GACTGAAGCCGAACAACCCAGTCCGTCGCCACCGGCTGATCGTGCAGTCCAGCCGTCTCCGTCGCTCTATCCAAATGCATGCTTAAGACGTCATCGACACCTTCCAGACATTGTCGGTCGTCGCCACGTGTCAGTTCGATCGTCCGACGTCACCTACTACCATTTAGCTGCTGTTTGGGGCAAAAACTTATTTGGGTGAGCTTTAGATTCAGGGCCTGGAAGTTTTGAGGTGACCCATCAAATTCAAGACCAATTTTGACAAAGATGGTTAGATTGTGGTAAATTTTCCTTGGTAAGTAAATTGGGAACGTTTGGCCTAAATTGGACTTAGACCTCAAAGGATTAATTTAAATTTTGGACTCTTCATTTTAGGCCATGGCTACTAAACTAAATTTAGTAATTTATGTTATAGGGCGAATTTAAGTTTATTCAAAAGCTTTAAGGAGACTATTTTGTGGACAATTGTTCGTGATCAAATTTGAGGTAAGTAATCTTACTACTAGAACCGCCTTTATGATTTATTTTGAGGATTTTAAAACTAGTTACAAGGATAATTCTGGTTGTTCTGAGATTTAATGGACTGTTTAGAAAAGATATGTGAGCATATGATAATATGTCTGAAGCATGTTAATGTATGAACATGATTTAGAATTTTATGAGGAATAATAAAAGTACGATTGAGCATGACCCTAAATTATGAGTTAAGCGACATTA
This sequence comes from Benincasa hispida, assembly GCF_027475165.1. Taxonomy (NCBI): domain Eukaryota; kingdom Viridiplantae; phylum Streptophyta; class Magnoliopsida; order Cucurbitales; family Cucurbitaceae; genus Benincasa; species Benincasa hispida. Next base: position 14,021,856 of record NC_143481.1, read on the forward strand.
ACCACTAGAATGTCTTAAAGTTAGGTGAAAGTTGGGGCATTTGTTGATGTACATATTTATGTGATTTATTATGAAAGTGCGTAGGCTATATGTTGTATTATGAAATTTCGAATGTTTGATTGTTTACATGAGTTAGTGCATGAAAATGATGTACTAGAGTTGATCCATTAAAACTAGATTAAACACGTACGTTGAGGTTAATTATCATGACCTTGATGAGGAGATTTTAGAGGATTCATGATTATGTGAATGTTATATGTGATATGAAGTTAGATGCAATCTCTTTTCCTTTCCAGACTATGTGACTGCATGAAAGTGATGCATGTCCAAGGGCGCTAGTACATGAAAGAGATGTACTAGGGCTGGTGTGTATTAAAGTGATACATACCTAGAGGGTACTGGGTATACGTAAGAGGTGCACGCTCATTGGGTTATGTGTATACGAAAGAGGTGTATACATAACCATGTGTACGAAAGAGGTATGCATCCCTACATTCACAGAGAGGATCTGGGATGTACGAAAGAGATACACACTCAGTGGGTTATGTGTATACGAAAGAGGTGTATACATAGCCAGGTGTGTGAAAGAGATACACATTTAGTGGATTATGTGTATATGAAAGAGGTGTATACATAACCAGGTGTACGAAAGAGGTACACACTCAGTGGGTTATGTGTATACGAAAGAGGTGTATACATAACTAGGTGTACGAAAGAGGTACACACTCAATGGGTTAGGTGTATACGAAATAGGTATATACATAACCAGGTGTATGAAAGAGGTACACACTCAATGGGTTAGGTGTATACGAAAAAGGTGTATGCATAACCATGTGTACGTAAGAGATTGTGTTTCCTTTGGGATTCACTAGAGGTTGTGGGTCCTATGAGACTTACCAGAGATAAAGAGCATACTTAACTACAGTAGGATAGAAATCAATTTTTCATGTATGTATGTGTCCCATGAGGACTAAAGCAGTTTATATATTCCACCAGAGGTAGGCATCTAGAGGACATAGATGTCTAGCCTGACCCCAGTAGTGGGGTTACTTACTGAGTATTTTATACTCACCCTTTCTCATGTTTATGTTTTAGGTAAGGGACTAAGGATCTCTTACTGAAGATTTCCATGAGCGCATTCAAATCGCTCCGATCTCACAGTGACCGAAATATAATATTATACATTCATACGAACAGTTATGCAAACAAACACTACCTATCGGCATGCTATGAACAATAAAATAACAAGGGAAAGAGTGCCATACCAGTTGAAGACGTTCTTTAAACTTCAGCACTAAAAGCAGCGGAACCCTCCAAGGGATCTACCAACGCCCAGCAACAACGTCAACAAAAGTAGCACGAACAATTGCACGAAGACGAACGTCGTGGGGACGGCACCACTGGAACAGAGCCCTGGGTATTCTCGGAGTAAAAACCCAAAGGGTGGTCTTTGGTGAATTTAGTAGAGGAAGGAGGAAAACCAGATCATGTAGGCGATAAGCAAGTGGGAGGGAAGAAGACGCTATCGCATAACAAAATTCTTATCGTTTAGGAGAAGCTACACGATCGTGTAGGTTTTACTAAATGATCGTTTAGGAAAAGGTATACGATCGTTTAGCAAAATCAGAACACTATACCATCGTTTAGAGAAGCTATCTGATCATGTAGGAAATAGTATGCGATCGTTTAGGCACGAGGTGGATGATCGTTTAGGCCCGAGGCAACTATCGTATAGGCTCTCGATTCTTTAAGAGATCGTTTAGGTTTTCACCAGGGCGCGCTCTCTTTTTTTCTTCGGGCGTTCTATCAAAATGAAAACTATTTTCATTTTAATTCATCGGTTACAATAACCAACGCTGCCCACTAACCCACGTCTGAACGTGAATTTTGGATTAATTATCATGTAATTAACAAATTAATTAATTAATAAATATAATCATATTATATTTTTTAACCTATAGTTTGATATCACATATCTACTATAGTATTTTTTTCCTCTACTTAATATAAATCATATTTATATCTAATTTCCTCCAAAATAATCTATTTCATACATTTAGCCAATTATATCATATATAATTAACCAGTCCAATTATATCATATATAATCCAAAATTCCTCTTGTCAATTTGACCATTTCAAATTAACCTAAACACTGGTTCTCGACTTTATCTAAGCTACCTAGGAGACCTTATGGACCTGTGGCTCGAAGCTCCAACGGTACGTGAATAGCTGACAAAACTCTTTAGCCACGAGATCCACCATTCGTTAACTGTCAGGCATTCCACTAAAGACCAACAGCTGAACTCTTCTTACCACAGATATATTTCTATGTCCATCGGATATAACCAATCATGAGTACGATGATCCTTCACAGATGCTCGTAAGTACAGCTTGGCCAAATAAATATTTTGCCCCTGTAGTTACATCGCACTCCTTAAGTACCACTGATTCCTCTAATGAACAATACAACATAGTCCAACTATGTGTGAACACCTCTCGGGCCAAGAGAAGGTGTGTGGCACCACATCGTTCAAACCCCGGAATAAGCCCTTAAGGGAGCTATCTATCTACTTACCCCTGGCTCGAGGAAGAAGTGAATTTCATCTTATGTAGCTAAGTTCCCAGCTCCCAAATCAGATGAATCCCCAAAATGGTAGGTTTGAATCAGTGACCTAGCCACTCACACCCATACAAATCAAAGGATCGCCCTCAATGGCAGGAGTTCCTAACTCACTTAGGATTGAGGTCATATTACCTATGGTCATCCTAGTGAAGTAAAGTCTCTGTCATGAACGGTGTTATATAATGAGACGTTAACACTTCGTGGTCAGGTCTCATATAAACTCTTTGTATAGGACGCCCCCACTCGAATGTCCCCAACACGAATGATCAAGATCAAATCATCTGTGACAAGTCACAACACTTGTGACCATTCCACAAAGTGGGCCGTATCCGTAGCGTTACCAGAATAAGCTACTCATGCGTATTAAGAGAGTGAGCAGATGTAGAAATAGAACTTCCATTGAATAGATATAAGATGAAGTACAGAATAATAATGTAAGTATAGTAAAGAGCCTGGAGCAATTTCTTGCTGCCAGGCGTTACACTATTTTTACTCGTGCTCTAAAGATATTCTCGCTTTCATGAGAGTCAGCCCGCTCTCTGCTCTTATGCCCAAGGTTCTCTCTCGAGCTGCCTTGAACAATCTCCGGCGTCACCACTTTTCTCTTGCTCCACCGTAAAATGGAAAAGAAAACTATGAACAGAGGTATGAGGTTGTAATGGTGATAAGGAAATCAACTGCCTAACCCCTTCTCTGAAGAATGCACTTGGTATTTATAGGGCATCAAAGGTGAAAGGCGGCTTTTCTCTCCTGGTTGTACAGATGGGATAGCTTTAATTCCTGACTGATGCACTGGATAATTATCACCGATAAAGCTGGATGTACTTTGTGACTGTTATTGGCTGTCAACTTAATTTGGATCCGACTGCCGTCAACTTTCTGTCTCATCGATCTTAATTGTCCTTTCGTCCGGATGCGGCCACCATGTTGCGGTGATTCTTCTTGGGTGCATGTTTGCGAGCACGATCAATGCAAAGCCTTGCGGTGAAGTTGCACTCGATCAATGTATTCCTATGATCGCATTCTTTGCATTGCGTTAACGCATTATTCTGCACAAAAATATAAAGATCAACTGCTCCAATGCATTGGACACATGCGACCGCAATATTATAGAATTTATGCTTAATGGACGCAATTTAACATATTTCATCAACGCAATCCAACATTGTTTAAGGATTTAGCATTATGATAATGTGCATTTCTGCCTGTTATCACACCTCCAAATTTAAACAATGCTTGTCCTCAAGCATAAGCTAAAGATTCTTTTAGCAAGTTAGGCGCAAAGTTCTTTCCCTAGATTTCTCAAGGATACTTCGTTCAAATCCTATATGCCAGAATTTCCTTAAGTCTTATTCAAATCCCTTCCTAAAATACTTTTAAGACTTAGGGATTGCAAGCTTAACTTTCAAAAGGACTTTACTAAATTCCGGAACATCACATGATTTATTTCAAAAAGAAAATTTTCCACCGGGGTGTCAAATGATTTATCTTTCACAAAAATTTTCTTCATTTCTATTTTTTTTGACCTTGCGTCGATTCGAGTGTCTTGCCTTCGTTTTGGCTTGCTCCCATGGGTGTCATGCAGACATCCAACTACAAGTAATGCACTCTTTCTCAGACTAAACTTATACCAACTTGGCAGTGGAGTTGCGGTCATTTATTTATACATTGATCCTAGTGACTTACTTTCGTTTTGGCTTGCCCCCACGTGTGTCATGCGAAACTTCCAACTATGGGTAAGTGCCTTTCACAAATTAACTCTTATCAACATGGGTTTCCCATTGCGTTGACAGTGGAGTTGTTATTCAAAAAAAAAATTTTATATATATATATATATTTTGTAGCAAGGTCGGAAACAAATACCCCACCCCCAAATTTAAAATACCGCAATGTCCTCATTGCCAAAAGATTAAAATAAGTCATGTGATGGTCATAGAATGCGTTGTAAAGAAAATTTGAAAGAAAACTAGCAAACCCCTTACTTCAAGAAATATTTCATGAGGTGACTATCCTAAGATTTACGTTGACTCTAGTATATACGAAAGAGATAGAAGCATATTTTTCATCATTGAAATCATACTTGGTAAAGAATACATGCGGTAAACTACTAAAGTTATCTACTTGTGATATGTTTGCGGTAGTCAAGGAGGATGCGGTGATAAAACTTTGAAAAGTAATATGCAATGTGATAGCGAAAAATTTGAAGTAAGGATAAGGAAGAGTACACCCCAAATTTAGCGTTGCCGCTCACATTGTATTGACGCATCCATCTTTCGGCCATCATTCTTCGTTGGGTTGCAATGATGGAATAAGATAAGTGCTGCTTCGCGTAACATTTCCGCAATCCAGTGCCTCGATCGCTGTAAGGAAAACAAAGAGAGTGTCAAATTATTTTAAACAAAATAGACATTTATTTTTTTTATTTTTTTATTTTTTTATTTTTTGTAGCAATAAAAGTGAAAAGTGAAAAGATAGTAAAGTAAGGATAATTCTGAGTAGTGGAGAAAAGAGCTGAAGACTTGAGATTTTCCAAAACTTTGCGTACCTGATAAATTGCGATCATCTGATAACGCAAGGACCACCTACTTCCTTCTTCATTCAAGGTTTCTTAATTTCATGGAGTCGACTTGTTGATGCCAGTCTTCTCCATGGTATGCCCTTACTCGCTGCCCATTGACCTTGAATATGTTGGTTCCGTCGTTAGTTGATAATTCCACCACGTCATGCGGAAGTACTTGTCGAATTATGAACGGTCCGGACCAACGAGACTTTAGCTTTCCCGGGAAGAGTCACAAACGTGAATTGAAAATCAAGACTTTCTGCCCGATTTGGAGGTTCTTACTGCATATGCGTTGATCATGCCAGTGTTTGGTGCTCTCTGTATAAATTTTCGCATTTTCATATGCGTTGTTCCTCCATTCTTTTAGCTCGACCAATTGCACTTTCCGCGCTTCCCCTGCTTTCTTCAAATCAAAATTCAGTTTCTTGACCACCCACAATGCATTATATCCTAGCTCCAAAGGTAAGTGACACGCCTTGCCGAATACCAACGCATAAGGGGACATACCTATAGGTGTTTTAAATACGGTCCGATATGCCCATAACGCATCATCAAGCTTCATTGCCCAATCCTTCCGCGAAGGTTTGACTACCTTCTCAAGTATAAATTTAATTTCCCGATTAGACACTTCAACTTGGCCACTTGTTTGCGGATGGTATGCGGTGGCCACTTTGTGGAGGATATTGTACTTATGCAGCAGCTCCTTTATATTGTGGTTGACAAAGTGTGATCCTTCATCACTTATGATGGCACAGGGAGTGCCAAAACGCGTGAAAATATTTTTCTTCAGGAACTGAAAGACTACTACCGCATCACTTGCGGCGTATGCAATTGCCTCTACCCACTTGGAGACATGGTTAATGGCTAATAGAATATAGTGCTTACCGTTTGAAGGAAGGAATGGTCCCATGAAATCAATCCCCCATACGTCAAAAAGTTCCAGCTCCAAGATAGTATTCATTGGCATTGCGTTCTTCCAAGAAATGTTGTCGGTGCGTTGACACCGATCACATTTCATTGTGTAGTCAGCAGCATCCTTAAATAATGAAGACTAGAAGAATCCACTTTGTAAAACTTTGGTTGTAGTACGTTGTCCTCCAAAGTGCCCTCCATATGGCGAATCGTGGCACTACGATAATATGCATTGTTGAGCAGCATCTGGGACGCATAATCGAATGATTTGGTCTGCACCTCTTTTATACAGATTCGGCTCATCCCAATAATAGTGTTTGTATTCATTCTTGAGCTTCTTCTATTGATGGTAGGTGTAATCTTCAGGAAATTGTTCACAAATCAAATAATTAATGATGTTCGCATACCAGGGCAGTTCTTCTATGTGAAAGAGTTGCTTGTCCGGGAACACGGCACTCACTTCAGATTCATTGCGGTCAACCTCAGGATTTTTAATCTGGACAAGTGATCCGCAACTTGATTCTCTGTCCCCTTTCGATCAATTATCTCGATATCAAATTCTTGAAGGAGAAGAATCCATCTGATCAACCTCGGCTTTTCATCCTCCTTTGTCATGATCAGTGTGAATGAGTAACTTGGTTCCTAGTAGATATGCCCGGAATTTTTCCAACGCAAAAATCACAGCCAGGAGCTCTTTTTCAATGGTGGTATAATTAAGTTGAGCAGGGTTCAGAGTTTTACTCGCATATGCTATAGGGTGCAAAATAGTTTTCTTCTTTTGCGCTAATGTAGCTCCCATCGCATACTCGCTTACGTCACACGTGAGTTCGAATGGGAGTGCCCAATCTAGCGCAATCAAGACGGGTGCGGTAATCAGCACATCTTTTAAATGTTTGAATGCGTTGAAGCAATTACTGTCAAATTCAAACTTCCTGTCTGCCTCTAACAATGCACTCAGTGGTCTTGCTATTTTAGAAAATTCCTTGACGAATCGTCTATAGAATCCGGCATGCCCCAAGAAGCTTCGCACAGCCTTCACGTTGGTTGGAGGTGAACGCTTTTCAATTGCGTCAATCTTTGCTTTGTCTACCTCCAACCTTTCTCGGGAGACCTTGTGTCCCAACACTATTCCCTCCTTCACCATGAAGTGACATTTTTCCCAATTGAACAACAGGTTCGTCTCTTCACATCTTTTCAAAATTTTCTCCAAATTAGCCAGGCAGACTTCATAAGTGTTCCCATAAACGGAGAAGTTATCCATAAATATTTCTACCGAGTCCTCGAGATAATCTGAAAAGATCGCCATCATGCACCTCTGGTGCGTGCTTGGTGTATTGTAGAGGCAAAACGGCATGATCTGATTATACCCAGCATATCCAGCATATCCATCCAAGAAGCAATAAAAATCGAACTTCCATATTAAGAGAGTGAGCAGATAGAAATAGAACTTCCATTGAATAGATATAAGATGAAGTACAGAATAACAATGCAAGTATAGTAAAGAGCCTGGAGCAATTTCTTGCTGCCAGGCATTACACTGTTTCTACTCGTGCTCTAAAGATATTCTCGCTTTCGCGAGAGTCAGCCCGCTCTCTGCTCTTACACCCCAAGGTTCTCTCTCGAGCTTCCTTGAACAATCTCCGACATCACCACTTCTCTCTTGCTCCATCGTAAAATGGAAAAGAAAACTATGAACAGAGGTATGAACTTGTAATGGTGATGAGGTAATCGACATCTTAACCCCTTCTCTGAAGAATGCACTTAGTATTTATAGGGCATCAAATATGAAAGGTGGCTTCTCTCTCCTAGTTGTACAGATGGGATAGCTTTAATCCCTGACTGATGCGCCAAATAATTGTCACCGATAAAGCTGGATGTACTTTGTGACCGTTATCGGCTGTCAACTTAATTTGGATTTGACTGTCGTCAGCTTTCTGTCCCATCGATCTTAATTGTCCTTTCGTCCAAATGCGGCCACCATGTTGCGGTGATTCTTCTTGGGTGCATGTTTGCGAGCACAATCAACGCAAAGTCTTGCGGTGAAGTTGTGCTCGACCAATGTATTCCTATGATTGCATTCTTTGCATTGCGTTAACGCATTATTCTGCACAAAAATATAAAGATCAACTGCTCTAATGCATTGGACGCATGCGACCGCAATATTATAGAATTTACGCTTAATGGACGCAATTTAACATATTTCATCAACACAATCCAACATTGTTTGATTTAGCACTATGATAACGTGCATTTCTGCCCGTTATCCCTGGTAGCCAACTGTTTGCTGGGCGATAAAAAACGTAGAGGTTTGCTTCCGTTGGGTTGAGTTCGAATTGAAGACAGTCTTCAACTGGTAAGTTAACTCAAGCTATTGTTATTTATTTGTGAAAGCATGCCTATAATTAGTTTGAAATTGCATACTTGTTTGTTAAAATGTGTGTGTGGTAATTCAAACACAATGAAATAGGAAAAATCAGAACGCGCTCATGAATACTCTTTTTTAAGAGTTCTTTCAATTGGTAACAGAGTCAGGTTATGATATTCCAATTGCATTGATGCAAGTTTGATTTAATTCTTTTGCATGTTTGGTTGATTGTAAATGTAGCTACGTTTTTTTGGCACAATTAATTAGTAATCGAGTCTGTAAACAAAGTTAGTTTGAGTCTTGAGTCATTCGTGAAGAAGTTCGTAGAAATGGTTGTTGTTCTTCGAGGAAGAAGACGATCAAGGGTTGATCAGGTCGTGTAGATGATGGGGTAAGCGATCACTGAGTATCAGATGCTTGGGTATCGTTTAACGCGCGCGCGCATTAGACTATCGTTTAGCTCAGCAAGCTTCATCGCTTAGTAACTAACTAAACGATCGTTTAGCAATGCACGGTAAATTGTTTACCTTTCACCATGTTAAGCGATCGCCTAGATGATCAGGCTTCACAGCCTCGTTGTCATCTAAGCGATCATTTAGCTTTTGCGCCTATCGTCTAGTGTGCACTGAGCGATCATTTTCCTTTGGCGTTTACTAAACGATGGAGTTCTCCTAGCGGTTCAAGACCCGGTTCGCCTGTGAACTAGTTTGCTCAAAGGAAAATTTAATAAATAGAGTTGTTTCATTCCGATTTTTGTAAAGGTTCATCCCGGTCCATTAATCTGTGGTTTATTACATGCGATGTATGATTACTTATATGTCATATGGTATGCATATATAGTAAATCTCACCTTAGGTTATGCATTGGTCATGCATCATCTCTTTATTGTAAATGTTATAATTTAGAGAAGCATGATTTAATTATGTAAGTTCATGCTCATGCATCATATAATACAAGAGTTATATCTATGCATGCATAAAAAGCATTGACATGCATCATCTTTATATTATAATTGTTATAGTATGAGTGTGTATGGAAAGCATGTTTGCTTGATTATTACGCATATATAAAAGTTATGTATAGTAATGACCGGACATTGCATGAAGCATAACACATAGGTTTCTTTATAAAAGTTATAAACACCTAGTTGTGCGCGATGTACTTTAGTTGTTTCTTTTTAAAGGTTAAAGAGAAATTAGAACTATTTTTAAAGGTTAAAGAGAAATTAGAACTAAGAAAGATATGCATGCTCACTTAGGTTTAATTCATGGTTTTAAAAGATTTAAAACTTGGATGACATAGACCTAAGATTATGGTTCTAATATGATTAGCAACCCTTAGGCTTTAATCTTTTAATCAGTTTAATATGATTAAATTGACTAATAAAAGGTTAAAGTGTAGCAAATCTATCTATAAGGGACCTTTTGTTTAAGGCAGGTTCTGTCTAGGTTGGGTTATTTAAGTTGACGGAAACGTAACACCCCTACCTGGGAACTTACTTGGAAAGGTGAATAGATAGATTTATGCATGCATGCAAGTTAAGGATAGTCCATTAAAATATTTAAATGTGACTACTTGAACTTGTTCATAATTCATAAACAAAAGTTGTTTATGAATGGACTTCAAAAGATGACTTAGACTAAAATCAGTAGTCGGATTGTCTAGGTTAATGAACCCCTCGGTAGAACATCCAGTGGGAGGTACTTGGGGTATATGATGCTTCACTTAAACATTTCACATTTCTTCTATATAGTCCACATCGTTAGATCTACCCTCGGCCTTGAGGCATCTTTGGCGTGTCCCCCTAATGGATGGTGTTTGGGTAGTTCAATATCAAGGTGGATGAAGAGAGTGTTCATAGTAAGTGGGAGTGTGAAGTGAAACAGCATATCCCTCGGTCTCCCTCGTTAGATTGAATAAAGTTACTACGCATCGCCTTGAGGCACCCTGAGAGTGTCCCCCTATAGGATGTCAGTGCACATTTCTTTATTTGATCTACTGTAAGAGGATAAGATTACTTAGTCTCTTATTCTAATCTACTTCTTCCCTACGGTGGGCTCATTAGGGCAGGATTCTGGCACCGAAAGCGAGGGTCACACTTACGCAGAATTGTTAAAGGTTACCAATTCTAGACCAAATAAATGGTGGCTGTTAGGTTCAGTTCCAAAAGATGGTTCTGCCTAATGGTTGAGAATGTCTCATCCTAACAAAGGGGCATCTGATCACCCCACAGGTGACGTTTGTCCTGCCTCACTAGGGCATCATTGCAAAATAGAAATCTTTCACTTAGGGTATTTGAAACTATTTTGAAAATTAATTGGTTAAAATGTGGTTTAGCAAAATCTAATTAAATTTGTGTTCGTATTTTCAGCAACAATCTATTCAAAATGGCCACAGCCACGTTAGCTTTGCTTAGTGTCGAAAAATTAACTGGCGCTTTTCTACATGGAAACACATGATCACTATGATACTTATCATCGAGGATCTCATGTTTGCCCTAACGGAGGTCTGTCCTCCTATTTCAGCTCCCAATGTCACTCGAAATGTTCTAGAGGTATACGAGCGATGGACACAAGCAAATGAGAAGGCCCGAGCCTATATCTTGGCAAGTCTTTCTGAAGTCTTGGCCAAGAAACATGAGCCCATGGTCTTAGCGCGTCAGATCATGGAGTCCCTACGAGGAATGTTTGGACAACCGTCTGAACAACTTATGCACGAGGCTCTTAAGTACATATTCGACTCCAAAGAAGGCACCTCTGTTCGTGAACATGTGCTTAACATGATGGTCACTTTAATGTGGCGGAGATGAATCGATCTACCATCGATGAGGGCAGCTAGGTTAGCATAATCCTGCATTCTTTGCTGGAGAGTTTCCTACACTTTGTTAGTAATGTGATTCTTAACAAAGTGAAATACAACCTTAAAGAGTTGCAGACCTACCAATCTTTACTGAAAAGTAAGGAGAGAAAGAAAGGTGAGGAAAATGTTGCTTCATCTTCCAGGACGTTCCTTAGAGGTTGACCTTAGGAACGAAGTCTACACCCTCTACTTCTAACTCTGCATAGGGGAAGAAGAAGAAGGGCGGTAAGCAAAAAGGGAAGGCTCCTACTAACCCACCGCCTGTCGGCCCAAGAAGGCATCCACCGCTGGTTGAAAAAGGAAAATGTTTTCACTACAACCATGATGGACACTAGAAGAAGAACTGTTCTCGCTGGTTGAAGGAAAGGAAACCCGCTAAGGATAAGCTAAGGTAAATCAAGGTAAATATGATTTACTTATACTTAAAACTTGTTTAGTGGAGAATGATGATTCTACCTTGATAATTGATTCGAGCGCCATGAATCATGTTTTTTCTTCTTTTCAAGGGATTAGATCCTGGCGACAGTTAGAGGCTGATGAGAGGACAATGCGAGTAGGCACCGGGTACATCGTCTCAACAGTGGCAGTCAAAGGGCTCCAGTTAGCTTTACAGAATAGGTTTCTAGTTTTGAATGATGTATATATTGTTCCTGAACTTAAGATGAACCTTATTTCTGTAAAGTGCTTGCTACAATGTAAATACATTGTTTCTTTCAATATGGATAAAGTGTTTATTCATAAAGATGGTGTTAATATTTGTACAGCGTATCTGGAAAGTAACTTGTATGTGCTAAGGCCATTAGCCAATAGTTCCCTCCATAACACAGAATTGTTTAAAACCGTCGTAACTCAAACTAAATGTCGACATATTTCTCCAAAATAAAATGCTCAACTTTGGCACCTTCGATTAGGGCACATCAATGTCAATATGATTGAGAGATTAGTGAAGAATGGACTTCTAAGTGAGTTAGAAGAAAATTCTTTACCGGTGTGCGAATCTTGCCTTGAGGGTAAGATGACTAAACGACCTTTTACTGGAAAACGTTATCGAGTCAGAGAGCCTCTTGAGTTAGTACATTCTAACCTTTGTGATCCTATGAATGTGCAAGCCCGATGTGGCTATAAGTATTTTATCAGTTTTACGATGATTACTCTAGGTATGGGTATGTTTATCTTATGCAACCAAAGTCTGAATCCTTTGAAAAGTTCAAAGAGTTCAAGGCTGAAGTTGAAAACGCATTGGATAGACGGATTAAAACACTTCGATCGGATCGAGGTGAAAAGTTTTTCGACTCGGGATTCCAGAACTATTTGATAAAACATGGAATCATTTCCCAACTCTCAGTGTTAGGTACACCTCAGCAGAATGGTGTAGCGGAAAGGAGAAATAAAACTTTGTTGGACATGGTTCGTTCAATGATGAGTTACGCTTCCTTACGGGACTTGTTTTGGGGTTTCGCAGTGGAGACTGCAGTATACATACTCAACTATGTTCCATCCAAGGGTGTTGTGAGAACACCTCTAGAGTTGTGGAATGGGCGTAAAGCTAGTTTACCTCACTTCCGCATTTGAGGTTGCCCTGCACATCTACTTGAGGCAAATCCCTAAAAGTTGGAACCACGGTTGAGGTTATGCCTCTTTGTAGGCTACCCTAAATGTACACGAGGGGGTTATTTTTATGATCCATCGGAAAATAGGGTGTTTGTTTCCATGAATGCTACTTTCCTGGAGGAGGATCATATAAAGAAGCACGGTCCACGAAGTAAAGTTGTGTTGTGTTGAGCTTTTCAATGAAACTACCAAAACTTCAACAAGAGTTGTTGAAGATCCTGCTACATCAGCAAGAGTTATTGATGGAAGTTCATCTAGTAGGTCGGTTCCACATCAAGAGTTAAGGGAACCTCGACGCAGTGAGAGGGTTGCAAAGCTGCCCCTCAAAATCCTTGCTATGGTAGTAGATGGCGACGTTGAGGATCCGTTATCTTATCAGAAGGCAATAGAGGATGTTGACCGGGATGAATGGGTAAAGGCCATGGATCTCGAGATGGAGTCGATGTACTTCAACTCAATATGGGATCTTGTAGATTAGCCTGATGGGGTAAGACCTATAAGTCGTATATGGATCTACAAGCACAAACGGGGTGTTGATGGGAAAGTACAGACCTTCAAAGCTCGACTTATGGCAAGGGGTTGAGGGAGTCGACTATGAGGAGACTTTCTCGTCTGTTGCCATGTTAAAGTCGATATGTATCCTTCTGTCCATCACAGCTTATTATAATTATGAGATCTGGCAAATAGACGTTTGACGACCTTTCTAAATGGTAATCTTGAGGAGACCATTTACATGGTGCAACCCGAGGGATTCATAGCCCAAGGTCAAGATCAAAAGGTTTGCAAGTTGAATCGGTCCATTTATGGGCTGAAACAGGTGTCTAGATCTTGAAACATACGGTTTGATACTACGATCAAGTCGTATGGCTTTGACCAGAACGTTGATGAACCTTGTGTCTACAAGAAGATCATCAACGCTTCAGTAGTCTTCTTAATGTTGTATGTAGATGATATACTACTCATTGGGAATGATGTAGGTCTACTAACTGCAGTTAAGAACTGGCTAGTGACTCAATTCCAAATGAAAGATGTGAGAGAGGCTCAGTTTGTTCTAGGTATACAGATCTTTCGGGATCGTAAGAACAAAGTGCTAGCACTGTCTCAGGCATTGTACATTATTAAAATGTTGCTCAAGTACTCGATGCAGGACTCTAAGAAGAGCCTACTGTCATTCAAGCATGGAGTCACTTTGTCTAAGGAAATGTTTCCTAAGACACCTCAAGAGGTTAAGGAAAAGAGACAGGTCCTATATGCGTCTATTGTTGCCAGTTTGATGTACTCGATGCTCTGTACTCGTCCAGACATCTGCTACACTGTGGGCATAGTTAGTAGGTATCAGTCTAACCCAGGCCAGGGTCACTGGACTACGGTGAAGAACATCCTCAAATATCTTCGGAGAACAAGAGACTACATGCTCCTGTATAGATCTAGGGATTTGAAACTTACTGGATACACGGATTCTAACTTTTAGACTGATAGGGACTCTCACAAGTCCACTTCAGGTTCAGTCTTTTCTCTTAACAGAGGAGTTGTAGTGTGGCAAAGCACTAAGCAAGGGTATATCGTCGACTCCACTATGGAGGCAGAGTATGTAACGCTTCCAAAGCTGCTAAGGAAGCCATCTGGCTCAGGAAGTTCTTGACAAAATTGGAAGTTGTTCCAAATATGTCTAGGCCTATCCTCTATTGTGATAATAGTGGGGCAGTGGCAAACTCCAAGAAGCCTAAGAGTCACAGACGCGGCAAACACATAGAGAGGAAGTATCATCTGATCTGCAAGATAGTGCATCGAGGCGACGTGATCGTCACGAGATCGCTTTAAGGCACAATGTTGTTGACCCGTTTACGAAGACTCCATGGCTACAATGTTTAAGGGTCACCTTCAGAGCATGGTCTACAGGATCGCCTGCGGCTGGATTAGGGCAAGTGGGAGATTTTTTTGTACTGGGCTTTTAAGCCTTAGTTTATTGTTTTGTACTAGTTTTATGTACACCCCACTTCGCTTTAGGACAAGTGGGAGATTGTTGGGGTTGATGCCCTAAAGTCTCGTGTCCTGTAGTTTGTAAACAGTTTGTACGAACGTTTGTGATGTATAATATATGATATTTTACTTCACATCTTGATTTTGCCCAGTTGTTTGTTTTATTTGCTTTACCATAAACCAATAAACCTAAAATCCCTGGTTATCTATATGTAACTTAAGAATATATGTGATATCATACAAGTGGATCATGTCTTAAGTGATAACCAAAATGGTCTGTAGTATGTGGATATATGAGGGAAACCTTATCCTGATAACGCTACTGATGCGGCCCACTTTATGGAATGGTCACAAGTGTTGTGACTTATCACAGATGGTCTGATCCTGTTCATTCATGTAAAGGGAATATGAGTGGGGGCATCCTATACAAAGAGTTTGTATAAGACCTGACCATGATGTGTTAACGTCTCGTTATATAACACCGTTCATGACAGAGACTTCACTTCACTCGGATGACCATAAGTAACATGACATCAATCCTGAGTGAGTTGAGAACTCCTGCCATTGAGGTTGGTCTTTTGATTTGTATGGGTGAGAATGGCCAGGTTGCCGATTCAAACCTACCATTTTAAGAATTCATCTGATTTGGGAGCTGGAACTCAGCTACACAAGATGGAATTCACTCCTTCCTCAAAGCAGGGGTAAGTAGATAGATAGCTCCCTTAAGGGTTGATTCCAAGGCTTGAACGATGTGGCGCCACATACCTTCTCTTGGCCCGAGAGGTGTTCACTCATAGTTGGACTATGTTGTATTGTTCATTGGAGGAATCAGTGATACTTAAGAAGTGAGACTACCTGGGCAAAATGGTAAATTGGCCCAACTATACTTACGAGCATATGTGAAGGGTCATCGTACTCATGATTGGTTATATCCGATAGACACAAATATATTTGTGGTAAGAAGAGTTCAGTTGTTGGTCTTTAGTGGAATGCCTGGCAGTTAACGGATGGTGGATCTCGTGGCTAAAGAGTTTAGTCAGCTATTCACGTACCGTTGGAGCTTCGAGCCACAGGTCCATAAGGTCCCCTAGGTAGCTTGGATAAAGTCAAGAATCAGTTTTTGGTCAATTTGAAATGTTCAAATTGACATGAGGGAGTTTGATTGTATATGATATAATTGAACTGGTTAATTATATATGATATAATTGACTAAATGTATGAGATACACTATTTTAGAGGAAATTAGATATAAACATGATTTATATCAAGTAGAGGAGAAATTACTCTAGTGAATATATGATATCAAACTATAGATTAAGAATATAATATGATTATATTTATTTATTAATTAATTGGTTAATTATGTGATAATTGGTCAGAAACTTCTTTTCAATCGTGCATTAGTGGGAAAATCAAATTTAGTTATTGTAACTAAAGAATAAAATGAAAATTGGTTTCATTTTGCAAAGAGTTCGAAAAAATTGCTCAAGGTATGAAAATGTAACGATCGCTCTGAGAGCCTATATGATAGTGCCCTATCGTTTGAACAATAGCACACCTCACGTACTAAACGATCACACACATTCTCTAAACGATCACTCAGCTTTTCTAAACGATCGCTTAGCGTGCCGAGTTTTCTAAATGATCGCTTACTAATTGCTAGATGATCACTTAGTAAAACCTACACGATTGTGTAGCTTTCTCTAAACGATAAGCATCCGTTATACGATAGCCTTCTCCCACTTGCTTTTCGTTCTACACGATCATCCCTTTCCTCCTTCCTCAACCAATTCCATCAAAGACCACTCTTTGGATTCTCACTCTGAGAATACCAAGGACTCTAAGTGGAGGTGTCATCCCCGCTCCTGCTTGTTCGTTTGCTGTCGTTCGTGTAGACGATCGTGCTGCTGGTAGCCGACAATTTGCTGGGCGATAAAGAACGTAGAGGTTTTCTTCCACTGGGTTGAGTTCAAAGTGAAGAAAATCTTCAACTGGTAAGTTAACTCAATCTATTGTTATTTATTTGTGAAAGAGTGCCTATAATTAGTGTGATATTGCATACCTATTTGTTAGAATGTATGTGTGGTAATTCAGTCACAATGAAATAGGAAAGATTCAAATGCGCTCATGGATACTCTTCTTTAAGAGTTCTTTCAGTGATTAGTTATGGTAACTGATGGATAAAATTAAAATCATTTTCATTTTTACATAATGCGTTCATTAAGCGATTGAGAATCGTACGATCAAAAGAAAAAGCTATACGATAGCTTAAGAGCATAAACGATTGTGTAACGAGTTTTCTATACGATAGTCACTTGTTTTCTAAATGATCGAGTACTTAGTCTACACAATAGACTATAGTCATCTCCCACTTACTCGATCGTCTATACGATCTGTCAAATTCCTCCTACCCTCTACCAAATCCATACAGGGCCCACAACTCCTGGATTCTCACACCGAGAACACCAAGGTAGCCTTTTGGTGGTGTCTACTTACTATTCGAGGGTCGAGTATTGTTTATTCTTGATCAAGAAGATTGGTAAGGCGTGGTGAATGATCATGCTATTACATCAAGGGAACGAGAAGAATAGTTCTTCAAGGGTGAGTTCTCTTGATCCTTAGTATTTTCCTTTTGAAGCATGTTGTAATTTAGAGTTTTTGCATAACTATTATTGTTTGATTGTAAAGGTGTGTGTTATGTCACAATGGGGTTTGGAAGGATCTCGCTTCCGCTCACTGGTCTCTTTGATAAGAGTTCCTTTAGTAGGAATTCTCCTTCACATCCCAAGTCTAATATGTTAGCTTTAGGGCTTCAATCAAACCAAGAATTTTGATGATAACAAACTCAGATTTTTTGTACTAATATTTTCAGTGATTCAGAGTCACTATCTTGTAGAGCTCAAAAAGACAATTCCAACACAATTTGAATCGCTCAAATCGGAGTTCAAACGAGAAAGTTATAAGTAAAAGAAGATTGGAGAGGAAATCCAACGTGGCAGTGACACGTGGCACCTTGTTGATGTGGTATCCGATGTGGCATACAAACGGTCAATATTGATGATGTGGTGGATGATGTGACGCTCCAACTGGTCACTTTTTGCTGACGTGACGATGACGTGGCACATGATGTGGCATTGATGTGGCGATCGTGGATGAATGAGACAATGACAAGTGGCGGTCACCTAACTTCACGCGTGTGCGCCGCACGTGCCTGCGATTTCTTCACAGAATGTGGCACGTCACGCTCAATCTCCTCCCCTGTGCGCGTGGTACTCATATCATCCGGCTATTTTTTATTTTCATTTTTATTTTCTTATTTTTCTTTAATTTCCTCATCCAATTTTCTCTAAATTCTCACCAAATTTCAACCTTTTCAAATTTGATTTCCTTCCTAAATTTTCATCCTTCAAATCCTTTTTATTCTCCAAATCTCAATAATTCCAATCTTTCAAAATTCCTTTTCAAATCCTTTCCTTTTCTATTTTTATTCAATCTCCACCCTTCATTTGCAATCATATCCAATGGCCAAAATTTATCCCCCTCGCCTATAAATTCGACTTGAGTTTACTCTTCATGGACACACCAAAAGCTATCAAGTCTTAAGCTCTCAATTCTCTCTACTCTCAAATTCTTGTCCTCCTTGCTCCTAAATTGGCCTAGAGTTATTTTTGTGAGTTTTTTTTTTCTGAGTGCTCAACTTGTGTATTTAGCCTTCAAGAGATAATATTGTGAGGTTTTCTTTTAATTTTTGGGAATTATATTAAGGTGTGGGTACACCTTGGGTTGTGAGAAAAAGAAATTGGTTTGATCCTGAACCAGTAAAAAGGATCTTGGGTTTCTTTTTAGCCTAGTTAAAAGAGGGTTGTGTGCCGGTTTAGTCCTCACCTGCAAGAGGATCACTTAGTCAAATACCCAATAAGGAGTCTTGGAGAGTGGAGTAGGCAATTTACCGAACCACTATAATTCCTGGTGTTTTCTCTTCCTCTCTCTCTTTTATTTCTTGTTTTCAAATTTTTTTTTTTTTTGGCTTAGTTATTTTTTTTAATCTTTCCAAATTGCATGATTTAATTTTTAGTGTGTTCTTTAAATTTATCCTTGATTAAATTGTCTTTAAATTTGAAGTTATCGTAGCTTGCATGATTTAAGTTTTGTCTTGCATAAATTTTCTTTAATCAAATTAGTGGGTTAACTTTATTGAGCATTGTTTGAAGATAAAATTATTTTTAAAAAAAAAAAATTGGTAGTCAACTCTATTCACCCCCTCTAGTGTTGCCTTTAGATCCTACAATTGGTATGTAGCTCGGTTTTCTTATTTCAAAAAGGTTTTGTATTTTTTTCTTGATTTTACATTCTATTTTTTTTTTTTAATCTTATTAAATCTGAAAATTTTCTAATTTTTGCAAAAAGTTTGAAAAATTAAGTTTTAAAAGTTGTTTTCTTTAGAAATTTTTTGTCTTGAAAATTGGTTATTAAACCTTTTTTTTTTTCTCTACTTCTTAAGTTTTGAAATCTTTTTTATTAAAATCTAAATTTTGGAAAATTATTTCTCTTTACAAAAATATTAAAATATATATATATATTTTTTATTATTATTATTATATTCTCTTCCTCTTTTGAAAAACTTAATTGTTCGAGCTTATGGCAACTACTGGAATAAATGGGTATGGTGAAGGTCAATCTACCACTAGGCCACCTTTGTTTGATTGAAATAATTATGCATGGTGGAAAACTAGGATGAGAATTTATTTGATTTCTATTGACTATAATCTATGAGAAATTGTTTTTAATGGTTCTTTAATTCCTACTAAGATAGTTGATAATAAGGATATTCTTAAGGAAGAAAAAGAGTTTAATGATGAAGATAAAAAGAAGTTTTCTATTAATGGTAAAGTCATGAACTGTCTATTTTATGTTTTATGTCTTGATGAGTTTAATCGAGTCTCTGCATGTAATTCTGCTAAAGAAATTTGGGATATGCTTGAAGTAACTCATGAAGGAACTAATCAAGTTAAAGAGTCAAAGATTAGCATGTTAGTTCATAATTATGAATTGTTTAAAATGGATACAAATGAAACTATATCTGAAATGTTTAGTAGGTTCACGAATATTATTAATGCTTTGAAGGGATTAGGAAAATCTTATACCACCTCTGAAAATGTGAGAAAAATTCTTAGATCATTGCCTAAGAGTTAGGAAGCTAAGGTGACGGCAATCCAAGAAGCAAAAGACCTCTCAAAACTTCCACTGGATGAGCTCGTTGGATCTCTCATGACACATGAGATAATCATGAAGGTCAATGTGGAAGAAGATGTCAAAAAGAAGAAGAGTCTAGCATTAAAGTCCACTCAAGTTCAAGAGGACTTTGAAACTAAAGCTGAACTAAATGATGAGGAGTTCGCTTACTTGACCAAGAAGTTCAAAAAGCATTTTAGGAAAAGAAACTTCTCAAAGAAAGTCAACAATCAAAAAGGCAAAAGAGAAAAAAGCAACAGAGATACAATCATCTGTTATGAATAAAAAAAGCCCGGACACGTGAAGTGGGACTATCCTCAAAGAAAAGTCATTTCAAAGAAGAGCAGGAAGGCCATGAAAGCTACTTGGGACAAAAGCAAAGGAAGCGAATCTGAAAGCGAGGAAGAAGTAGCAAATCTGTGCTTTATGACTTTTGGAGATGACGACGACGACGATGATGAGGTAAGTCCTGAAAACCTTACTTTTGATGAGTTCATTGATGCATATAATGAAGTTAAAATTGAATTTGAAAAACTAGGTTGCAAATATATGTCTCTTAGGAAGAAAAATGCTAAATTAGCTCTTGAAAATAATAATTTATTAATTGAGCTAGATAATCTAAACGAGAAAAATGAGACATTAGGAAAAGATCTAGATTTATCTAAATCAAATTTTCATGCTTTAAAAGAAGAGTATAAATTATTAAAAAAAAAAAAATGAAGATATTTCAGCTACTCTTTTAAAGTTTACAAATGGGCAAAAGAATTTAGATATCATGATGGGTATGCAACAATGCATATTTGATAAAAGTGGCTTAGGTTATAAACCTCACCAAAAACAAAAGAAATTTACAAACTACTTTGTCAAAGAAGGTTCTATTATTTGTCATGCATGTGGAAAACATGGTCATAAAGCTCATGTATGCAATTTAAGAAAAATCAATATTATGAATGAAAAGAGATGGATTCCTAAATTTTTGTTAGCTAACCCCCAAGGACCCAAACAAATTTGGGTACCTAAGGTTACAACTTGAGAATTAATTCTCTCAGGTATGTTTGAGATCCATAAAGAATAAGTGGTTCTTAGACAGTGGATGTTCAAAACATATGATTGGGGACCACACAAAATTCACATACCTAGAAAAGAAAGATGGAGGATACGTTACCTTCGGTGATAATAAAAAGGGTAAGATTGTTGGCAAAGGTGATATTAGTAACGGTTCAAATTTTCTTATTGAAAATGTTTTGTTGGTTGATGGTTTAAAGCATGATTTATTAAGTATTAGTCAATTATGTGATAAAGGATATAGAGTAATATATAATATAACAATTATATTATAACATGCATACTATTTAACATGCACATGTATATCAAATATGCATGATCATGTAATTTCATTAAATAATACAACTTTTATATTTAAAAAATGAAATATTAAGACACACTATTATATTATATAACAATTATATTCTAATATGATGCATAAACGTGATTAATTCTATGGCGGGATTTTAAACTATATGGCATACAATATGCAATATAATTAAAGTATACAATATGCAATCCTATGGTGAGATTAATCCTATGAGATGTTTTATTCGACATTTAATATCATTAACCCACAAACCAATAAACTAACATCTAAAATTATCTTTTATAGCTTAAAGATGTATGTAGAGACATACAGGTGGGTCATGTTTAAGTGATAACCTAAATGGTCTATAGTAGATGGATAAGGTTGGGTACCTTATCTTGGTGACACTACGTATACGACCCGCATTATAGATGTTACAATTGTTGTAAAGTGTTACAAATGATCTGATCTTGATCATTCATGTGGAAGCATGTGAGTGAAGGTATTCTATACAAAGAAGTTTGTATAAGACCAGGCCGTGACATGACTAGTCTCATTATATAACACCATTAATAATAAAGATTTACATTTCACTAGGATGACTATGGGTGACATGATCTGAATCCTGAGTAAGTTGTGAACTTGCTTATGAAGGTGGTCCTTTGATTTGTATGAGTGAAAGTGGCCAGATTGTCGACTAAATAAGTCTACTATTTTGGGGATTTGTCTGATCAGGGAGTTGGGAACACAGCTACACAAGATAGAATTCACTCATTTTCTAACGTCGGGATAAGTAGATAAATTGGTCCCTTAAGGGCTGATTCTGGGGCTTAAACAATGTGGTGTCACACCCTATCTTGGCCTGATAGTGGTTTAGTAATAGTTGGAATATGACTTATTGTTCATTAGAGGGATCAGTGGTACTTAGTTAGATGTACCTACAAGGAAAAAACGATAATTTTGGTCCAAATGTACTTACAAGCAATTTGTGAAAGGTCACTATTCACTGGCTATATCCAGTGGAGACAGAAATATATATGTAGTGCGAAAAGTGCAACTGTCGGTCTTTAGTGAAGTGACCGGCAGTTAATGGATGTTGAATAATTTAATTAAAGGAGTTTAATTAATTATTCAAGTACCATTAGAGCTTCAATCTACAGGTCCACAAGGTCCCTTCTATAGCTCAACAGGATTATTGAGAATCAATTCTGGATATTTGAATTGTTCAAATTAAATGAGATAATTAGTTATATGTGATATAATTAATTTAACTTAATTATATATGATATAATTAATATAATGTATTTGATACATTATAATATAAAGTATATTTGAGAGGAAATAAATATTTGAATATGATTCAAATTTTAATTATATGGATGAGATTCATATAATTAAATTTAGAATAAATGTGATTTATATTTAATACTACATACATATGAGAGAAATAAAAATTATAGGTTATATTGTATTTGATACAATATAAAAACTATAGGTTATGTGTTATATACGATATAACATATGGTTTAAATATATATATATATATATATATTATATATATATATATATATATATATATTATATAATGAATTAGTTATCATATAAATATATATTAAATTTTATTATATTGTAAAAAAAATAAATTTGAATTTAATTTTGAGGGGAGTTATAACTCCCTCCCATTTTTTCTCTCCTTTGAGACGTGTGTTGTTGGGTAGTTTAGAGAGGAATCATTTTTTATCATCTTCTTCTACATAAAGAAATAAGGTGGTGATTCTGTTTTTTTTCCCTAAGAAAATTCTCTCTCATTTTCTCAATCCCTCTTCCTAAAATATCAGAGCTCACACACTCCACTTGGTGGTGTCCTTATTGGTTGTTCGTGATCCAGTTATTCGTGATAGATCGAGGAGGGATTTCGTGAAGAAATTGGTTTCTTCAAGGGTAAGATCTTCAAAACTCTAATTTATTTTTCCCCTCTATTGCATGTTGTAATTTTCTGTATTTTGTATAATCTTGTTCTGTAAATTTTTTTCTGTGCAAAATTTTAAAAAAAAAAAAAAAGGGATCGATCCCCACTTCCGCAATAGAACTTCATCATTCCTTCAATTGGTATCAAAGTGTGGTTTTTAGTCCCAAATTTTAATTTTTCCATAATGTTTTACAGATTTATGATGGGTTGCATTCTATAAAATTTGTTCGTGTGATGAATGTATGGAATGAATTTTTGGTTTGCAATTTTTGGATGTTTTTGGGATTGGGTTATAGTTTTACAGCTTTATTTTACAAATTTTATTTGTAAGGGCCCTTTCTTTTGCATAAATTGTTATAAAGCTTGTAATTTGTAAGTCACGTGTCATTCATGATCATTCTGATGAATTTCTAGAGAAAACGAGGCCCAAAACGGAGAAGAATTGATGAAATTTGCAACTGTACAGTAGCATTGCAACATTGTTCCCTAGCATTGCAACGTTGTGAATGGTGAATGGAAAAAAATTTTGTAGCGTTGTAACGCTCCAAGATAAAAACAAATTCTGGTTCGTGCATGGTTCGGTTCAAATTGCATTTAGTTCGCGTCCGGTTCATGAGGGCGATTCAGGTGCTGAGCGGTCCGATTCGAGCAATTCAAGGCCCAGTTCACTTGTTTTAAACCGGTTGGCTATTAGTTATGTAATAGTTAGTTGTTTTTAATTAATTAACTTAATATAAGTGTTACATTAATTTAATTAATTAATTAATTAGGAGTCCATCTTGGTCCAATAATTGTTATTTAAATTATATATATGATGTATAATTTAATTTATATAACTATATGTCATAATCTATGCCATATAGTAAATCCCACTGAAGGTTATGCATTATTCATGCATCATTTATATTATAAATGTTATAATATATAGTTGCATGATTTATTTTATAGCATGCTCATGCATCATATAATATAAATGTTATAATACATGTTTGCATTAATAACATAGGCATGCATCATTTATATTATAAATATTATAATACATAGTTGGATGTATGTATGAATGTATGTTATTAATTATTTCATTACTTTATTATATAAGTGTTATGCATGTTAAGTAATGGAATAGAATTGCATGAAGTATGACATTACTTTAGGTTATTTTATAATTGTTATAATTTACCTAAGTATGCTTCCGTATGCAATGATTTATTTTAGTTTATTTCATTTCTTTTATAAAGGCTATAATTAAATGAAATTAAAAATTAAAATCAATAATTCAAAATTAAATACAAACCTTGGGTTAAAATCATTTCTTAAAATAATTCTAATATATGATTCACATAGACCTAAGATCACATTTCTAATGAGATTAGAAATAAGTTTAATCTTTTAATTAGTTTAATAGGATTAAATTGGTTTTAATTAAAAGATTAAATTTATAGCAAATGTATACATAAGGGACCTTTTGTCTAAGGCTAGTTCTGTCTAGGCTGGGGTATTTAAGCTGACGGAAATGGAACACCCCTCTCTGGGAACTAACCTGAAAATGTGAATTAGATAGATTTGCTACAAGCATGCAATCATTGCTTAAAGTTTATCAAAGTGTTTAATGAACATTAATTAAAGTTGTTTACCTATCCAAAGTAAGTGTTATTTTTGGGAAAATTTAAATAATCACTTAGTAAGATAATTAGCCATATTTTTCCAAGTTGAATTAACTTTAGGTAAAACACTCAGTGGGAGAAAAATAGGATATATGATACTTCATTTTTTTCTTTTTCACATTTCTCCTTATAAATTCACATCGTGAGATTTATACTCAGCCTCGAGACATCTTTGCTTGTGTCCCCCTACGGGTGGTGTTGGTTTAAGTCAAAACCAAGGTGAATGGGAAGATTTTTTATAGTAAGTGGGAGCGAGATGTGTGTCAACACATCCCTCGATCTCTCTCATTAGTTTGTAGTAAATTTTCATGCTCAACCTCGAGGTACCTTTGCTTATGTCCCCCTATGGATGGCATTTGCATGACCTTTTACTCAAAATCCAGAAATAGATAGGATTGATTTAGTTTTTGCCCCAATCGGTTTTTCCCTACAGTTGGCTCATTGAGGCGAAAATCTAGAATCTAAAATGAGGGTTTACACTTACAAGAAAAATGTTAAACCAATTAACAGTTTCTGGACCAAACAATGGTGACTGATATTTATAGTAACAAGAAGGTGTTCTGTATATTGGTTGAGATGGTCTCGTTTTAGTGGAGGGGTACTTGATCATCCTACAATGACTTTTACCTTGCCTCACTAAAACATCATTACAAAATTGATGTCACATAGGGTGCATTAAATTTATTTTGCTAAATTTGCTTGGGCTTTCCAAATGAGTAATGCTTGAATACTAATATAAATAAATTGTATGTTTCAGCAAATTTCATAATGACTTTCGCAACGCTAAATTTACTTGTCGCCAACAAACTAATCGACGAAAATCACACTACATGGAAGAACACAATCAACACAATATTGGTCATAGATGACCAGAGATTTGTCCTAATGGAGGATTGTCCTCCTATCCATGATCAAAATGCTCCTCGAAACAGTCGAGAGGCACACGAGCATTTGATACGGGCAAATGAAAAGGCCCAAGCGTATATCTTGGCAAGCCTTTCTGAAGTCTTGGCCAAGAAGCGTAAGCCTATGATAATTTTTCAAGAGATCATGGAGTCCCTGGCGGGGGATGTTTGGACAACCGTCTGCACAACTTAGGCATGACACTCTTAAATTCATCTTCAATGTCGGTATGCAAGAGGGTGTTAGAGAACACATTCTCAACATGATGGTCCACTTCAACGTGGCTAAGATGAACAGGTTTGTCATCGATGAAGCCAGTTAGGTTAGCTTTATCCTAGAAACTTTACCTGAAATTTTCCTACAGTTTCGTGACAATGCTGTTGTGAACCGAATTGACTACAACATGACCACTTTGCTCAATAAGCTACAGACGTTCCAATCCTTTATGAAAACCAAGGAACATAAGGGTTAGGCAAATGTTACTTCATCCTCTAAGAAGTTCTACAAAGGTTCAACCTCTAGAACTAAGTTTGTGCCTTCTTCTTCTAGCATCAAAAAGTGGAAGAGGAATAAAGGTGGAAAGGGGAAAGCTAACCCACTAGCTGCTGCCCAGAAGGGCAATAGGGCCAAGGCTGCAAAGGGAATTTGTTTCTATTACAACCAATATGGATACTGGAAAAGGAATTGTCTCAAATACTTAGCAGAAAAGAAGAAGGTCAAGCAAGGTAAATATGATCTACTTGTTTTGGAGACTTGTTTAGTGGAGAATGATTATTCAAAATAGATAATAGATTCAGGCATCACTAACCATGGTTGTTCTTCATTTCAAGAAATTAGTTTCTCGCGGCAACTGGAGGCTGGGGAAATGATGATGTGTGTTGGAATTGGACATGTCGTCTCAGTTGCGGCAGTGGGAAGACTCCAACTTACTTTAAAAAATAGTTATATTTTATTAGAAAATGTATATGTTGTTCCTGGATTAAAAAGGAACTTAATTTCTTTAAAGTGTTTATAGAAAAAAAAAGTATTATGTTTCATTTAATGTAAATAAAGTGTTTATTTACAAAAATGGTATCAGTATTTGTTCTGCTAAGCTGGAAGATAATTTTTATGTGCTAAGACTGTTAGCAACTAAATTCCTCCTGAATACTGTACTGTTTAAAACTACGGTAACTTAGAATAAAAGACTTACAATTTCTCATAAGGAAAATGTCCATCTTTGGAACTTGAGATTAAAATACATAAATCTCAATAGGATTGAGAGACTAGTCAAGAATGGACTTCTAAGTGAGTTAGAAGAAAATTCTTTATCTATGTGTGAATCATGCCTTGAAGGCAAAATAACTAAAAGATCTTTTATTGGAAAAGGTCACAGGGCTAAAAAAACCCTTAGAACTTGTACATTCAGTTCTATATGGTCCGATGAATGTTAAGGCAAAAGGAGGG
The DNA here is from genome assembly GCF_027475165.1 of Benincasa hispida. Lineage (NCBI taxonomy): Eukaryota > Viridiplantae > Streptophyta > Magnoliopsida > Cucurbitales > Cucurbitaceae > Benincasa > Benincasa hispida. The sequence continues at coordinate 14,049,336 of NC_143481.1, forward strand.
TTTGAATACTTCATCACTTTTACCGATGATTATTCTAAATATGAGTATGTTTATTTAATACAACATAAGTCTGAAGCCCTTGAAAAGTTCAAGGAGTACAAGGCTGAAGTTGAAAACGCATTAAATAAAACCATTAAAATATTTCGATCTGATCTAGGTGAAGAGTATTTGAATCTAAAATTCCATGACTATTTGATAGAACATGGAATTGTATCCCAACTCTCGACACCTGGTACACCTCAACAAAATGGTATATCATAAAGGAGAAACTGAACCTTGTTGGACATGGTTCGGTCTATGATGATTTGCTTCCCTATCGGAGTTTTTTTGGGATTATGCAGTACAGACTGCAGCTTACATTTTGAACTGTATTCTGCCAAAAAGTGTTACTAAAACACCTTTGAAATTATTGAATGGTCATAAAGGTAGTTTACGCCATTTCAGGATCTGGGATTGTTCAGCACATGTGCATAAGGCAAATCCTAAGAAATTGTAACCTCATTCAAAATTGTTCCTATTTATAGGTTGCCCTAAAGGAACGAGTGGTGGTTACTTCTACGAACCTAAGGATAATAAGGTGTTTGTGTCGACAAATGCTACCTTTTTAGAAAAGGACCACATATGGGAGCATAAGCCCCGCAGTAAGATTGTGTTGAGTGAATTTTCCAATGAAACTATTGAACCTTCAACAAGAGTTGTCAAAGAACCCAATACCTCAACAAGAGTCATTGAAGTTAGATCATCTAGTAGGTCAAATCTACCTTAAGTGTTTAGGGAATCTCAACATAGTGGGAGGGTTGCGAACCCACATGTTAGTTATATGGGTTCAATAGAAATCTTACCTATCATAACTGACGGAGATGTTGAGAATCCATTGTCTTACAAGAAGGCAATGGAGGATGTTGACAAAGTGGATCAAGGTTATGGATCTCGAAATGGAGTCTATGTACTTCAATTCTATTTGGGATCTTGTAGATCAACCTGAAAGGGTTAAACCTATAGGCTGAGAGAAAATGGGGTATTGATGGGAAGGTGCAAACCTTCAAAGCTAAATTTGTGGCAAAGGCTTGTACCCAAGTTAAATGATCGACTATGAGGAGACTTTCTCACCTATTGCAATTTTGAAGTCTATCTGGGTACTCCTGTCCATTGTCTTATCTTATGACTACGAGATTTGGCAAATGGACGTCAAGGCTGCTTTTCTAAATGACAATATTGAGGATACCATTTATATGGAACAGCCTGAAGGATTCATAACCCAAGGTCAAGAGCAAAAGGTTTGCAAGCTTAATCGATCTATTTATGGATTGAAGCAAGCTTCTCAATCTTGGAATGGCATTAAGCTATATTGTTTAAGGAACAGTGTCCTAAGACACCTCAAGAAGTTGAGGAAATGAGACGGATCCCCTATACATCGGCTATTGGTAGCCTGATGTATATGATGTTATGTACTAGACCTGACATTTGCTATGCAGTGAGGATAATCAGTAGATATCAGTCTAATCCAGGATTTGATCATTGGACCGTCGTTAAGAACATTCTCAAGTATCTACGAAGAACGAGGGACTACATGCTCATATATGGTTCTAAAGAACTAATCCTTACAGGATACACAGATTTTGATTCCTATACTGATAAGGATTCTAGGAAATTCACATTAGGATCAGTGTTCACTCTTAACGAATGGGCAGTAGTCTAGATAAGCACTAAATAGAGGTATATTGTTGACTCCACTATGGAGCATGAGTACGTGGTGGCTTGTGAAGCTGCAAAGAAAGTTGTATGGCTCAAAAACTTTCTGACTGATCTGGAAGTGGTTCCATATATGTCAAAGCCCATCACCCTTTATTGTGATAATAGTGATGTTGTGGCTAATTCACGAGAGCCTAGGAGTCACAAGCGTGGGAAGCACATAGACGAAAGTATCATCTCATCTGAATGATTGTGCATCGAGGGGACATGATCCTTACGCAAATAGCTTCAAAGCACAACATTGCTGATCCATTTACAAAAACCCTTATGGCTAAGTGATGACATGCAAAAATGCATGTCATCTAAGGCCTTTTTACTTAGAATTATGAAGGATATTAAGCATAATATACGGCAATTGTGTTAGGAATCCATGAGAAAAGTGAGCTTGCATCGTTCAGCATGATGAATCTCGACTAACCCATTATTATGTGATATCATGCGACTATTTTTGTAGCTAACGTAGGAAGTGGACGCAAATACGGAAATCGGACCACTGCATAGACAACCGCATGCAGAGAAACTCTCCATCGAAAAGGCGAACGCGGTCAATCAACGCATGGGTGTTATGGTAATCAGCCACATGCGTCCATCGCATGGGAGTTGCGCTCGTCAAGTGATTGCGGTCATCGTGTAGAGTTGTGGTATTAAGCGAATGCAGTCATTGAATGATTGCAATTACGCAATAACGCATACTAATGGGATCAACGCAAGGTTGGTGGAATGAACACATCAACACATCTACCTTGAGAAAATCAAAAGCTGATGTTAACATTTCACCTACCACACCGTTAGCGGCAGAGGTTCAGAAAGGACTAAACACGCCGAATGTCAGAATCAGAGTAGTCCATTAATGTTGTCGGCGATCCAAGCTCTATATAAAGAAGCCGATAAGCAGAAATTCAACTTGTTCAGGGATTATCCCTACAACCCAGGGTTTGCCCTGCGATCCAGACAAAATGCGTGAGAAGATACTTGAGAGTTCTTCACCTCCTTCATCCATTCCGAATGACGAACGGAGGCTTCGACCGGAGCTAGATCTCGGAAGAGTCAGCTCTACTGCCCATCCATGGCACCACCGGTAGCCTTGACGCACATCCACTGGAAGCAAGTCTTTGCTTCCAGCTGGTCATTTCATTTTCCTTTCTTTTCCTATATTGTATTGTATACATTTTGTGATTAAGGAATGAATACATTTTGTGTTCAATACATTTTTATGTTTCCTTCGATTTCATCTCCATCTTCTTTACTTAGCATCTTTAATTTCATTGCATAACTTAGTGAGATTGCTTGAGTACGCATACTTAGTCGTGTGGATTAGGGATATGAAGCATGTAGCAAACCACCAAGAGGTGTACGTTGTGCGAGTATATGAGAAAACCTTATTTGCTTGCAACGCCTGTCTATAGGCTAACGCATTACTTGTCTATGAGTAAAGTCAGCAACAACCAACTACCCGGGAGGGTAAGTGGTTGGTCGCATTAAGCAATGTAAGTCATTGTTCACTAAGGATAGGAACAATCTTAGGTCAGCAAAGTTCATGCGGTTACCTTGTCCTATGAGTGCTTCATTCATCATTTAGGTTTACTTGGGAGAGTAGTCTAAAACCCAAATCTAAGACTCAAAAGAGCGAATTGGAATGCATAGGCAAGAATGGGGAATTTAGGGATAAGCTCTGTTTGCTATCACACAGCGTATGCACCCTATGGATAGGATATTGCATGCGTCCAGGAAGTAGGATAAGGTGTTATGCAGCTATCACGCTCATGCGGCAAGAGCTTGTGAGCGGGTTATGGAGATTTAGGCAAGCATATGCTTCCCGGCAATATTGCAAATACACCGCATACATTCTAGAGTTAGGCTCAAGTGTGTGTAGCATGATTGCATGGCTTGTGTCGACTAAGGTTGCCCTTGCAGTCACTCTTAAGTTTTGCAATGAAGACATCTCTGCATTTTATCTATTTCTTCATTCATTTGTTTCATGTCAAGAGTTGTCGTGTCTCTACCTCTCATGCATATTCTCATTACGTTGTCCGTTAGCTAGGAGTAGGAGTAGAGTTAGCTTAGAAACCTTCCCATCCATTCTTTTATTTAAACCACCGCATGCACATTATCGCATTCATTTTGTTACAAGTCCCTGTGTTCGACCTCGGATCACCCGAGAAACTTGCGTTCGCGTTATACTTGGCGCGAGCGCAAGAAAACTTGTGATAGGATGCATGATCATCGCATACATTTGTTAACGCATATTCATTCCAATGCATGACCTGACGCATGACTATCAACGCATACGTTAAGAACATGCATCGCATATCACGTCCAAGGGATTTTAGTTGTCCAGTATTTGACGTCTAATTTCCCGTCACCAAGTTTTTGGCACCGTTTCCGGGGACTTGGCAGCTAATTGTTTGTTAAGTTTTGTGTCTCTGCAGATAAACTTTTTATCTTGGGAGTATTGCAGCTTGTGCGACCAGGTTGCAAACAATATTGAAGTGTAGGCGATGCGCTGAAAGCTAGTATTGACCCCAAGGTAGAAGGGCAATCAGTCGTAAAAGAGCTCAAGGTAATTCTAAGCATATGGTGGCCAACATGCACCCAACAATTACCGAAAGTTCTAAGGTTAGGGCATGATCCTTGATCCAAGCAGTTGAGAACAATCTCCTGCATAGAAGACTCCTTGCAGTGACAACACTCCAATTTTTCTAGGGACGTCCTCTACTCTATCTTTAACTTGCTTTCTTAGTATAGGTTATTTTTATTTTAATTGTTATTTTGGATATATGGCTACTTCCTTAGGTGTGGTGCGATTGCTCTTTGTAGGTGCAACATTAAATCTCCTCGGTTTGCATAACAATGGAAGAATTCTTTTCATCCTTCAACGCATGGCTTCAATCACATGAAATCCAACGCATGATCGCCTGCGTTGTTCTACCTAAGGTCTTTTCCTGTTATCTTGTATGCCTTATCCTTTTGAAATTCTTTCTTTCCCGATCGCGTTGTTTTGCAGTGTTTCTATGATGGTACGTATAATTCACTGCATCTTTTAACTAATCAACGTAAGGCGTTCTTTATTTTTATTAGCTTCTTCAAATTTTGAAAGTCTTAAGTTTTATTTTGTGCAAACCTTTGTTCAAACATTTATTATCGCATTCTTGTAATTTTGTTTTTAGCTTTGCGACGAGAACGCTGTCAACCTCTAAGTTTGGGGTGGTAGCGGTCTTGAAGAATTGCGTTCATTATATTGCAATCATTTGAAAAAAAAATGAAGCGAGTTTTTTAGAATAATAACTCCACTGTCAACGCAATAGGGAAACCCATGTTGATAAGAGTTAAGCTGTGAAAGGCACTTACCGGTAATTGGATGTTCGCATGACACACGTGGGGGCAAGCCAAAACGAAAGCAAGTCGCCAAGATCAACGCATTAGCGCAACTCCTCTGTTGGGCACAAGCCCAATCAAGCAAGACCAGAGTTGAGTTGAATATGGAACGCAACCGAAGTTGGATGCCTGCATGACACACGTGGGGGTAAGCCAAAACGAAGAGCGTAACCAAGTTCAACACCGCATTCGAATAAGTTAGTCGCAAAATTTTTGAAGTATTTTGAATGAACGCATTCTTAAAAACTAAACGCAAAGTTCTAGTGAATGAATAAAAAGTTTTTTAGCAAAGGCTTACCGGATTTAAACTTGGAAAAGATCTTTTTGAAGAAGTAGCCAAAGTGGAGGAGAGCATTGCGGTGATGGTCAGAGGTGTGTGTAAATTATATTCTAAGAAGCTGGTCATCGCTAAAGAAAGCATGAAGGTGAGTTAGAATTTCTTGAGTATAACGCATGCTTGAGGAAAAGCATGATTTTAAGTTTGGGGGTGTGATGACATGTAGAAATGCATGTCATCTTAGGCCTTTTTACTTAGAATTATGAAGGATATTAAGCAGAATATGCAGCAATTGTGCTAGAAATCCATGAGAAAAGTGAGCTTGCGTCATTCAGCATGATGAATCTCGGCTAACCCATTATTATGCGATATTATGTGTTCAATGTTCTATTTTTGTAGCTAACGTAGGAAGTGGACACAAATGCGGAAACTGGACCACTGCATAGACGACCGCATGCAGAGAAACTCTCCATCGCAAAGGCGAACGCGTTCAATCAACGCATAGATGTTGCAGTAATCAACCGAATATGTCCATCGCATGGGAGTTGCGCTCGTCAAGCGATTGCGGTCATCGTGTAGAGTTGCGGTATTAACCGAATGCAGTCATTGAATGATTGCGATTACGCGATAACGCATACTAATGGGATCAACGTAAGGTTGGTGGAATGAACGCATTAACGCATCTACCTTGAGAAAATCAAAAGCTGATGTTGACATTTCACCTATCACGCCGTTAGCAGCAGAGCTTCAGAAAGGACTAAACGCGCCGAATGTCAGAATCAGAGCAGTCCATTAATGTTGTCGACGATCCAAGCTCTATATAAAGAAGCCGATAAGCAGAAATTCAACTTGTCCAGGGATTATCCCTGCAACCCAGGGTTTTCCTTGCGATCCAGACAAAATGCGTGAGAAGACGCTTGAGAGTTCTTCACCTCCTTCATCCATTTCGAGTGACGATCGGAGCCTTCGAGAGCTAGATCTCGAGAGAGTCAGCTCTACCGCCCATCCATGGCACCACCGGCAGTCTTGACGCACATCCACTATAAGCAAGTCTTTGCTTCCAGCTGGTCATTTCATTTTCCTTTCTTTTCTTATATTGTATTGTATACATTTTGTGATTAAGAAATTAATATATTTTGTGTTCAATACATTTCTATGTTTCCTTCAATTCCATCTCCATCTTCTTTACTTAGCATCTTTAATTTTATTACATCACTTAGTGAGATTGCTTGAGTATTGCATACTTAGTCATGTGGATTAGGGATATGAAGCATGTAGCAAACTACTGAGAGGTGTGCGTTGTGCGAGTATGTGAGAAAACCTTATTGAGTAAAGTCAGTAACAACCAACTGCCCGGGAGGGTAAGTGGTTGGTCGCATTAAGCAATGTAAGTCATTGTTCACTAGGGATAGGAACAATCTTAGGTCAGCAAAGTTCATGTGGTTACCTTGTCCTATGAGCGCTTCATTCATCATTTAGGCTTACTTGGGAGAGTAGTCTAAAACCCAAATCTAAGACTCGGAAGAGCGGATTGGAACGCATAGACAAGAATGGGAAACTTAAGGATAAGCTCCATTTGCTATCACACAGCGTATGCACCCTACGGATAGGATATTACATACATCCAGGAAGTAGGATAAGGTGTTATGCAGCTATCACGCTCATGCGGTGAGAGCTCGTGAGCGGGTTATGAAGGTTTAGGCAGACATAGGCTTCCCGAAAATATCGCAGATACACCGCATATGTCCTAGAGTTAGGCTCAAGTATGTGTAGCATGATTGCATGGCTTGCATCGACTAAAGTTGCCCTTGCGGTCACTCTTAAGTATTGCAATAAAGACATCTCCACATTTTATCTATTTCTCCATTCATTTGTTTCATGTCAAGAGTTGTTGTGTCTCTACCTCTCATGCATATTCTCATTGCATTGTCTATTAGCTAGGATTAGAAGTAGAGTTAGCTTAGAAACCTTCCCATCCATTCTTTTATTCAAACCGTCACATGCACATTATCGCATTCATTTTGCTACAAGTCCCTGTGTTTGACCTCGAATCACCCAAAAAACTTGCGTTCGCGTTATACTTGGCGCGACGCAAGAAAACTTATGACAGGACGCATGGTCATCGCATACATTTGTTAACGCATATTCATTCCAACGCATGACCATCGACGCATGACTATCAACGCATACCTTAAGAACATGCATCGCATATCGCATCCAAGGGATTTTAGTTGTCGAGTATTTGACATCTAACTTCCCGTCACCACTAAGGTGTTTGTGTTTGAGTTGATGCCCTAAATCTCGTATGGTTCTGTAGTTTATAAACACCTGTATGAACAAACACTTGTGATTTAATAATATGAGATATTTTCTTCACTATTGTCTATGAAATATTAGATATTTTATTTGCATTAATCATAAACCAATAAACTAAGATCCTTGGTTGTCGTTATAACTTAAGCATGTATGTGGAGACATACAAATGGATCATGCCTTAAGTGATAACCTAAATGGTCTATAGTATATAGATAAAGAAGGAAAACCTTATCCTGGTGACATTACAGATACGGCCCGCTTTGTAGATCTTACAAGTGTTGTAAAGTGCTACAGATAGTTTGATCTTGATCATTCATGTGGTGACATGCGAACGAGAGTGTCCTATACAGAGGAGTTTGTATAAGACTAGACCACGAAATTTTTAGTCTCATTATATAATGTCATTCATGACAGAGACTTTCATTTCACTAGGATGACCATAGGTAACATGACTTTAATCCTAAGTGAGTTGGGAACTCCTGCCTATGAGGGCGGTCATTTGATTTGCATGGGTGCGAGTGGCCAGATTGCCGACTCAACCTACCACTTTGGGGATTCGTCTGATTAGGGAGTTAGAAACTCAACTACACAAGATGGAATTCACTCCTTTGTCGAAGCAGGGGTAAGTAGATTGATTGTCCCCTTAAGGACTGATTCCGGGGCTTGAACGATGTGGCGCTACACACCTTCTCATGACCCGAGAGGTGTTCACTCATAGTAGAACTATGATGTATTGTTCATTAGAGAAATCAATAGAACTTAAGGAGTTAAATGTAACTATAGGGACAAAACGGTAAATTGGTCTAATTGTACTTACGAGCGATCTGTGAATGGTTATTGTACTGTTGACTAGTTATATCTGTAGTGAAAAGTCAGGAGATTGTAGCTGTCGGTATTTAGTGGAGTGCCCAATAATTAACGGATGGTGGTTCTCGTGATTAAAGAGTTTAGTCAGCTATTCACGTACTGTTGGAGCTTTAAGCTACAGGTCTATAAGGTCCCCTTGGTGGCTCAATGGATTCAAGTTGAGAATTAGGTTTTGGGTCAGTTTGAAGTGTTCAAATTGACAAGAGGGGGTTTGATTATATATGATATAATTAAACTGGTTCAATTATATATTATATAATTGATATGATATATGAGATACATTAATTGGAGTAATTTTATATAAATATGATTTATATTAAGTGGAGGAGAAAAGAACTATGGTTTAAATGTTACATATAATGTGATATTAAAACTATAGGTTATAAATATAATATGATAAGTTAGTTATTATATTTATTTATAATTAAAACAATTATATGATAATTGTGGGTGGTTTCTCCTTTGACCGTGCGTGAAAGTGGGAGGTTATGTTCATTTTTCATAATTGAAGGATAAAATGAAAAATGTTTCCATTTTGAAAGGAATCGCTTCATTAAGATTATTACTAATCGTTTAGCTGAAGCGAGACTATACGATAGCCTTCTAAACGACAGCCTAAACGATCATGTAAGCGCCTTTATCTAAATGATCGTGTAAAGTGATTTACTAAACGATCGTGTCCTAAGCGAGATTCCCTAAACGATCATGTAAACAATCAAGTGTGTTTTTCTAAACGATTGTGTACCTAGCGAGATTTACTAAACGATCAAGCATACAAAGTCTATATGATAGACAGTACACTCTCCCACTTATTTGGTCATATAGTTCGATCGTTGTTCTTCCATCCCTCTACCAAATTCATAACAGAGCCAACACCTCCTAGATTCTCACTCCGAGAACACCAAGATTGTCGAGTGGTGGTGTCTTGTTTGTGGAGAAGATTGTTCATGATCCAAGCGATAGTGAGAGATTGGGTTTCCGTTTTAAGCAACAACGAGAGGTTGTTTTTCCAATCTTCACGAGAGCAAGAGATCAGTAGAAGAAGAGTTCTTCAAAGGTATGGCTCTCGTTCCTTTTGCATTTAATTATGAAAGCATGTTGTAATTTGTTAGAAGATGCATATGTTTGTGAATACCTTTAATTATGTCACAATGGGCTTGGAAAGATCTTGCTTCCGCTCATAAGTTCTCTTTGACAAGAGTTCCTTCAGTTTGAGGGTCACCTGCAGAGTATGGGCCTACGGGACAGGCCACATTTAGTCTAGGGCAAGTGGCAGATTTTATACTGGGCGCGTATTATGCTCTAGTTTATTGTTTTATGTATACTTTTATATTGTATACTCCACTATCTTTAGGACAAGTAGAAAATTGTTGGGGTTGATGCCCTAAATCTCGAGGATCTTGTAGTTTTTAATTGTAATGTACAAACATCTTATTTATTTAATAACATATGAGATGTCTTATTAGATATTTAGTAGCATTAACCCATAAAACCAATAAAATAACATCCAAGGTTATCTTCTGTATGTAGAGACATACAGATGGATCATGTTTAAATGATAACCTAAATGGTTTGTAGTAGATGGATAAGGATGGTTACTTTATCTTGATGATACTATGAATACAATTTGTTTTGTAGATGTTACAATTGTTGTAAAGTGCTACAAATGATCTGATCCTGATCATTCATGTGGAGACATGTGAGCGGGGGTATTCTATACAAAGGGGTTTGTATAGACCGGACCACAAAATGACTAGTCTCATTATATAACACTGTTCATGATAGAGTCTTACATTTCACTAGGATGACCATAGGTGATATGACCTGAATCCTGAGTAAATTGTGAACTTCTGCCTATGAAGGCAGTTTATGGATGAGAGTTGCCAGATCACCGACTCAATAAGCCTACCATTTTATAAATTCATCTGATTAGGAAATTGGGAAGTCAGTTACACAAGACAGAATTCACTTCTTCCCTAACGTCTGGGTAAGTAGATAAATTTCTCCCTTAATGCCTGATTTCAAGACTTGAACAATGTGGCACCAAACCCTCTCTTGGCCTGAGAGAGGTTTGGTCATAGTTAGATTGTGACTTATTGTTCATTAGAGGGATCAGTGGTACCTAAGGAGTTAAATGTAACTACAGGGACAAAACGGTAATTTTGGCCCAACTATACCTACGAGTAATTTGTGAAAGGTCATCGCGTTGTTGACTAGTTATATCCAATGGACATAGAAATATATCTGTAATGCGAAAAGTGTAGCTGTCAGTCTTTAGTGAAGTGACTGGCAGTTAATGGATGTTGAATAATTTAATTAATTATTCAACAACCATTGGAGCTTCAATCTACAGGTCCAAAAGATCCCTATGTAGCTCAACAAGGATTATTGATAATCAATTTTGGACTAATTTGAATTGTTCAAATTAATTGAGGGAATTAATTGTATGTGATATAATTAATTTAACTTAATTATATATGATGTAATTAATATAATGTATTTGATACATTATAATATAAAGTATATTTGAGAGGAAATAAATATTTGTATATTATTCAAATTTTGATTTTATGGATAAGATTCATATAATTAAATTTAGAATAAATGTGATTTATATTAAATATTATGCACGTATGAGAGAAATAAAAACTATAGGCAAATACAATATAAAAACTATAGGTTATGTGTTATATACAATATAACATATGGTGTCCTCGTTGGGTGTTCGTGATCCGGTTATTCGTGATAGATCGAGAAGGGATTTCGTGAAGAAATTGGTTTCTTCAAGGGTAAGATCTTCAAAACCCTAATTTCTTTTTCCCCTCTATTGCACGCTATAATTTTCTATATTTTGCATACTTTTGTTCTGTAAATTTTATTCTGTGTAAAATTAAAAAAATTGGGACAGAGCCCCGCTTTCACAATGAAACTTCACCGTTCCTTCATGTTCGTAGGTGATAGCATGAGGTATTAGGGACGTACGTTTCAGGCGCTCAAGGTTGCAAAGTGCCAGTCTGACCTCGACTTGTTTATTTTTTAATATATTTTACCAATTTGGTTGGTCGGTTCAAACCCTAAGGTATTGACATTTTCCTTTTAGGGCATGCGTTCTCCTATACCATTTTCTTGATACTTTTTTAATTTGAACCCATTCATAGACTTTAGGCTTTTCCTTAAGCAACCCTCAACGTCCCTATTAAAGGTGAGTAAAAGCTATTCAATCATGCTACAATGCCTTAAATTTGTAGCTTTTATAAATTAAGTTTTGAATAAAAAGTTCTACATTATTCTGAGTTTAATTTCTTTTTTAGAGAACAAAAAAAAAACCAAACATCTATAAAGCACAAATACTTCATGTGAGGCAAAGAGTATCAGACACGTATCAGATACCGATATTTTTAGATACTTCACAGATACGTATCTGACACGCAATTTGACGTATCTATACTTTCAGATACTTTTCAGATACATATTTGACATGCGATTTGACGTATCTATTTCTATGCATACTTGTTTTTTTAGGAAAAAAGACAAGTAACTCATCTAATATTTTCCAATATAAAATTAGGCAACTTATTTAAAAAGCTCACTACTCAAATCCAAAACTAAAAGAAAAATAAATAAATAACGGACCAAACCATAGACTAGATTCATCTAATCTCCATCTTCACATTTGAGTCTCCATAAAGTCTACCAAAATATAAACCATTTGGATATCTTCAACAATAAGTTCTTCGTTTATCTTCATACTTCTCTCTCTAATCTTCTTCTTCTTTGCAATATGAATCACTTTTCTATTGCATTTTATTAACTATTATACTTCAACTTCTTAGATGTTGCTTTTTTTGTATTGTATTTCAGTGTTTGTATTCTATTTTGTGTTATTGTTATTAACTTGTATGCTAAATTTATCTATATCCTAGATTTTTTTAAAAGAAAAAAAATGTATCTTCAACATATTAGTATCCTCATTTTTTAAAAATATATATAAAAAAAAAAAAAGTGGCGTATCCTTAGACGTACCCGTATCATAGTTTTTTTAGAAATTGACGAATCGTCGTATCCGTATCGTATAGTTATATCTATATCTGTGCTTCATAGCCAAACATGTATCTATCATTTCATTTTTTAATGTAAAAAATAACCAAAAAAATAATTATCATGGTAATCTTGTTTTTCTTAATATTCCATTCTTTATTCAATCCATACACTTTAAAATCATCCGATTAGGCCTATAGTTTAAACTTTACCGTCTAGTTAAACCTAAAATTTAAAAAAACAAACTTTTTTTTTTAAGGATTTAAAAAAAAAAAAGTAAAAACAAAGGAAACAAATCAAAGAGTGAAAATTGACAAAAATGGCCTTGGAGTTTGATTTTGTATTTTTTACCTATTTTGAAAAATAATTTTTTTTACCCCTTAATGATGAAAATGAAGTAAGCATGGAAAATATTGGTTGTACAATTACTCTTATGCCCCTTATTAAATTCTCACTTCCAATTTCAACAACCAACCTACCAAATTAATTCACAAAAATTCTCCACCTCAAAAATTTATTCACAAAAAATTATTTTATCCATAATTAATTGACAAAAAACTTTTCACATTCCAACACAAAAAATTCTCTACCAAATTTAATTTGTTTACAACCTCACAAAAAGTTTTCTTCACCAAATTATTTCCATAATGAAAAGTGTCTTTCGTCAAGTCTAAAACTTGTATTTCACGAAGTTGTAGTTCTGTATATTTGTAAGAAAGTATGTATTTCATTTTGTATGTATCTAATAATTCGATAATTTCTGAAAATTTTGACAAAATTAAATGACCTTTTTTATTTATGCTTACTTTGTTGATTGTTCTTTTTGTTTTTTAATGCTCTGCATTTGATATTTATATTAAAAAAAATGAAAAAATAGTATTTTTTTAAGATACCCGATCGGGCTTCACCGAATATTCATCGAAGCTTCCCATTTTGAGGTTAAGTTGCTAAGCGATCGTTTAGTTCCAGACATTACACGATGTGAAGAAAAGTTAGACGATCGTTTAGCAATGTGTGCTAGTCGTTGTGATGTTGAACGCTAAACAATCGTATACCTGCAGAAGCTAAGTGATACGTTTAAATGTTATATGATAGCACTACGCGATCGTTTAGCTTTGGCATAGGAACTAAACGATACGTTGGATTTGCTAAACGATGGCACTACATGATCGTTTAGCTACAATGCGTGCTAAGCGATGCGATGAAGTGCTATGCGATAGCGCTGAGTTGGTGACATATTTATATCTAAGAATGATTTAAAGATGCGGTTATCTATGTTAGCAATTAGGGCCAAATTCCAGAATATCCACTTACACGGCTCGATCACATACCCACTTCAAGTGCTTTGAAGCCTGGTCGGGCGCCACCTACTCCTACCCGGTTTTGCCTCCTTCCCCCTCGTCCTTTCCTCTCTTTCCCACCCATACCTGGTCGAAATACACATACAGCCCGACCGGTCTACCACCAGACACAATCTTCCCCAAATCTATCCCAAAGCAACTTCAAACTTGTCCGCCCAATCACAATGGTATGAAGCCCGGTCGGGTAAGACCAATTTTCAAAAACACATTTTAGGCTCAAACCTATTCAGAAAATGCCGAACATGATGTTTTTAGGAAAAAGAAAAATAACATTCAACATAGATCTAACATAGATTTCAAATATTCACACAAGAACATCTAACATAAACTAACACATTGAGTGAAAAAAAAATGAAAATCTATACCTTAGTTGAAAATTCCCAAATGATCTTTAACGAAAAGGAGAATGACAAGGAAATGTAGAATGGAAAGAGTGAAATGGAGTGAGATTGAGACTTTTGAAATGGAGAAGAGTAAAAATGGAAAAGAAAAGTGAGGGTTTGGAGGGTTTAGGATAATTTTTATTAATTTCATTAATTTTCAAAATTGTAAGGTAAAAAAAATAAACTTTTTAAAAATGGTCCAAAAGTCAAAATCAAAACTTGAGAAAGGTTGTTTTTGTTAATTACCTTAGAATTCTCCCAAAAATGGATGTTTCTAGCTAGAACGCATGGATTACAAATTTTGAAGCCACAAGTTTTGAGTTATGTATACATGAGTTGGGTTGAGGGGTTTTTTTACATATCCAAGAAAATATAAAAAATTCAATCAATCTAATTCGAGATAAATCTAAACCAACTCAATTCTTACAATTTAAGTTAGATAGTTCGAATTATTGGGTCATTTCAAAATTTATCAATTAATTATTAAAATTTTCAAATGTACTGTTAGATACAAAATTTGTATAAACCTTCTCTCAATAGGTTTTCCTCGCCCTTGTATAGTTGGAGCTAATTGAGATTTCATGTTAAAACAAATAAATACAAAACTCAAAATTGTTTTAATACTGAACTTGTAATTTTATATTTTCTTTACTAATAAAACGTTACAAACACACTTAAACACACACATATATAGAGGAAAATACAAATAACATACAGCAGTTCACAAAACAAAGATTCAACATAATTAAACAAGAAAGACAAGCACAAACCACAAAGAAAATAGAGTAATAATGGATGGGTTTTGATTTTTCAGGCGAGTGGAGAAGAAGGGGTAGGAATAGTAGCAGCATATTTCAAGAACACTTCATCGGCTTCAAGCTTATTCATGTATTGTTCTTCCAGGTGAACAATTGCATCAATCCCATCTCCATCTTTCGATTCCAAAAACGCCACCAGATTCTTGAACCACAGCCCCGGAAAAGTTACCCAAACCGGCCGCCCCCACCCGAAATCGACGTCATAAAGCGGCAGTCTACAAGTACTACTAAAAGCACATGAGATTATCTCTCCATTAACCACTTTCGAAGCAAAATCCTTCACAGTTTCCATCAAATCCTTATTTTCGTTCAGAAATTTCTTCGCCATTTCCCCGTTGATTTTGTTTGTTTCTTCTCTGAGTTGCTTAACCAAACCGTAGCAATTTTCGTCGGTGTTGAGCATTTCCGGGGAAGGGAAGATCATCACGTTGAAGTAGTAATTCCCGAAGGCATCATGTGGAAGTGGAGGATTCATTTTTGGACGGAGATTTACTGTGTAGTTTATAAGAAACGACACGTCGTTTGACATTGCAGAACCGTGTTTAAGAGCTGCGATGAATCGACTGTAAACAAAAGCTGACAAGGATTCAATTCGTGAAGGTCGGATCTGGTTTATCGTAGCTTGATTTTCTGCGTATTTGGCTCTAATGGCTTCCAATTTCGATTGCTCGAAAACAAATCTTCTCGCGACTCTGTTTCTTACGAGCGTCATTGCCGTATCGTACGACATCGTTTTGGCCGGAAAAATTTTAGCGCCTTCCATGTGGGGTTTGAAAACGTCTTTCACGCCACGAGCCATAGCGGCCCAGTTATTGTTCAACGAAAAAAGCGTCATCGCGTCGGCTATTTTGTGCGAAATACATGACGCAACCGCCACTCCACCGCACGCGAATTCCGTGAACTGAACCGCCATTAATTCTTCATTGAACCGGTCCAACTCGACCGGGAATAGCCGGTTCAGATCGTCCGGCTGGGCGAATTGGACCACGTCGGCGAGTTGCGAGTTGACTCGGGCTTCCCGGAATGGGACGCCGGCGTCGTTGCAGTTGATGAAGGAAGACGCGTAGTTTGGACGGCCGGCGAGTTGTGGGTAGTGAGAGAGGACGTCCGGGAGAGTGCTCCGAAGGCGGTTTTTGAAGGCGAGAGCGAAGTCGAGATCTTCGCCGCCGCTGCCGCTGTCGGTGGATCGGTAGAAGTAGAGGGTGGGTGCGTAAATGTGGACAGTGATTTGATCGATGAGCGAGAGAGGATAACGGCGGAGATGGGGAGGAGTTGGGGTAGAAGGTTTGATTAACTCTTCTGAGATAATGTCAACTTCAAGCTTCATGGTTGTTATTTTTGTGTGTTAAGGAGGAAAAAAGCAAGGGAAGTATTGATGGTGTTAATATGAAGAAACTGAATATGTTTGGTTTTTATTTATAGAGATTTGGGAATATGTAGTTTACATGCATACAACATCATATTAATGAGTATTATGTCATCAGGATTTCAAAACTTAAAATATTTACATACATCTTAGGTTATAAAAGAAAATTTTAGTATTATTATAATATATATTTTTCATCTTTTAGTACTGGTTCACACAATTCTTAAATGTTACTTTTTTCAAGGAAAGAATGCATGCAAAATGAAGATTTGTCTTTTATTATTTGAAAATTGACTTATACCTATAATTGAGACTAGGGTAGAGGTGATAGTCGGTTCGGTTTTGTCGGTTTTGAGGTTAACCAAGAACCAAACAAAATCAATTTATTTTATAAAGAAGAGATCCAAACCAGTATCCAATAAATACTAAAACCATTATTTTTATTTGGTTCTCGATTCTTGAAATTTTCTTTTTTCTTTCCAACTTTAATTTTAGGTGTCTTTTTAAATATTAAAAAAATATTTACATTTTATAACAAAAAGTTCTAAAAGTACAAAACATTTTTAGAATTTTTGGTTATTAAGTGTAAATATTTTTGGGATTTTTCTATTTATTAATTTTATTTCAATTTTTGTTTTGATTTGGTCGGGTTTCCTAAGTTAAAATTAAAATTGGATTCATTTCTTTTTTATAGATTGAAATTGAACATTTTTATTTTTATTTTTATTTGCAGTTTTTAAATACAAAACATAAACACTCCATAATAATTGGTCTAGATAACTGATGTTAGAATTTATTTATAAGGGTATACATACCCTTTAGGTTCAGTTTTGATTGTTTTTTCTAATCAAAATCAGATATGAACCAATATTTTGTAGCAAATTTTTCTTCTTTTTTAAAATATTATTTCAGTGTGTGTGATTAGAGTATGTTGCACAAACATATTAGAATGATATATTATTATCATATTCGAACTTCTGATCTCGAAATTGATAATAGAGTACTATGTCAGTTGAACTACATTCATATTGGTATTTATTACTATTATTACTCTATTTTAAAACGGTGGTTATGGCCTGAGTAATTTTACCACTCAATATTAAAATTTAAGGAAAAAGAAGTACTTTTTCCCTTGAATTTCTATTCTCAATTGATTTTAGTATTAGATAAGGTCAGCAAATTTGATTCATTGAGAAAACTGTTGTGATTCATTTATAAGTCGTCGTCGTATATACAAACTAACTACCAAGTTACGACAAAACAACTTAATAAATATCTTCAAACTCTTGGTATCAGATGTATGCATGATTCATCGTTTTTTTTTTTTTTTTGTTAAATTCACATTAGTGTAGTATTAGGGCATTTTCAATGATTTTCTCGATATTGTTTCAAAACCAATCTATAGTACTACACAATGAAGAACATGTCAAAAAGGTAATAGTCAACGTGACGAATAGCTCGGGGCTGAGTCGATAGGCAAATAAGATGCCGATAGACTCAGAAGATGAAGGAGTAAGTAAGTCGAAGAGGACAAAGTCAAGTAGTTCGTTCCGCTATACCAAAAGGAGGGACTTTAAAAACGACTTTGACTTCTCCGCTCCTAAAGAAAGGGTGCTTTCGTTCAAGAAGAGATCCATATCTATGCTTCGAAGGGACAACAAGAAGGTTACAAGGATCAATACTTCGATTTTCAAGACCGACTCTTTCAACCGCTCAGACATCCATCCCCTTCGCGCTTCACCCGCCCCATCTATCCGTGCGCTGGCAGGTAAGGGCTTATCTATGTGATTCGCTACACTTGCTTGCGCCTATTGACGGACTAATCTATTGTCTTGTCGGTTACCGAATCTTTTCCAATAGTACAAATCGCTACGCGTCACTTGTTTCTATATGGTAATATGCACCTTGGTTGCTGCGCAGCTTGAGGATAATAGCAACACGAGAGTGAAGAACGAGTTACCCTCCAAATAAAAAGAGTGAATGAGTCCGACTCAAGCGAGTGAGTGAAAAGTGTGGCAAACAATCAGCAAGTGAAGGACCAATCCTTTTGTGTTAGTACTGTTGCGAGATTGGTACTTGGTGGTTCACGAGCAACATATAGACTAACGGTTGCCCATCACTCACTTGCTCTCTTTTGAAGGCCCTTTCTATTTTCTTTCTAGTATGGTTCCCCTATAAGAAAATTGAATGCCCAACTTTGCAGAGTTGCTCTTTCCTCAGGCCAGAGCACAGTTACTCTAAGAGTGTATTTGAAATAATTTTCAAGTGATTAATTTAAAATTAAGTAATTTTAAAAGAAATTTAAGTGTTCGACAATCATTTAAAATGAATTTTGGAAAATGAGTTTATAAAATAAATTGATTTAAGATAAACACTTGAAATCAACTTTAAAAAAATGAATTTTAAGTATTTAATGGTTAATCTCTTCTTAATTTGTATTAGAAACTTCAGCCACTATTTTGGGGACTACCGACGGCCAACTTCCCGCCATAGCTATCGATCAAATTTTGGCGGCCACCATTGCCGACTGCTCGCCGGCCAGCTTCTAGCCATCACCATTGCGAAAAAACTTTAACGACCACCACTACAAATCTTTTATAGTAATTTGACATCAATAAAAATAATTTTAGAAGATAACAAATCAAACTTTATATTGAATTTATTTTTTAAAAAAATTGCCAAACATATGTGTGTATTTATTTTAAGTAGTTTTTGTCAAAAGTGTTTAAATGAAAATGAATTTTTGAAAAATATTTTTTCTCTTAGTTATTCCAAACGACTCTTAATTGTGCTAGTTCTATGTTTCAAAAAATACTCCCAATTATAAAAGTTTTATAATACCTTTAAAATATTGATTCATTTAGGTCATGTTTTTTTTACTGTAAACGTAATCAATCAATTGTAATATCAAAAGTGAGCCCATTCATTTAAATATATTCTAGATGACTAGTTAACTATGTTACGTGAATTATGAATAATAACAAAAAAAAAAAAAAAAAAAAAACTATTACAATTACAACTATTTGATGGTTAAGTAATTGAGGGTTATTTACATATTTGGTATATAGAGACTATGTTTATTTTGAATCACTTGTGACTTAATCCTATTGTTATATTGAAACCTAAAAATGTCCCCTAAGCTATATACTTGATTTTCTAAGTCATGACTTATAAACTAAATGTCATTTAAGTTATATGTATGATAATGATTTTGTTTTTAGTTCTCTATTTTTAAAATTTATACTTGTTTTATTTCAAAATTTTTATTGAAATTTTTACCTTTGTTAGAAAAACGCTTGAATTTTTAATTAAATAATAAAAACAAAAATAAACTTTTGAAAAAGTTTTCAAAACCGGCTTGATTTTTTTAAAACGTGCATTAGTAAAAAAAAATGCATAATAAAACTAATCATTGATGATATATTGTTTATAAGCTTAATTTTTCAAACTTAAACTATTATCAAATGAGTCTTGAATAATATTACATGTACTCAATCCATTCGATACCATTTTACATTGGAGCTAAGTTTATAGAGTTAAATACAAACCTCAAAAGATCAAATAATCAACAACCCCATTTTGGTGGGCAATGAGATTGTTGGGAATGACCCTATCATACCCCATTCCAGATTACCTTCTTAATCTGAATGGAGTGGTGACTACAGCAGTTACCAACCATTTTGCTGGCACTTATTGCCTATCTAACCTGTTAAATTTGCTCAGATCCTGAATACGTATATTTCATCAATATACTGAATAAATTAACTCATAACTTAACACATTTACATTACAGGGGTTCCTAGCATTGTTCAGACATGAATATTACAACTTAATGAGCCCTATCTAGAATACTAGTGAAGGAAATCAGACTTGAGATTTCCATGAGCAGCGGAAGAACAATTATTCCAAATCACAATCATGAATGAACATTACATTTACAATCGACTTCAAAACAAACAGTTATGCAATTACTACAGAAATTACAACATGAAAAACTCAAATGAACAAAGAGAAAAACTCTACGAACATTTGAAGATGCATCTCCATGCTTCTTTGCGCACGACCGCTCGAACAACAGCAACTTCGAACGCTCGATCTACATGACTGCAACACAACACGAACCCTTCGCGCTCGTCCTCAATGATCGCCTCGACCATGAACTCCTCAGCAACAGCACGAACGACCTCCACAAAACCTCGATGGTGTCGAGTTGAGTATGACACTACCAACAAGGCTTCCTTGGTAATCTCAGTGTGAGAATCTAGGGGGTGCGCTCTGCTCGGACTTGGTATGAGGCAGACAACGGAGGAAACACTAATCATGTACACGACTGAGCAAGTGGGAGATGGCGGAGACCTATCGTATAGGTCGATGTCCAATCGTTTAGATAAAGCTAAGCGATCGTCTAACAAAAGCTATGTGATCGTTTAGCTCGGTATATCGCCTACAGACACTACACGATCGTTTACTTTGGGCAAGCAATCATCTAGCAAAACTATGTGATCGTTTAGTAAATATTGTGTGATCTTTTAGCATGCCACTGCACGATCGTTTAGCTCGCCCTAGCCGTCGTTTAGTAAATCCATATTTACTTGACGACTACCGTGAGATCCCTTTTTTCGTCGAGAGAAATCTCAAAAAATTTTATGAAAACTTTTCAACAGTTTGTAAAACTTACTAAAATTAAGAAAATATTTTCCTTTTATCTCACGGTTACCATGAATCCAATAACCACCCACTCAATTGGTTATTAAAGAAAAAGAATTAATTATCCAATAATTAATATTATTATAAATATAAATGATAACCAACTTATCATACTATATTTATAACCTATAGTTTTAATATTTCATCTCATGAAACATATGAACCATAATTATTTTTCTATTCCATGGTACTTAATGTAAATCTCATTTACATCAATCCTCCACTAGATGTATCTCATACATCATACCAATTATATCATATACAATCAAAATACCTATTGTCAATTTGAACATTTCAAATCAACACCAAGAACTAATCTTCAACTGAATCCATTGAGCTACCAAGGGGACCTTATGGACCTGTAGCTCGAAGCTCCAACGGTACGTGAATAATTGACTAAACTTAGTCACAGGATCCACCATCCGTTAACTGCCAGACACTCCACTAAAGATCAACAGCTAAACTCTCCTTACTACAGATATATTATGTGTCCATCTTAACCAATCAGCAATGCGATAACCCTTCACAGATCGCTCGTAAGTACAGCTGGGGCAATAACTGTTATGCCCTTGTATTACATCTATCTTCTTAAGTACCACTGATCCCTCTAATGAACATAAGTCATAGTCCTACTATGACTGTGTCTTCTCTTCCAAAGAGAATCTGTAACCACTATGTTCAAGCCCCAAAATCAGCCCTTAAGGGAGCAATCTCTCTACTTATCCCTGCTTCGGGAAATGAGTGAATTCCATCTTGTGGATTGAGTTCCCAGCTCCCAGATCAGACAAGTTCCTAAAAAGGTAGGCATGTTAAGTTGGCAATCTGGCCACTCTCACTCATACTAATCAAAGGACCGCCCTTAAAGACAGGAGTTCCCAAAACACTCAGGATTGAGGTCGTGTCACCTATGGTCATTTAGGTGAGATGCAAGTCTCTAGTATCAACGGCGTTATATATAGAGTCTAGCCATCTTGTGGTCCAGGTCTTATACAAACTCTTTGTATAGGACACCCCCGCTCGCACTTCTCCACATGAATGGTCAAGATCTACCATTTGTAGTAGTTTACAACACTTGCAAACCTCTACAAAGCGAGCCGTATCCGTAGTGTCACCAGGATCAGGTATCTCACCTTAATCCTTATACTACAGACCTATTTAGGTTATCACTTAAGGCATGATCCACTTGTATATCACATATACATGCTTAAGTTCACATAAGATAACTAAGGAGCTTTCTTTATTGGATATGAATAAATGCCAGAATTAAATAACACTTATTTTATTCATTAAACAATGTGTATCTTTTCAAAACAACGAGACTCCGGGAGAATTAGGACACCAATCCCAACAACTAGTCCCTATATGACAAACACATATGTACTAACTAATACAGATCTTCAATTAAGCTTCCTTCAACCTGACTCTTTGAGTGATAGAGCAGCAGCAGAGAATTCTTTTGAGAACTGTTCGTTACTTGAAAGGAAAACATTTGAAAATAGAAGCTAGAAGCCCAGTGAGTGACTAACATTTAAAGCATAACTTTCATACATAAATCTAATATTAGAACTGAAAGCTTTAACTGAAAACATAAACTTGGCAACTATTATTCATTTTATCATTAACATCACATAACACTATTTCATGCTTTGTTGGACTATTGTGGTGGCCCTGTTGCTCACTCTTCATCATGCTCAACTGCATTACTACTTAATTGGGAAGGAACCCATTTGTTCACTTCCTAAAAACATAACTTACAACCTTAGTTGAGAGAGAAACTTTACTCAATTCCTCAACGACAACCCATAGTTAGTGTGGAATGATTTCAACACTACCAATAGCAACTTTTCTTACATTCATGTGATTCTAGTTTAAGTACTGTCATACCTTAGGTACTACTACTCAGATCCTTCTCCGTGTCCTTCAATATCGAGTTGCTCAGAAACCTTCTCCGTGTTCTTCAATATCGAGCTATTCAAATCTAAGACTGAGCTTCATACCTTTTCATCTAGTCCTTTAGTACTGAGCTACTCATGCTAAACTTGCATATTCTTATCTCTTAATGAATTGGTTTCCCAAAAGCATACTGTACTAATGCATACTCATGTTTATTAAAAGCATAACATAAACATAACATTAATATGAGATGGGTTGCTTGGAAACTATTTGAGAATAGTTGTCATAAATAGCTTTCAATAAACATGCATTACTAGACATTCATAAGCATTAGCAATTTACTTAAAACATTTAAAGCATTTAGAGTTACTCACAGTCTTTGGCAATCCTCTTCATGTACTTCTCCTTTTGATATCGAATCTTTCAATGCTATGTTCATTGTGCATTGAACACTTAGCAAAATTCTTAGGCCTTAACTTGACTAGGCAGCAACTTCATTACCATGCGTCCATGCCTTGCTTTAGGCGTTCAAGCCTCCCATGCGGCCAAGCTTCTAGCCCACGCCTACTGCCCATCGCATGGCCCATTGCATAGTAATCTTTGCACCCATCGTTTAGCTCATGCGCCCATCTTATGGCACATCAATGCATGCCCTATGCGTTCATCTGATCGTGCCCATAAACTCCAACACAACCTTACGCTTAATACCTTGTACACCTGTCTGTAGGATCCAACGCCTACATAACACTTGCGCTTATGACTTCAATATGCGTTGCATGGTCTAATGTTTCTCAGCGCATCTTTGCGCCAATTAAGCCTCCAACGCATGCGCTTAGCATCATCGTCAAGCCTTTCAAGCTGCTTGTTTGTTCAATCCAAGCAGCTGCCTGCTTGTTCAAGATTCCAGATTTAACTTGCAATTTTAATAACTAATTTTTCAGGCCTTTTCTCGAGGAATTTCCTTCTACAAACATTCTCTAAAATGTCTTAGCAAGCTTAACTTAAAATTTTGGCTCAGAATTCCTTGTGATTGAACCGGAATCCTCAGATCATCAAGACTAGCCCAAACTTACCAGAGAACTCGACCTTTAGCCGAATTTTTCACTCTCCAGCTCAATTATGCTAGAATCTCCTTTCGGCATTTCAACCTCAGTAACTAGATACACTCAGGGTTTGAATCGCTCTAAAATTACTCCATTTGCACGAGCGAATTTCTCAAACCCTCTCTTTCTAGTCGAGTTTCCCTTTTAAACTAGCAACTGTATGTTCTCCTTTTAACATCAAGCTACCACCTCATCCTTAAAGGGATAATATCAAACCTGAGTATGACAGCTGGCTTAGCTCATCAATCACTAAGATGATCCTTTCCTCTTGGTTATCGATGCAAGGGTCAGCTCCCAAGCCAACGCTTCCAACCACATGGCTGCATGCCTCCTCCACACAATGCATCGCCCAATCTGTCTAACGCATAGCTCACTTAGAGACTATTGCATCCCTCCTTTGGTCGCATACTCCTAAGCGAACGCATGTGCTAGCCCACACAGCTATCTTAACATATCAACCAAGTGTTATGCCTTCACCTCATAGCATAACTTTAGCGTGCTTCGAGTTTTAACGTCTTACGCACATCGCATACTTCTTCGTCTAGTGCCCAACGCCTATCTTCTAACGCCTGTCGTGTAGCTCATCGTATAGTGTTGATGTCGATCGTGCAGTGCCAACGCCTCATCGCTTACCGCTATCATCCAATGCATAGCACTATCGCTTAGCGCGACCCTTCGTAACGTCTAGCACTGCACTTTACCGCATGATCGCCTATCACATTGCTTAGCTGCCGCTCATTTGCTAGACGATCGCCTACCTCATCGTGTAGCACCACTCATTTGCTACACGATCGTCCAGCACGCGCATCTCTAACGCCCAGCGCCTATGCTCGCGCACACTTGAGGTTGTAGCATGCTTTGCTACGTATAGCTTTTCTCCTAGCCACACTTTGGCTTTCTTCAATGCCCAAATAACCTCGCAAGCCCCTTGGTTGCCGCAAGCCTTATCAACGCATCATGCCCTTCAACTCATGCGTTCATCCTTAGTTCCAACGCATAGTTTATCCTTGCCTTCAACACTTAGCCTCTACAAGCCTTGGGTGCTACACACAACCTCATGCGTCCACACTTCTCCATCAACGCATGCCTATACTTGGCTTCCATACTTGGTCAATTTTCACTTGTTATACTATCTAAAACTCACCTATGACTAAGTATTTCTAACACATAATTTTCTTCCTCCATCTTCCTACTTTCTTTACCATCTTTCACAACTTTATTTAACACGCCCATTACTCACTTATGTAGGAAAAAATAGATTACGGGGTTTATAGACCCCACTTACCAAGGCCCATAAGAGAGTCACATGGTGAACTCCACCTTCTCTTATCCCACATTGGAGAGTTATGAAGTGACTAGAAGGAATAAATAGGAGAGCACCTTTATTCTTTTATAAAATTAGGTAGAGGGGTAGTAAAAGGTCTTTCCCTCCCATAAAGGGGGGAGTTGTGTTGATTGGACAAATTTTTGTCGAACAACTAAGTATCACAAAGATGAATACCATTATTTGGATGCATTTCACTCAATTTTTTTTTAAATTTGGTAACCATTTGATTTTTATTTTTGAAATCAAGTCTATAAACACATCTTCAACCCCTAATTTTATTGTTTTATTATTTACTTTTTACCCATACTTTCAAAAACCAATTTAGCTATTGAACCAAAGATATTAATATCTTGACAACATTCCGAGCAACTCCTCAAGGAAGCAGGAGACGTTGTAGCTGTTGAATCTTCTACTAGTAGATGGACAATTGTGTAGACCAAAGAGCTTACATTGTTACAAAGGTCGATGTTAAAAATTGTTTTTGTTTTTTAAACTTAGATTAAGAATTCAATTCTTTATACTTGAAAAAGATACAAATTACGATAAGAAATTGAGGGTAAATTAACTTAATTTAAAAAAAAAACATAATCATTATTAAACTATGGTACAAATGTATAATTGATATGATTCTTTGAAGTTTCATCCCTCGAATCACAATTGTTGCATGGGGTTTTTGCACGGAGTAGGCACCCAAATGAAATTATGTCCAAAATTCAAATTTGATCAAAAATGGCCTTTTACTTACGTTAGCTATGTGGGAAAGTATCATCTTGTCCCTAAACTGCACGCGAGGATTTGATACTCAAACGAATTTTCATTTCTCGTTCCTTTTTCTTGTTCCTCATCAGACTAATTTTTCCTTAATTTAGATTCTTCTTCTCGCTTCTCACTCCTTGCTTTTGTACCTCATTAGACGCAACTGCAATTTTTCTTTTGAAAAAAAACTACATAACAAAGAAGGAAGAGAGAAATTTTTTTATCAAAGAAGAAAAAAAGTATAGAAGAAGAATGAGAACGCATAAAAAATGGAAGAAGAAGATGAAGAAGAAGAATGCATAAAAAATGGAAGAAGACGACGATGACGTTGCAGAACCAACAAAAAAATTGGAAGAACAAGAATGCAGAAGAGAAAGAAGAAGACAAATACATAAAAAATACAAATCTTTTTTCTTTTTTAGATCGATCAGCTGCAAAAAGAAGAAATGAAATGAGAAAGCATTGAGGTTAAAGTGGTAATTTCCGATGTTCAGTCAATATCAAAATTTCATCATGTTTTAAAATTAGATTTAATTTTGATTTGGCCCCTAAAAAGGGTCTCTGTGCAATTCTTCCATTGTTGCATACTAAAGAAATCAAATAATACAATTATTGGTGAACCCAGAAACAGAATGGACGTAACTAAAATTTAAAACACACACACATACCACAAAATTAACGAAACCTTTTGGATTTTAAAGGAACAAATTAAAACAAACCAAGAAATCACACTTCACACATAAAAATACTTTAATCAGAAGAAGAAATTAAAAGGCAGTAGGAGAAGCAAACTTGAGAAACTCGCAATCTACTTCAAACCTCTTCATGTGCGATTCCTTCAAATGAACGATAGCATCAACGGCGCCGTCGCCGGACTTGGTGTCCATAAAAACGACGAGGTTTTTGAAAGGCAGCGCCGGCGAGGCCGCCCAGAGCGGCGATCCCCAGCCGAAGTCGGCGTCGTAGAGAGGGAATCGGCAGAGGCTGGTGAAGGCGCAGGACACGATCTCGCCTTTGGCGAATCTGGCGGACGTGGCTTTGATGATCTCCACTTGCGCGTTCTCTTCTTGGAATTGCCTGAGAAACTCGGCGTTGATTTTGGCGATCTGAAGTCTGACCTCGTTGACCAGGGCACAGCAGTTGGGGTCGGCCAGTGTTTGGGCAGAAGGGAGGGTCATGGCGTTTCTGTAGTAATTTCCGAACGCATTTTGTGGAAGCGGTGGGTCTAGTTTTTGGCGTATATTCACCGTATGACACACTAGGAATAATCTGTTCAATTTTAATTATAGCTCACTAATTAATTAAAAAAGTTTATTTAGAAAAAAAAAACAAGTTTCATTTTCGTAATTATTTGATTTTTAGTTTTTAATTTTTGAATTCATATTTCCTTTCATTTTATTCATCTCCATCTTTTTTTTAAGTAAGTAATTGAATTCTTAATTTAAATTTTTAAAATTCGACATTTTTTAAAATATTGATAATATATATATATATAACAAAATAAAAATTTTAGAAGTATAAAGTATATTTATAGACTTAATTTTTAAAAATTTAAAACTGAAAATCATATGGACATTAGATTAGACCTAAAGTTTTTAGATTTTACCTTTTAATTTTTACTAATATATATATATTTTTTGGTCTTAGGTGTCAATTAAAAAAATAATTTTGAGAATCCATTTAGAAATTCTTCTGATATAGAGAGAGAGAGAGACCGTTTATTTTTTATACTCGTGTTTTTAATATTATTCTATTCTAATTTTCATTTAATTTTAGTTCAAATAAAAGTATCTGACTCAACCAGTTTTATTTTTATTTCACTCTCAGTACAAGGGAAAAAGTGAGAATAATTTTGTGTATATTTTTAAGAGAACAAAAAAACAAAATATAAAAAGCCAGCTCACAAACCAATGTCTATTTCCATATAATTTTAAAACCAGCACTTTAGTATGTATTTGAACATGAAAAAGAGTTTAAAATGATTTTTAAGACTACTTGGAGCATTAATTGACTAACAATAAAATCATGTCACCATTGAATGAAGTGTTAGTTAGATGGGTTATGAATGCTTCACTTCAAAAGAAAATGTATTTTATTAAACAAAATACCTATCCAACAAATATTTTTTATTCAAAAACTTAAACTAGTGAATGAATGTTGATTTAATTATATCATCAAATACATAATTTACCCCTTTTAGAAAAATTTTCACTGAATAGAAAAAATATCAAATTATTTATAGAAATAAAAAAAAAAGATAATTATAAACATTGGTAGACTTATATAGTATCGGGATAAATTTGTATCAAACATTTATAAAAGAGTTTAAATTTTATTATTTTGTGTAAATATGTTTCTTATTTTGCTATTTTTTAAAATCTTTTTTACGTGCGATTTTATTATATGACTATGGAATCTAAGATATTGTATAATATAACTTCGACCACGGTTAGGAGGTTACCGATCAGTTTGAGCAGAGGATTCGTCTTCAATGGCGGCAAGGAAACGGCCATAAATAAAAGCTGATAAGGCTTCAACTTTCGTAGGACGCCTCTGGCCTTCCATGGCCGCTCTCTCTGCATATTTCTCTCTAATGGCTTCCACTTTCGAACCGTCTATAACAAATCTCCTTGCAACTCTATCTCTCACGATGCTGTTCCCAGTGTTATAAACAGCCGCGTTCCTCGGTGGAAACAGCTTCGCAGCCACTAAATGCGGCCGGCCTATAGCCTCCGCCTCGCCGCGCGCGGCTCTCGCCCAGCTGTTCACAACGGAGAAAAACGACAGAGCATCAGCAATTTTATGCGAAACGCAAACGCCGAGGCCGATTCCGCCGCATTCGAAGAAGTTCAGTTGAACTCCCATGGAAATTTCGTTGAGTCGATCCAGTTCGAACGGGACGAGGCAGTTGAGATCCTCGGGGAAGGACCTGGAAACGACGTCGTGGAGATTGAATTTGACACGGGTTTCTAAGAAAGGAATGCCGTCGTCGTTGCAATCGATTACGAAATCCGCGTAATTGACTCGGCCGGCGAGGGGATAGTAGTCCGACAAGACGGCGGAGAGGGTGTTTTTGAGGTGATTCTTTATTTGGATTTTGGTGAAGTTTGAATCTCTGTTGAGTTGGTAGAAATAGACCATAGGATTGTAGACATCGGCGGTGACTTGATCGAGAAATGAGAGTTTGTAACGGCGGAGATTGGCCGGCGTCGGAGAAGAAGGCTTGACCAGTTCCTCTGAAGTTACTTCAAGTTCAAGCTTCATTTTCTCTCTGTTAGGAAAGCAAAGTGATGAGTTTGATAGTTTCAGGGAGAGATTTGAAAAATATTTATAAACAGTGGAAGACGGCAAATATCGTCGCAGGTCAAAGAATCTCTTCATCCATTTCTTAACGATGATTGATGAGTAAACACGTGTACATAAACTGGAAGTTTGGGGATGGTGTTACAAAAACAGTATATTATATAATAGGAATCGTCTATTAATTATTTCCCCTGCTAACGAAGACGAAATCAATTTGTCAAAAATTTTAGAATATTGTCCGATTGAGCCTCTTTATAATTGGCGTAACCTTTTTTTTCTCTAGGGTGGGAAGAGCGGTATGCATTTTAAGTGCACCTAAGTTCTATATTCTCCTCTATATATATATTAAAAAATATAACATTTAAAAAAAAAAAAAAAATTGACATATGTCAAATTTTAATTTAGTGCAACAAGAGTTACATCATAAGTAAGTATATGATGTACTCAAATATTTTCGAAATCAAAATTTTGATTCTGTCCATTTAAAAATAAATAAAGTCTTGGCTTGGAGTTTTGTTGAGGAGATGGATACATATACTCCATTCATTAAAAAATCGAATTAGACTTGAGGATTGAATTTGTCATAGCTTCAAACACTTTCTTTTGACTATCGATGACGTATACATCAACTAATAGAAACTCATTGAGGATAACTCGTACACACTTAACTTTGATGCTTCCTTCACCATGGGAGTGGTAGCCTTTGGAGCAATTATTCACAATTATAATGGTGAACCTTTGATTTTGATAAACAACTAAAGAATTGATCAATATTATTGAGTTTACTGGGGCTACTACTATCCTAAATGGAATTATTACCGTTGATAAACACATGTATTTTTCCAAGGTGAATTAAATTGAATCTTTAAAAACTTAGTTGAAGGCCGAGACTGTTTCAACAACGCAGTCCAAACATTTGTCAATGACATTCGAGCTTTTCATCGGCAAGTCATTGTTTTATACTTCTCTTTTATTCATGAAAGTGTAATTTTAGGGCTCTCATTCTAGCTTTTCACCAACTTCTCTGGAGTTTGATCATTTTAATTTAATTTCGACGCTCACATTTGAGCGTGTAAGCTTAATTTTGACATCTTTGAAAATTTTAAATCTATTGTTTTTTTCCATCTTTAAACTTTTAAAATATTTTAACAATTTTATCTCTGAATCTTTTTGACCGTGTCCCTTTGATCTTTTCCAATTGTGCATCCCATAATTTTAAAATTTGTACTTTTGTGTTCAAGATAATGTTAAACTTTTAATTTCATGTTCAGTAGCTTCTCAAATTTTCAACTACATGTCTAGTAGATCATTGAACAAGTTATTAAAAAATTAAAGTTAACGAATACTAGATCTTCACGTTTAGGTCCTTTTAGATATAAAATTTAGTATTATATCTAATAGATCAATTATTTTTTTAAGCATTTTGAGATATGTAAAGGGACTTATTAGACAATTTTATAGTTCAGAGACGTATTAAATATACATTTAAAAGTTAAAGAAACTATTTGTCACTTTTTAAAATCTAGAATTAATAAACTAAAATTTAGGGTCCATCTCGATTGATTAGAGGAAAAAGTATTTCAAAAAAATAATTTTTGTTTAAACTATTCTCCTAAAAATAGTTTTAAATGAATTTTGAATGTATTTCAAAAACTATTTTGAGTGATTGTCAAATATATCAACTTTTTTTAAGATGACTTATTTTTAAAATTAAACACATGAAAAACTAATCTAAACACACCCTTAACAACTAAATTTGTAATAGTTTTCTCAAGCCATAAAGCTATTCGTTTTATATTAAATGACTAAGAAAATTACCATTTTAGTCATCAATTTGAAGAATATGTATTTGTTATTTGACTCTTCAGAATGTAATTTTTTATTCTTTAAGAATAAGAATATATGCTTTCATCCTTAAAGTTTTTAAAATGTACTTTTAAAAATAGGTTTATAATATCTCTACAATAATTTTTTATTACTTTAAATTAGAAAAATTTTAAAAAAAATTATTCTCTCTCTAACTTCAAGATGCCTTATTATTATTTAAAATAATAAAACAATACTTAAATAATTTTTTAATCCTATTTTTAAAAATTCAAAGATTAAAAAGATATATTTTGAAAATTTTCAAAATGAGTTGATTTACAAGATTGGTATTTAATTTTGATCTATTAGAATCCAAAATTTTCAGTTTAATATCTAATAAACCCATAAATTTTAATAATTTTAGAAATTTCATTACTCAATTTAAAATTTAAAATTGAGACACAAAATATTAAGAAAATACATAATAATTAAATACATGAAAAGAAGAAGGGAAAAAAAATGGTTTACATGCCTGAGGATGTGCCAAGCGTATGGGCGGAGATTGCTGGCCCCACTGTGATACTGGTGGATAAGATTCAGCGAGAAAGAAAGAAGAACCATCCTCCTAATTCCATTACAATGTTCATATCCACTTCAACCTTAACTCTCACCAAATCCCTTTGCAAAAATGGAGGTCGCCATGTCTCTCAACGCTCTGGTTCGGATTCCCCTTTCGAATTCCAAGCTACAGGAAGATGGGCTTGTCCGGCACTCCCTCTTTTCGGCGAGGACGATGCAGAAGCCTGAGCAGAGGCACCGCCACACTCTCGTCGTCGAAGCCAAAGGCAAAAAAGGGATGCAAGCTCGTCAGTCTCAAAGGCCTGCGCCTCCACCGCTGCCCAAGATTGAAGACGACGGCAACCCTAAATTTGTTATCTTCATCCGTATGGCCAATGTTTGTTCTCTATCCTTTTGAATACACCCTTCGTTTTTACCTTTTCAGTTTGGTTTCTTTCTGTTGATTGATTCTTTTCCTCTGTGAAGATGTTTCTGGGAACATTGTAGAATGGTTAAATTTGGAGTTACTCAAAACTATGTTTAGTGTATACTATGACTCGAGCTTCTATGTGAAGTGAATTGGAAGCAGGGTTTCTTTGATTAGAAGTTAGAAACACTCCTAAAAATATAGAACATGTTATTGGGCATTTGAATAGCTAGCATATGTTGCATTATAAGTTTTTGTTTATAATATCTCTCATTAGTGATATTGTCATGTTGTATGCCGTCAAATGAAGTTTATTTACTCGAAATCCAAAAAGAATTTTCTGAGTAACAGGATTTCCATCAAGTCTGTAAAGCTCAATATATTGCAGAATTTATTGGAATTACTATACATTTATCATCATCCACCTTTTACGTTTATTATGCAGGTTTATTTGTGGTACCCGCTGAGTCTTATAAATGGTGGCACAACCGCCAAAATCATGGTTGCAGCTAAAGATAATTTTCTTGGAAAATATATCTACAAAGATACTTTGGCTAGGAACCTTGCTGCTGTTATTTACCGTGTAAGGTTCAATCATTATCTATTTTATTAATTCATCTGCAAAGAAGTTAATGTCTGACGGAGGAGAAGATTATCGAAGACATTTTTCTCCATTACCTTGCTCTTGCTCTTGATGCCTTGTCATACTCATAAACCTTCTACTATCACAAGTAAATACAATTATGTTTTTTTTTATCCAAAACTGTATATTCTTGATAAAAGGAAAGTTAAAGCTTGTATTTTGACAAGTGAGTGTTTTTTAGAGATGAAGGGAAGGAACAGTGCATCTTTTTGATATCAGGACATGTGGTTGAAAATCTGACATCTGGTGAATTTTTCAGTTTCGACTTAGTGTTGATTGTTAATTTAGGAAACAGTTGCCACTTTTTTACACTTTCTTGTCAGTTTGTTTTTGCATAATGATTCAATAATTTTCCAACCTTTGAACAATAATTAATTCTAAACTTTCTTTAAGATACTAACAGTCAATCAATCCACCAATTTATAGGATGAAAAGGAGATACAAAAGACAGCATTCAAACAGTTCCGCGTGTTGCGGACAGCAACAGAGTTCAGATATGGCTACAAGCTTGTTGTAATATTTCACAACCTTATCATTCATCATTTTAAGTTGTTCTGCCAGACTGATGAACAACAATTGTTTTGACGTATTTTCGAATATTCTCATGCAGGAAAATGGCAATTTGAGATCTGCACTTTCTACCACAGATGTAATCGAGGTAAGAAAGGATTTTCGGGTTCTGCACTTGTCTTCAATCCTGCTTTAGATTTATCAGTACTGGATTGAAAAAATCAGCCCTTGAACAATTGAACCTAGCTCCCTGGCAAATTGGGTTGTGGTCAGTAAGATTTTTTAGATCATCTAGTTTTGTTGCATTATTTGAAAGAGAGCAGAGGAAGGCTTGGATCATATTATTTGAAAGTGTGAGTTCACTCGGGCTGTTTGGAGTTATTTTATAGGAGTTCTGCTTGCAGTTTGCCACTCATAGGGACTACAGTCAAATGATCAAGGAGTTCCTTCTCCATCTATGTATGACATGCTAACGTTTGTGCTTTTTCGTTATGGGGGCTGTGGAGGGCTGTGAAGAGAGAAAAACACTAGGATTTGTAGAGGGCTGAAGTGAGATAGTATGAATGTTTGAACCATGGCCAGATTTTATGTTTCTTTTTAGGCGTTGATGTCTAATTATCCTTTTGGTCTCATTTTGCTTGATTGGGCTCCCTTTATTAAAGGATTATGGTCATGAATTTTTTTTAGATGTCCTTGTTTCTTTCATATTTTCTCAATGAACCCAAGACTAGATCATCTAGTTTCCTGACCTTGTTTACTTCTGAATCAATCTTAGCTTCCAACTCAAGATCAGCTGAAGACAGTTCTCGATAAAGTTAAAGACTTCTTTGGAGATGCAAAGGAATCATTTGGCAAACTCACTGCACTAGGCTCACCTGAAGGCGAGGAATCAGATGAGGAGTCTAATGAGAAGGCCAAGTGAGTATAGTTTTGTGTGCATACATACCTCTCTTCTCTTTTCTGCCATTGACATTAAGAGAGAATACGGTGGTTCCTTCCCTGTCCCATTACCAAATAGCCTGGTCATTGCTGTCATCAATATTTTTTTAATCTTTCGAAATAAGTTTCAGATGGGTAGATTGATTACTCAGTTCACATTTACAGGGTTAAAACTTGAGAGTGAAGTGGTCGTTTTACTGGAAAAGTACAGCAGCACGAAGAACATTTAAACTCGAGAGCTTTAAAAGGTACATAGAAGGGTGGACTAGCAAGGTTTTTTTGGTATCCAAAATGTGCGTAGGTGAAAAATTAGGGAGTTTTATACGGTATGTTTGATGAAGATGCGGCAGGGTAATGTACACAAGTTTCATGATGATTTTTTGTTCACAAATCTTGTTTTCCTTGTCTGTTTTCTTACACATTTGAATGGGAAGACACTCTTCATTCTTTCACATAATGCAATGGCTTTGATTTTATTTTCCAATGTAGGAGACTAGCTAAATCCTCAAACCTGCTTCTACATTTGTAATCACTGGCTGATGCTTTCGCTCGAGAGTGCTTTTGGTGTACTATTTTCTCAAGTTAAACAGTTTTCTTACGACAAATTTTGGATATTGACCAATAATTTACCAGCACTAGAAAGTTAAAAACCTTCCGGATTGATTTAGGATCGTTTTTAAAAGTATATATATATATATATATATATATTTTGGTCAAATGTATTTTTTAGATTTTACCTATTGATGTTGAAGTGATTTTCTTTTTTTTTTTTTTTTTTAAAAGAAAAAACTTTACCCAACAGAAAAGTCGATGAGGTTTTCCTAAAATCACTTTTTATGCATAAAGAACCAGTTCAAATGTGGTCTTAAACCCTGATAAAGATGATGGAGAGCAAAGAATCTCACAAAGAGTATTTTTTTTTAGTATAACAGGATATAGATATGAATCTTCAATCTCGAAGGACAAATATACGTCAATTATTTATGTTCAATTTAGCTATAAAGAATAACCATTAGGTTTACATTCCATATGGAGAAAGAAAAGAAGAGGAGGATGAGAAAGTTTATTTTTGAAAAAATTATTTTAAATATTTTTCTATATCTGAAAGCATTTTTGTCTTTTTTTTTTTTTAATAAAAGGATGCAATTGTTTAAAGCAAAAGTAATATAATAGGCACTTGGCGAAATTGATTGGCCCTAGTTATTCTAATTTTTTTTCTTAAACAAAATTTCTCTGGCAACAAAAAAAAAAAAAAAATCAACTCCAAAAGAAATAAGCAATAAAAAAAATTCGAATATAAAAAAGTAATAAAGTACACCGAAAGCCCTTTGGTTTAGTTATATTTAAAATTTTGTTGTGGAGCGGACTACATCAAAAGACTGCAGCGAGTTAGCCGTTGCAATAGTTTCCATTATTGGTGACGTGGACACAGCCTTTGTCTTTCCTCCTCCTAATCAGCCCACTTGGCCACCCGCCAATCTTCGTTTAATTTTAAATTACTTACCTAATCAACCAATATTTTCATTTATTTTAAGTTCCAATTTATTTAAAAAAATTATATACGTACTATCTTTCTTTTTTTTTTTTTTTTTTTCAAATAGTAATTCTGAACGTTTAAAATGAATTTACAGACACATGGATGTCAATGAAAATTTTATAGAAAACAATATTTTACATCATTTACACAAATTAAAACGTCTATTATTTATATTAGAAATATTTTGTTACTTGGGTCCTGTTTGATATTATTTCTGTTTTTGGTTTTGGTTATTTGAAAATTAAATCTTTTTTCTTCCCTTGCATTTTTCTTAAGTATAATGGTTGAATTTTTAGTCAAATTTTAAAAATGAAAACAAGTTTTCAAATTTTTTTGGCTTGATTTTTTAAACCATTAATAAAAAATAGATAATAAATGAAGAAATTTGGAGGTAAAAGTAGTGTCTATGTAAATTTAATTTTCAAAAACAAAAAACGAAAAATGAAATGATTATCAAATGAGGCTTATTTTTTATGTTTCATTGATTTTTTTCGATATAATGAAAATATTAATTCTATGGATACATGGAAATATCAATGAAAATATGTCAAAATGAACTAAAACTTTGTATAGGGACTAAAGTAGTATTTAAATCTAAAAATCAGGAATGAAAAGAATTTTTAAATATTATAACGTATAGAATAGGCAAAATGTAGTATTTATTCCATATCCGACCAAAATAAACGAATTAATAAAAAAAATAATAAACGAATTAAAATTTGTTGAGATCTTTTTTGGTTGTATGATTAATAGCATATCTCCTTACTACCGTTAAGCAACAGAAAAGCAGTCCACAATTAATTAATAAAAAATCCTCCTTTGAAAATTTGAAAATAAAACTAGACGTTGGCAAAGCTTCTGATTTCACCAATCATCCTGTTGGGCCCAGTTTCTCTCTTCAAGCTCCTCAAGACAAACAAGACCCACTAGATTAGAGCCGCATAAACACACAAATTTTGCAATTTCATTCCGAGAAAATCTTGGTGGGCTGCAAAGAAACAAGAATATCCCTCTTCTTCCTGCTCCAAAATCTTCAATTTCTTTAAACACCCAGAAAGCCAGTGATTCAGTTTTGAAGCCAAGAATTTACTAGAAATTGTGCTTTTAAAGAGTTTAAAGAGTTGGGGTTTTGTTCTTTCTTGGGAAAATTGTTCTTCTTGTGGAGTGTAGCAATATGGGTGAATCGGCTTGCCTTCTCAGATCCTTCTCTCATCCTTCTGATGCTTCACGGGAGGCAAAAGAGGTCGGTTCAATGAAATGGTCTTCTTATTGGGTTTCTCTAATTGTTACTATTTCAATGCATTTCTTTTTGTATTTGCTTCATTGTTCTTTTGTAAGCTAAGAATTAATGGGTAATGGATTGTTGTAAATCTTGATATGAAACGATGTCTCCCTTTAATTTGATTGTTTGTTGCGACTTTCTTTATCATATAATGCCTTTACTTTGTTTATGGGAATGTGGGTTTTCAACAGGGAGATCCAATTCGAGCTCTTGGAGAATCCATTTCCTTTGGAAGGTTTATGTCAGAGTCTCTTGCTTGGGAGAAATGGTCTGCATTCTCTCATAACCGTTACCAGGAAGAACTTGAAAAATTCTCTAAACCGGGTTCTGTTGCTCAGAAGAAAGCATATTTTGAAGCTCACTACAAGAGGAAAGCTGCACAAAAAGCAGCAGCTGAGCTTGAGGAAGCAAACACTACAGCGACAACAAATCAAGTCGAAACCGAGGAAAAAGAATTTTGCTCCAGCTCTTGTGTGGAGCCAGAGCCGTTGAGATCAAGCAGCCAAGTGATCGAAACTAATGAACAACAGAATTTTGTTCAGAATGCTGAGTTTGTATCTCCCACAGATGCTGATGCACGTGATTCTATGAATGAGGAGCGTATGGTGGAAATATTAATAACAGACAAGGTGGAAGAAGAAGTTCTTGATCAAAACAATTCCATGGAGACTGCTCCTAATATTGAAAATGGCAGCCAGAATGAGAAGGATGAAGATCACAGCAAAACCGTGGTTGCTGAAGAAGCGAAAACTCCGGCCGTGAATGTGAGTGTGATCATATGTTTCTCTTTAATCATTGCAAATATAGAAGCATTAGCTGTTTTTTTCTCATTAACCTCAATATGCGCTATCTTGTTAATTCTGCAGCCACCTGCTGAAAAGGAGATTATGTCTTCAGGAGGAAGCTTGAAAAGATTAAGGAATTACTCCTCCAAATTACTAACTCGAAGTTGGTCATCAAAGCCTCAATCTTCTCCAACCAAACAAGCAACAACCTCCAGTCAACGGTACATACACAAGGGTAATGCGACTCCAAAGAGTAAGAAACCTGTAGGGAATATTGTTGAGCATTTGAGCATGAAATCCGTCCACATGTCAATGAATTTTAATTCTGGCCTGAAAGAAATAGGTAGAACAAGTCCAAAACTTCCACAAATTGGAAGAAAGAGGACGCATATGAGTTCTCTTGCAGCATCCAAAGAGACTTCAACACCTTCTCATAAGTTTGTCAGTAGGGTAGCGGTAGGTACTTCTAACTGTAATGTCCTCACTAATTATCTCAGTATCAAGATTTGTTTAAATGTGTTTAAGATGATTCATTTATCATAATTGCAGGCATCTGTTAATGGATTGTTAAAGCAACCTTTGATCAAACCTCCATTAGAAAATATAAGGTATATTAGCTTCTGAATATCCTTGTGTATGTTGAATATTTGAGGAGCTCAAATGAACTAAAGTCTTTCAAGTTTCTAATTGAAGTGTTATTGTATTGCAGATGCTTGAAATCCTTAAATGCAACTGGAACTGGAAGCAAAGAACGGCCTCCTCTTATATGTTCTCCTTTCAGCTTCAGGAGTGAAGAAAGAGTGGCAAAACGGAGAGAGGCAAATATTATGCTCAGTTTGTTTGTTTTCGTATTACATGAGTTAAAATATTTCCGATTGTCAATGCTCTTCTCGTTTGTTGTTTCAGTTCTTTCAAAAGCTTGAAGAAAAAGCTAATTCCAAAGAGATGGAGCAAAAGCAACTGCAGGCTAGATGTCAGGTTGATATATTATATCAACTTTAGCTCTTATCTTGTTGATATGTGAGGATTTGATACTCTGCACTTCAAGAAAGCAGTGCTTAAACTCTCCCAACACAAAAGAAATGATCTGCACGAATTCGAAATGGCAGAACTTACCCCAAATTATTTCCAAGGGCCAATTTGTACTTTCTACTGCTTTATGGTAGCAGGAATGAGACCTGGTCTAACTTATTATGTAAAACCACTGAAGTCGTCTTCTATTGTACAGGAAAGAAAGAAGAATGACATTAGCAAATTAAGTCAAAGCAGGAATTTTGAAGCCAAGGCAAATCAAGATAACCAGGGATCAAAATCAACTACCGATCACATTAAAAAGGTATTTTATGTACATCTTGCAAGTGTATCTGCAAGAATA
Source organism: Benincasa hispida (assembly GCF_027475165.1). Taxonomy (NCBI): domain Eukaryota; kingdom Viridiplantae; phylum Streptophyta; class Magnoliopsida; order Cucurbitales; family Cucurbitaceae; genus Benincasa; species Benincasa hispida. The sequence continues at coordinate 14,088,840 of NC_143481.1, forward strand.
ACTAGGTGGCTGGGTGATATATTGAGTTCTAAATATGTTATTAACATTTTTTGAACATTCATTAGATCCCTGTCACGAGACCTCGATCGCCCAAACTAGGGAGGAAATCAGCAAGCAGCAGCGCAGTACAGAATATAAGCTCTCTGCCTCCAAAGAGGCCATCAGTCACTTCCAATGATTCCAAGAGTGTAGTAAGAAAGAGGTACGAAAGCACCACTCAATCAGTCACTTCTTTTGGGAAGAAAACGAATGGCTGTGAAAATTTTTCTCCAAATATCCAGACTTGATCAATCTCCCTCAATAGCTGGGATGCACTTACATAGTTTACACATCATGAAACTAAAGAAAGTTGTTAGAAAGTAAGTTGTCTATATTTGTCATGAGGAGATGCTGTTCAAATGACCAAAAAGTTGGCTTTTGTGTAGGCCACTTTCTGTTTGTTTGTGGGGTACTTATGTAGTATGCAGAAATTTTGTAGTCGAATGAAAAATATTACCTAGCTTGCTAGGTTTTGTACAAGTTTAAATTATATGTTCTGTTATTGTAAAAATGTTGTGGTAAAACATCGCGGGCTCAAAACTGACAGATCTAATCATACTATTTAGGTCATTAATCTCCACATCATCTCAAACTGACCATGTACGGTACCAATATTCGTAACACGTGTAGGAACTTTAGTAAATTTAATGCTTATTTGGTTGATAAATATGTTAAGTTTTTTTATTAATATAGTTGAAGAAGTTTTTCATTACTACTTCTATATACACATTTCAAAATCCAAATCCCAATAGGTTGGGAAGGTAATATTCAATCCGTTAATTTAAGGAACTTACTTATTAGCAAGACATCATTTTTCCTTGCATACAGAGGGAGTATGTAAATAGCATAATCATGCAATAAATAGGCCTTCATCTATCACCGGATACTCAGTTGGGTCATAGGAATAATCATAGCCAAACCTCATTGCATCGTAAAGGTGAGTAGGAACTTCAGTGAAGATGCCTGGATCACCATAATCTGGAAACTCTATAATCTGATGTTCAAGGTTCTTTGGATAGCAGCCATCTTGAAGCAAATAGCCCTGCAAGTCTTCATCAATGGTTGCAAAAGTTAACCCACTTCCTAAATCATTTGAAATGCAGCTAAGATTGAAATTCTGGTTTTTGCCCATTGGAGTAGTAGTAGTTGAATTGGGATCAAAATGGTCATTCATCTCATTGAAACTCTTAGCCTTGCCAGAAAGTGAATCAGTTGGAGTTTTTGGTAGATTTAAATGGACCATCTGTTGGCTACAGTCCTCAGAATATGGAGGCTTACTTTCAATGGAGCTTGCTTTATCTTTCTCTGTTGCTGACCATCCAGAACTAATGGATGAAATCGATTGTAGTTGGTCCATTTGAACTTGATGTGGTGGAACCGTTGGAGGGAATTGACTGAAATCTCCTTCTAAATGCACAATTGGCTTGTTTTCTTGTTTGAACTTGATTTCTGGAGCTTCAACCCAAGGATAACAGCTTCGGTTGCTTGGATCAAATGCTGCAAACTTCCCTTCAGGTTCAACAGAGTGAATAGAATTGCTGAATTTCATCTGCGTACATCGTGTCTTTATCGGTTCAGGAACACTCCTAGTAGCAGCTCTTTTTGGCTCTGATGTTTGCTCTTGAACAATCCTTTTCCTATCAACTTCGCAGCCTATGGAATCTACATTATGTAGCAGGAAGTTATCACCTGAGAAACTGAAGTTGCTATTTGTGATATCATTTTGTGGCATGGCTAATGAGCTACGAAGGCTGAAGTTTCCATCTCCATCCTTTGAACACGAATCAGTTTGTTTCATCCCAACAACAAAGCAAGCTTTTGGATCATTTTCTTTCTGTAGTCGACTCAAATAGAGGCGATATTTCTGCATACACAGAAAGAGTTGTCAATCAAAATCCTAAAGAAACGTAGCTAGATCAGTACCAAGAATGAAGGTAGATGTGCCAAACCTGCAAGTGGCTAGCTACATTTTCCCTAGTTAGCCATGGAACATTCATCAGATCAAGTATCTTTTTAGGGCCAACTTCTGCCAAATTAGACATTAAAAATCATTTCTCTGTGAAAGAATAATTAGAAAGGTTTCAAGAGGGAAGGTTGATGTAGTGTATACTTACTGTCAAAACCTATTTGGTTTACTGCTTTTACAAATTTCTGGTGCAGATCAACTGACCAAACAACCCTTGCTTTCTTTGTGGAAGAAGTGTCACAAAAGTCTTTGTCCTCATGCTTATCAATATCTTTTCGTTTCCTCACTGAAAATAGTTCCTCTCCCCTGAGGAACTGGCTATCATCATACCTATCTGCCATATTTCTTAGGATGTGGATGCCTTCAATAACATCATGGCCTTCAATATCTCTTCCCTCCTGTATTTTTTTTCGCAATACGTGCTGCCATATATTCCTAAGTTCTTTCATTCGTATTGGCTTCAGAAGATAATCACAAGCACCGTGTTGGACCCCTTTCATTACTCTACTCGTTTCTCCATCAACCGACATCACTGCACAGAGGGAGAGGAACTTGCATGTAAGTTAGGATTCAGAAATTAGAAGTGAGGACTCTGCTAAAAGAAGAACATCCTATGCGTGTAAAACAATCTTGAAGGTAGGGAGGCAGGGCACTGACTGATAACTGGCAGGTCCATTTCCAATCCCACATGCTCAAGGAGTTTAAAGCCATCCATATCAGGCATGTTGACGTCGCTGATTACGATATCGTATCCATCTTTTCTCTCCCTAAGCAGGCTCAGAGCCTCCCTTGCCAAACAACATGTAGTCACTGCAACACAGGACGAAAAGTGTTTCAGCCTGATTTTGAAAAAGTTTATGGGATTCAACTACATAAGCTAAATTCTGAAATGGGATGAACTAAACTTGTCTTAAACAGTGAAAACCACACATTTTCAGTTTCATTAACAAGTTTTAGCTGGAATAGATCTCATAAAAGGGACTAACTTAACGATACTTTTAGAATTGAATTCCTTCTTCAGAAGCCCAAAGTGCTTCAGCTATGATTGGAAACTAGAGTAAATGAAGAGAGAGAACATGTTAAAAAGAAAGAAATTTTGGGTTGCCTTGATAAACAGTGTTTAAGATCCTAATTTTAATTACAGAGCAGGAGCAAAATATACAGCCAGTGAATGTGCAGCATAAAGCCACTGAGAAAGTGGGCATGTTAGGTATTTTCCAAATTTAGCAAACTTTCCATTCAACCTTCTTCTTCTTCCTTCCTCCATAGTTACTATAAGAAATCAAGCGGTTTTTTTGAAACATGGAAGGAAGAGGATGAAGAAACCATAGAACCATATGAGATATGTTGCAGATGAACTTCTGATTAATCTGCCAAAGCAACTGTAAACACGAATGAAAAGCTTTGATTTTTTCAGATGGGCTGTATCAATTTCAGTTCTATATTGAAAAAGCCAAGACAATTTGCAGCCAGTAGTAGTAGTAATAGTACTTAGAGCTTGAAATCAAGCAACAAATTAACACAGAGAGAGACTTCTTTTTTTGTAAATTAACCTTCGTAAGAGCACTTCTTGAGCATCTTTTCCAGGATTTTCAGCCATGTTGGATCATCATCAACAACAAGAACACGAAGACCGATAGGAAACGCATCATTTCGAGGAGAAGAGAAGCCATTTTCCATGAGGATGGTGCTCTGGTGGAGATTAGGAAGGAGAAAATGAACAGTGAGTTTGCAACAGTTTTTGAGGAAAGAGCCTTAAAAACTTCAAAATTCTCTTGGTTTTAAAAATGGCCCAAGTTTAAAGAGATAGAAAGAGGAACCAATTAATACAAGAGCCTAACTGTTCCCTTCAAAAGATTCATAGAATGTTATATATTTACAAAATAAACAACAAAAACAGAGAAATAAAATAAGGGAAAGGTAACTCCCTTAGCAAAATGAAAGAGGTGAAAGAATATCAGATGGGGAAAAAGGCATCTTTACAAGGGACCTGCTTAGTTGAAGCACAACTTCCATATATATTATTTTTTTTCCATACAAAAGCATTGAAATGACCATATAATAATTAATCAAAGACAGTGCAGAAAAAGGAATAAAAGTATATAAAAATGAAATTATATTAGCAAGCATAGGGAGGGAGCAGTTATAATGTACAGTAGAGGCAACAATCCAACAAATGAAGGTGGGGAAGCCTTTTTATCTGCTCAACTTAAATTCCCTTTTGCACATTTGCATTCCAAGTGGGAAATCCAATTTTTTTTCCCCTTCAAGTCACCTGCTGGGATTTTTCCATGTTTGAAATGAACCATAAATTTTTGCGTTGTTCTGTACTGTCATTGAATAGTCATTGAATAATTTTTTAATCCAATATTTTTATTGAATATGGGAGAAAGAGAACAAACAAATTTCTCCCTCATCATCAGCTATCGAAGGCAAAGGTATAGCCTTAGGCCACCAGCTCCAGCCACTTTTTGTACTTTTTAGTCTTTACCATATATGGAAAACGTCCCTCCATAGCTCCATTGGGATACCCATGGCAGCTTAAAGCCTGGTGAAAATGCCTTTTACAGATGGGCTAAAGGTAATAACAATGGCAGATGAATAGCCTCCGAATCAAGTTCTTGGCTCATCTTTTTGGAGATGAATCAAAAGCAAGAACAGATGATGAAGAAAGAAACAAAGCAAGAACAGAAGTTCTCTTTTTTCGAGCCTATTTGGAATGGCTTTTTAACTACTAGCTAGTTGTCTCATCCTTCGCCTATTTGGAATAACATTCTCAGCTAACGCTAGTTGTATCTTTTTTTTCGTGTCTGTTTGGAATGACTTTCGAAGTTCTTACTTGTATGTAAATGACTTTTCAAGTGTTGGCTAGTTGTCTCTTTCTTCAAGCCTATTTGGAATGATTTCCCAAATACTAGCCAAATTAGTCTCTTTTTTTGTCATTTTGGAATGGCTTTGTAAGTGCTTACTCGTATGGAAATGACTCTCCAAGTGATGTTTGTCTCTTTCTTCGAGCCTACTTGGAATGATTTTTTAAGTACTAGTCTAGTTAGTCTCTTTTTTCGTGTCTACTTGGAATGACTTTTTAAGTACTTACTCGTACGGAAATGACTTTCTAAGTGCTTACTCGTACGGAAACGACTTTCAAAGTGCTAGTGTCCCTTTCTTTGAGCTAGTCGAAATGACTCTCGAAGTACTTTACTTTCTAAGCTTTAGTTGTCTATTTTCTTCGAGCCTCTTTGAAATGACTTTCTAAGTGCTAGTTCTCTCTTTCTTCAAACCAGTTTGGAATGACATTTTAAGTGCTTACCAGTTCCCAAATAGACCCGTCTTTTTCAACTTTCAATTTTTTTTCCCCTTTTTTAATGAAAAGAACAGAAATGGAGAAAACAGTAGTAGGTTCAATAAGATTGACAGATGAAAAAGTAGATGTAGGCACGTGGACTCCATTTGAAAGAGGGAAAGACAAAAAGTTAGGCTTTAAAGCTTAAAACGAGAAGTGGTGAGGCCAAAAGAAGCAAATTTGGAGTGCTCAAGCAGAAGATCACCTGAAGTTTGAAGAAGACTTTTAACAGTTGCATACTAAGAGATAAGTCAAACAGTAAGAATAATCCAACTTGTTTTGTTGACTATTTTAGTGATACCCAATTGAAAGTTCACATGTAGTCAAACTCTTCTACATTGCTTCTTATCACATACTGTCTTTTAATAAACTCATTAAATATTAAAAGTGGAAGCATTTTAAGACAACCCCATTGCTTGCCTTGTCTCTTTGTATGGATGCCCAATAATTCATCTTTATATTATTAATTCTCATCTTTATGTACTTGAGAAACTTAATTAAAGTTCCCCTCATTCTCTCACTTCCATGTATTATATATTATATCACTCTTAAACTCTTAATTAACTATCATTATAACACGTAATTAAATGGAGTTTTAGCAGCAAAAATTATCAACAATATCTTTGTCTCACAGTTGATATTAATATCAATATCATCAAAGCTTTCATGTTTTTATTAGTAACTTAATTAAAGAAGCTCTCAAACACTAAATAAAGTATGTTTGTGTGCTGTCTTGAAGCCATTGGTTTGTGGTTTATTCAGTGTCAGAAGAAAAGAGTTTTATGAAGTAAAAAAATAAGTTGATTAATTAAACCAAGTTGTTTAGTGGAAATTAAGAAGTTTAATATGAGATTAGATTGGTGTGGACATTATCATTGTGTTGGATGATTAATATGAGAATTAAAGTGACAATCATCAAAAAGTCATGTGGTTTAAAGTACTGATCCCCCACTAAAAACCAAATTAAAACTAATTAACTAAAAATGAAAACTCGTTTTTAAGGAGCCTCTAATTATCTGACATTCAAACTAATCCTTCGCATAAGTATTAATTCAGTATTAGCATCTTTAATTTCTTTTAATGATAGTCTTTCTTTTTTTAAAAAAATATTAATTCAATGCGTAAAAGGTGCAAAAGCTCCTTCTTTTTTAAAAAGAGATAAATAATTACAGAAATTAACCTCTCATAAAGCTAGAAAAATTAAATTATTTGGCAAAAAGGAACCAAATAATCCTACTAATGGTTGGAAGTGAACCAAACCAAGCTCTATGTTTTTAAAACAGAGAGTTTTTCAATAAGCCAACCAAAAAGGTACAAAACTAGATTGATCATCATTAATTAACGTTGGTTTGATAACTACTTTTTTAATTCAACTTATAAATATTACTCGTATTTATAAATTTTTTTTTGTTTTCTTGCCTACTTTCACCATCAAATTTAGTATAGGTCCAAGGGGTTCGGGTCCTTCTCAATCTTATGCTCTTTATATATATATAAATTGATGTAGTACCAATATTAGTAGTTAGCCTTGTGGTAAATATGGCTTCCAACTCTCTCTACTCAATTCAAGCTCCATTCTTTACCTTTATAATTTTTGGATTGTCTCAACTTTTATGGCAAGTTTTGAGTACTAAAAAGTATTTTATAAAGAATTTGGCTCATATGTTACCTTAGGAAAGATAAAAGACCATTTGCAAAGAAGAGTAACAAAAAAGAAGTAAATTTTGCATAAAAACTTTATTAAAAAAAGTAAGTCTAGTTTGTTAATCATTTAATTTTTTTAAATAAAAAACTGAAGTCTAGTTTAATAATCATTTTAATTTTTTAATTTTAATTTTGGAAAATTGAGCTTATTGATATTACTATCATCCATAAGTATATTTATTTTTAACCAATATTTTAAAACACAAAGTCTTTTAAAACTAAAAGAAGTAGTGTACAAAAATTTGTGTTCATTCAAGAAAGGTAAAACCATAATAGACATACTGGCCAGAAACAAGCATAAATCTCAAACAAAAGTCTAAAAATAAAGGCTCTATTTTTTTAACCATTTCATTTTTTGTTTTTGAAAATTAAACGTTTATCCTCTCAAATTCTTACAATAATTTGGAATTCTTACCAAACTTCCAAAAACAAAAATTAATTTATTAAATTTAACTTTATTTTTTAAAACATAAGTAAAAAGTAGAAAACAAAATAAGAAGCTAAGAAGTATAAAGAATGTTTATAGATTTAATTTTTAAAAAATTAAAAATAAAAATTAAATAGTTACTAAACAAGAATGAAATGATTACGAACAAAAGTTTCATTATATATATATAAAAAAAAAAATTAAAAAATTTTCCCTTGGGGTGTATAAGTACATACCTGACCCTCATCAATGGGAACAAACACACACATAGGAATATTTGTGTTTAAATGTTGCAATCCCACTAATTATTTTTTTTTAAAAAAAACTGTTAATTTCCACAAACAAAGAGTTAAAAGTTTTACCTTTTTCTGATAGTGGAGTGTACTGAGAGAGAGGGTTTTAGTGAGAGGAAAAAAAAAAAAAAAACTCTCTTTTAATGGCTCTAAAAAGGAAATGCCCACTAACAAATTCTTTATGTCAAATATTAAAATATAAATATACTTATAGAAAAACAAAAAAAAAAAAAAAGGGAGGAAGGGGGAATTGTGAGGATGAACTTAATCCAACTTCCTCCAAGTGGAGTCACCTTTATATTAGTTTATCTAAAGTTGGAATATGGGTTTTTGCCTAATGCTCTTCTATCATATGCCTTAACTGTTTTTCTTTACCTCTTTATTTTTATTCTCTTCCATTTTTTTTATTTTTTTATTTTTTTTATCAAATTTATTTTCCTAATCTTTTTACTACCATTTTTCAATTTGATCAATTTTTTCAAGATATGGTAAACTTATCAAAAGTGGATTTGCTAGAGATCTCAACATAATCCATTTTAATTCAAACTAGAGAACACCTTCAACTTATATAAACAAACACTTTCACTTATAATCAAATATATTCTATTTTGTTTCTAATAATGTAATAGATCAATGAGAATAAAAAAATTGGGCCTCGTTTGATTACTTGTGTTCTCCATCCAAATCTATAATGAAATAACATAATCTGTTTGATGAATAAAGATTACTCGATCCGGTTGTGCCTAAGAATTAAGTTTTATCATTATCGTTATCGTTACAACTACCATTATTGTTACTGTTATAGTTGAAAATTTATCGATTTTAACATCTTTACTGTTACCGTTACCATTACCATTACCATTATTGCTCGACCCTTAGAGGTAGAGGAAACAGTAACAGTAAATTTTACAAAATTCATAATTTTAAGTAAATGCAATCAAAATCAATCCAATTACGTTTGCGATCTAAACTCATTACACTTGATTCATTAATGAAATTTTATGATGATTTGGTAAGCTTAGTGTTACTCTAAAAGAATATCATCATATTATCTAGAAAAATATGGAATAAGGCAAATCAACTCAATAAGACTCTTAATACACTTTTTCTCAAATTTAATGGGATGATTCCTAAAAAAACTAAAATACATGGAAGATTAAAATATTTGTCAAAAGAGATCACAAATACAAAAGAAAAAAAAAATCAATTTAGATTTATCTAGTTCAACCATTTATTACCACTTTTTTAAATTTGATTCATTTGAAGATATGCTACAGTAACAAAAGAGGATATGTTGGAGGATGAAACATATTAATCCCATGAAAATTCAAATTAAAGGAGAAAATTTTAAATGTATATATAATTATAATGTCTTTTATATTTATACATAAAAATTACTTGTCACAAATAAATGATATAAAACGCCTACCATGTATCTTCTCTAAATCTAAAAGTTTTATCTGAAAGTTTTTTTTTTATAAAAAAAAAACCAAACAAAAATTAAAACTATTCGTAAAAAACATCAGAAGTAAAATAATAATAATAAAATCATTTTCTTCCATTTTTGTATTCTGTATTAATTTTCTTCAAAATAATAATAATAATTAAAAAAAAAGGGATTAAAGTAGTAATTCAAAAAGTTTTCAATGTGCTTATTGAACATTGAAGGAATATAGGTTGGGGTATGCGAAATATATGATTCCATGAAAATTTAGAATATAGTGAAGATCTTAATATATAATCAAAAGGTTATATATCTCTATTGCTAATTCAATTTATTTGGATTTTATATATTTTTAATCCAGAGTTAGTTGGTCCATGTTTTGTTTGACTCCTCTCTCTCTCTATATATATATTTTAAAAAAACTAACAGTTCTATTGAAATAAATTCTGTTAAATTTTTTTTAGGTAAAATCAAAAGAGTGAAAAATATCATATATTGTAGATACACAAAAGATAGGAGAAAAAGATTTGAACCTTCCACTAAAAAAAAATGTATGTATTTAACTTTAGGGTTATATTCATTTTCTTCATAAATTACATAAATATGTTTAATACTAACAAGACCTAGGTGCCGAAATGAGTTTAAACTCAACAATAATTGACATGATTTTTCTCCCCAAAAAAAATCTATATAATGAAATTGAATATAACTATCAAAGTGAAGAACAGTTGTAACACGTACTCTTTCTCTTGAGGTTGGAGGTACAAATCCACATATGTCGATTATTAAACTTAAAAAAAAAAATGGAACACATTTCAACAAATAAGAAGCTGAGTACATTTGATTTTAAAGAATGTGTCGTGGTAAAGGGAAATTGTTAGAAATAACTTTTTAAACTTTTCACATTACAAAAACTAATACTCTGATCAATTGTTTTAAAAAAATTAAGGAAGATTACATAACATTTGAAAAAATTAGCAAATCTCTAAGTGTAATTCTGACGAAATATATTGAGGAGGTCCAAAACAATAGATAAGTTGAAAAAAATTAATTTTTTAACAAAATTTTGATAGTCGATCTTGGACAAGATAGATCGAAAAAAACTATTCTTATAAATTTAAAAAAATTAGGTTAATTTTATAATATGAAAACTCAAACATATTATTTCTCACCATACTCCTAAAACTATTTTTCCAATAAGGAAAAACAAATCGAGGATAAAAGCATAATTCTATCGTGTAATGAACTCTCGGGACACATTATTACAGTGAAGGCCCAACGGCCCAATTTCCAGTTAATGATCTGTATTTTAGAATCTTTGGCCCATAAGAAATGGGCTTGAATTTCACTAGTTCATTGACTCTTGGCCCATATCAGTGAGATTTTAATTTTAATTCTTTTAAATGCTATATTTAGTTAGGCTGATTATGAAACCATAAATGGTCAACCCTTTAAAAAGAAGTCAACATCCCATATTCAACCAAAGGATCAAGTTGGTCAACTAAGCCTTAATTATTTAGTTGTTCAACAACATGTTCATCAAATTATCGAAAGTTTCAAACTTCTAGAAAACAAACCAGCGTAAACTAGTATTTTATTTGCAAATTTGAACCTATTTTCTTAAAAATAATTCATCAGTGAAATGATAGAATCAAACTTCTAATTTCGAAATTGATAATAAAATTATTATGTCAATTGAGTTACGCTAATTTTTCAAAAATAATTTGTTATTTTGTTTAAAGAAGAAGTTGAACTCGAGGTCAAAAGTTCAACATCAATACTTCAATGTTCATAATTTCAAACTTTTAGAAAACAGGCAAGCATAAATTAGTATTTTATTTACAAATTTGAACCTATTTTCCTAAAAACAATATGTCGTCTTTTATCATGTGTGAGGTATGAGATTCGAACTTCTAATTTCGTATAAGCGCAATGTCAATTGAATTTTGCTCTTTTAGCAAAAATAATGGATTATTTTTTTAAAAGAAAGTGAATGGCTACTATGAAATTAAATCAGTTAAAACTCTAACCTAAAAATTGTACGGATGTGGATTTTAAATTCTTCATTAAAACATTTAGAATTTTAATGGGTAGAATTATTAGGTGAAAATTAAAGAAACCGTGGACCATTTTCTCCAACCCAATAAAGCTAGAGTAACGTTACATTGCTGCCGTTTTTATTCCACTCTATTACTATTCGACTTTGTACTTTAAAAAAAAAAAATTGATTTACTATTTTAAACAATAAATATACCCCCACCTTAAACTGAAAATGTAAATTAATAAAATAAAATTCACAGATTGTTTTTTTTTTTTTTCTAGAAAAGATAATTCGAATTTTTAAGAATTGAATTATATAGCTAAACGTAAAAAGAGGTATGAAAAACGTTATTAAAAACAGCTTTTTTTTTTTTTTTCTAGAGCACATTGTATAAGTATATCTTTTAATCACTAGGTTTTGAAGGCGTTGTTGTATAATTTGGTTTTTTATTTTTGAAAAAGAAGTTTATGAACACTATTTATGTTGATTTCTTTATATACTTTTTAGATGTTTTTAAAAACCAAATTAAAATTTGAAGGCTAAAATCTTGTGTGGCAATGATTTTATTTTTTATTTTTATTTTTTTAAAAATTAAGTTTATGAACAGTTTATAAATTTCTTGTTCTGTTTTCTAGGTTTCTTGTTAAAGATATAAACTACTGCAAGAAAATGAATATAATTTTCAACAATAAAAAATAAAATAATCATCAAACTTGACCTAAAAAAATAGTTTTTGAAATTTTATCAAGAATTCAAATGTTTAATTAAGAACTATAACACCAAAAAAAACTGTTAAAAAAAAATACCATTTTTAAAAACCAAATAGCTATCAAACCAAACACTCCATTAATCAAGATCTAACATATTTTTACCATTTTAATTACAATTATATAAAAAAATGGATAAAACTATTTAAACCATTTTTTTTAAAAAAAAAACGTTAAGAAAAGTTTGAAGCTTGCTCCAAAAGCAATTTTTTTCTCATAGTCTGTCATTACATTTGTTTTCACAACAATAATATGCAATTTCTTTTTTCTTTTCTTATCTTTTTTTTTTTTTGAGTAGGAAAATATGTAAAGTGTTTAATATTCTATATATATAAAAAAATGAAACCTTAAAAACATCTAAATGGAAGGCTCTTAGACAAGATTGTGAAGTTGGGATGTGAAAAGGATGAACCGTTTCATTTTCATAAAACGAGTAAGTTTTTCTCACCGAACACTGTTTACATTTAACGGTCGGCTTTCAAGTCATCTGTACAGAAATTGGCTTACTTTGATTCAAATCAAGTATTCATAATAAACTAAGAAAAGGGCGTCTGGATATTCCTTTGGTAGGCTGCTTATATATAGATAGAACCGTGATAGATCTTCCTTTGAAACCTTTTCAGCATCAACCACATCTTCATTGCAAGTTAGCACCCATAAGTCTTCTGATTTGATCCTCTTCAAGCTTCCCCGGCAAAACGGGCACGATTCCGATCTTGTGTTCCTACAAATCATTCACAAGCAAAGACATTGAAGCAATCAAATTCATAAAGGGGAAAGAGATGATCTAAGAAGGTTTGCTAGTTACCAATTGTGGTAACATTTGATGCACATTGAATGGCAGCAGTTTGGCAACACCATTTTTGTTGAAGGTTCTAAGCAAATCCCACACTCATCTTCTCTTTCTAAATCACCCTTGGAGAGTTTTCCATCTCCTTGGACTCTTTTCTCGCTAGAATTACCGGACTTGACACGCTTCTCTTTAGCATTGTCGAACTCCTCTGCGTTTGCTTGGAGCCGTTGAAGGGATGGTAATATGACAGCTGAAGTAGGAAGTTTGTTGCAAACCAAACAAGCTCATAAGCTCATAAACTCAAATCATGCAATATAAATACATCAACACAAAAGAAGGAAAAAGCTTAAACGGGATTATGATAAATTTAATTATATCTATATTTTTAACACTCCCCTCACTTATGGACTAAGGAATTTGTAAAATGCTCAATATATAAAAATCAATATTAACTAGGAAGTAAATGACATTTGAGAAGTTCGACCATAAGACCTCCAACTCTGGCACCATATTAAATCACCAATCAACCTAGGAGCTTAAGCAAATGAATAACAGAAAATTTAATTATATTTGTACCTCAACAAATACCACAACAGACCAAGGCTAATGATTTCAAACAACAGGCATCAGGATGGGTTGGAATTCAAAAAAAGGCTTATCTGTTTTCAGAAAAAAGTTTCAGTGAAAACCTCTTCAAATAACCATATCATAAATTCAACTACCTATTGTTGTTAGTTGTGTTTATAGCATAACTCATGTTCCTCCTATAATCATGGATATATGATGTAAAGAGTTTTAACTGCAGCTAAAACCATAACAGTTTTTGCATATGGTATTAGAGAACTAATTTGATAAACCAGACTACAAAACAGACTCTTGGTAGGCAAAAATGTACCATAAAAATCCTTGACAGTTGCCTTTCTTCCATGTGCTGATATGCTAGGTCTTCCATCAGTGTAAACCTAAACAAAGCAAATGACAGAACAAAAACTCAGACATATAAACAGATAAACAAAGTCACATATCCAAGAAATCATCCAACATTGAACAAGTCAAGAAAAGAGAGACCAGCCTTGTAAACAAGTATGTGGAAGAAATTTAGGTTTCTGGGAAGTATACAAGTGCATGAACAATCCAGCCATTGCATCAAAAACAGAAAGAAAGGAGCCAATTGATTGTAAACCAACTTCATTTGGAGATAAGAACCATGTTTAGCTCTTGGAATTGCAGCAGCCCTGCAAACCCAGAACCCAAAATTGGGAAAATCAGACAAATAAACAGATTACATAAACATCCCCACTCACAACTCATCAAAATCAACCATATTCATAAACTTAAATGCATCACAAAAACCGGTAAACAGATCAAATTCTCTATGAACAGAGAAGAAAAATAGTGAAGGGGAAAAAGAATACTTACAAAGCATTGGCGTGTTGTACATCTTCTTCCAGGACCTTCAGAGAATCCTTGCAAGAAGACCTCGCTAGCCGATAATACATAATCCACCAAATTTTCTGCCTCTTTCTTCAATCGGAAACCCCAAAAATAATACCCACAAAATTCTTTTCTTCTAGAACGTGCTTACGAAAGAAAACCCAGAAGAGAAATTGGGTTTCATCGAATCACCCACGAAGTTGTTCTCACCGAAAGGACGACAGAAAGCAACCTACAAAGAATGGGTTCTTCAACTTTCATCAGAAGAAGAAGAAGAAGAAGAAGAAGAAGAAGAGGCTGTTCTGGGGCTTCCTTTAATCAAAGCGCATTTGGTGGTAGCGACTTTTGTGATTGGGGAAAAAGTAATGTACCACTATAAAGAAAGGCCGTTTTACGCTACCGGCGATTACCGATAAGGAAGGGGCAACGCCGTCTGAGAGTGGGAAGATGATTCCTTCTTCTTTTCCGAATTTATCTGTAAAAATTTTCAAAAATTTTTGTTGCTTAATCTTTCCACTACTTCGAGTTCAACTTCAGCGGTTGGTTTCTTTTCTCTTTTTTCAAAAGATAATGAAAAGCCATCATTTTCTGTAATTATGTTTTCTTCTTAAATTAAATAATGTGAATCACGAATCTGCCCTTGATTTTAAAATATATATATACGGTTTAAATATTACTGGAATCCATATACTTTTGATTTTTTTTTTGTCCCTCTACTTTTAAAATGATCATTTTTGTTTATATACTTTTAATTTTTGTTCATTTTATCTATATACTTTAAAAATGTTCATTTTAGTCCTTATATTTTCAATTTTGGTTCATTGTGGTCCTTGAACTAAAAAAGATAGTCTATTTTTACCCCTTTAAAAGTAATAATGAAAGGACCAAAATGACAACTTTTTAAAAATATAAGGATCAAAATGAACCAAAGTTAAAAGTACAATGACTAAAGTGAATATTTTTAAAATATAGACATTGAAATAAACATTTTGTAAATATAAAAACTAAAATGAATCAAAATTAAGAATATAGAGACCAAAATAATATTTAAATCTATATTTTTATAGTAATTGTTTAAACTATAGCCATTAGATTATACATTGAGATTATGGGGAGGAGTGGAAAGATAAATATGTATTAGTTGTCTGTTTTTGTCTTCAATAAATAGTTTTGAAATAATTCAAACAATGTGGATGCCATAAATTCATGATTGAGATTTTTTTTGGTAGAGGGATTTTAGATCTATAAAATAAGAAAAAAAAGTCGAATTAAATGATTCATTGAGTAAAATATTGTAATAAAAATAAACATCTTTATTGTAAAATTAATATTTGTATTTGATTCATGCGGTAGGATTTCACAATTACGTTTGGTTAAATCATAAATTTAGTTCCAAAATTTATTATTTGTATTTCTTTAGTTCATACACTCTCAAAATTACAAATTTAGTATTTAATTTTTTTAAAAACTCAAACACTTACCGGATATAAAATTTAAAATTTATGATTCTATTAAACATATAATTTAACCATTTAACTAAATATACAACCCACTCCAAACATAGACATTTCATGTATTCTTAATTTTCAAAATGTTCAAATTATATTAATAATAATCTTATCCTTGCATACCAAATATGACATCTTTATATTATTATTACTATTATTATTTCTCTTTTATTTCAATAATAGTGAGGTTGGAAATCGAAGATTGAATCATTAACCTTTAAAAAGATAAGTGATTATACATTAGATTACATTCGGATTGACATCATATCTGTTGGATTATATGTCATAAAACTTGCAGTTTGTAAACTTTAAACATATTCCATTCACAAAAAAAGATGTTATTGAATATGTAAATTACATTTATAGATTCCTAAATCTAATAGACTAACGAACCCATGACTATAACATGAATACTTAAATTTTATGTGAAGACATAAAAGAGAATCAAGTTTAAGTATATAGTCAAAACGGTCTATAAGTATATGGATAGGGTTGGATACCTTATCTTGAGGATACTATAGATGCGGCCCGCTTTGTATATTGATTCAAACGATGTGATCTCAAAGTCGTTCATGTGGAGACATGCAGTGGGGACATCCTATGCAAAAGATGTTTGCATAAGACTAGACCACGAAATAGTCACTTTTCTTTATAATGACCGTTTACTGTTAAAACTAACTATTTCAATTCGATAACCTAAGGTAACTTAATCTCAATCCTGAGCTAATTATGGACTTCTGTTTATTTGGTATTATGTTTTAATCTGCATGGGGTGAGAGTGGCAACATCGCCGCTTAATAAGCCTCCCATTTTGAGGATAAGACCGAATAGATAGCTAGAGACATAGTTCTATAAGATAAAATTCACTCCTACCTGTTTTAGGGTTAGCCAATAGGTTGTTCCCTTAAGTACTAACTTCTGGTCTTGAACAAAGGGGTCTCGCTCTCTCTATGGCTGAGAGAGACTCAGTTTATTGGTAGGACTATAAACCAATTATTCATTAGAGGATCAGTGGATACTCAAGGAGCAAGATATATTACAACGGTAAAACGATATTTTTGACCTAGCTGTAAATACGAACAACTTGTGAAGGATCGACTTACTGATTATGGTTAAATCAAGTGGAAAGAAATATATCTACAATGAGGAGAGTGTAACTACTGAGTTATAGAGGTGTGTCTCGATAGTTAACAAATATTGATTGATTCGATTTAACGAATTTAACCAATTAATCTCATATCGTTAGAGTTCATGATCTGTAGTTCCATTAGGTCCCTCTACTAGCTCATTAAAGGATTAAATCTTAGAATAACATGTTGAGAGGAT
Organism: Benincasa hispida; assembly: GCF_027475165.1. NCBI lineage: Eukaryota > Viridiplantae > Streptophyta > Magnoliopsida > Cucurbitales > Cucurbitaceae > Benincasa > Benincasa hispida. Next base: position 14,105,925 of record NC_143481.1, read on the forward strand.
TTGAAATGTTCATATTCAATTTAGGGTTTGGATTATTATATTCGATATAATCAAACATTTAATTAACGAATTAAATGGTTTTTGAGAGTTGAAAATATTTCAATGAGATTTAAATATTAATTATATGAATAGGGATTCATGTTCGGATTGAGTGTTTTATTAATTTAATATTTGATATTAAATTATTTCACTACAAGAATTCTAGGCTTTAGTGTCGGTTGGAAAAATTAAAAACGGATGTACAATGTCAGTTTCTAAAAAAAAAAAAATGGATCTTTAGTGTCGGTTTTAAACTGACATTGTAGGGTTTAATGTCAGTTTAAAACTGACATTGTAGGTAACCCTCTTTTTTGAATCCCAACACAGTTTTTTAGGTTTTATTTTATTAAGAAAAAAAAGTCTCTCACTCATTCTTTTTCCCTCTCTCTCTTCCTCCCTCACACTACCCGCACAACACCCTTCCTTTTTGTGCATTGCAGCTCGACCGCCACACCCACGACCTGTAGCGACCAACGACAGTACAACAACCACCAACGAGCTATGACAACGATGCTTGTCCGGCAACGCATAAAATATAGGCAATCATCTTCACATCCAATGCAGCCTACAACCATGAAAGACGTTCACGAAGACCAACTCATAGCGTCGTGACCTCCAACAATCGTGAAGCAGCTACCCATTTAACACAAGGCATACCAGCAGTAGTATTTCCCCTATTCAGTGTGTTTTGACACTTACCCATTGAATTTTGACAACGGATTTGAAATACCCACTTCCTAACGCCTCCAAATACATAGGATTAAGTGATTCGCGAAGGAAATCAAACACGAGGATTTTCATGAGCAGCGAAAAGATCATTTCAAATTATAATCATATATGAACTTTACAATTACAATCATAAATAGAAACATACGGTTATGCATTAATTACAGAAATTACAGCATGATAATACAAAAGATCAAGGAGAAACACTACACACTTTTGCAAACTCATTGTCAAGCTCCTTGATCATGAACGCTCGAACACACTAACACAGCAACCACGAACGTTCGTCCAACATGACCACTATACTGCACGAACATCGCGCACTCGAACTTAGTGATCGCCTAGGTCACGAATTCCCCGAACAACACGAACGGCCTCCATAGAACCTCGATGGTGTCGAGTTGAGTATGACACCACCAAGAAGGCTACCTTAGTATTCTTGGTGTGAGAATCTAGAGGGTGGGCTCTGTGTGGACTTGATTTTGAGGCAGAAAGCCGGAGGAAATACAATCGTGTAAACGATTGAGCAAGTGGAAGATGGCAGTACCTATCGTATAGGTCGATGCCAAATCATTTAGGAAAAGCTAAGCGATCGTCTAGCAAAAGCTATGCGATCGTTTAGCTAAGTGTCTATCACCTACAAAAACTCCACGATCGTTTACCTTATCCAAGTTGTCGCTTAGTAAATCCTATTTACTTGACAACTTCCATGAGAATATTTTCGAGAGAGAAAAATCTCAAAACTTAATTTCTCAAAAACTTACTAAAAAATAGGAAAACATTTTTCCTTTTAATCTCACGGTTACCATGAAACCATCAATAACCTCCCACTCAATTGGTTATTAGAAAAAAAGAGTTAATTATCCAATAATTAATATTATTATAAATATAAATGATAACTAACTTACCATAATATATTTATAACCTATAGTTTTAATATTTCATCACATGAAACATATAAACCATAGCTCTTTTTTCTATTCCATGGTACTTATTGTAAATCTCATTTACATTAATCCTCCACTCGATGTATCTCATACACCATACCGATCATATCATATATAATCAAATTACCTATTGTCAATTTGAATATTTCAAATCAACACCAAAAACTGATCCTCAACTGAATCCATTGAGCTACCAAGGGGACCTTATGGACATGTAACTCGAAGCTCCAATGATATGTGAATAACTGACTAAAATATTTTGTCAAGGGATCCACCATCCGTTAACTGTCAGGCACTCTGCTAAAGACCGACAGCTGAACTCTCCTTACCACAAATATATTATGTGTCTATCTTAACCAATCAGCAATGTGACAACCCTTCACAGATCGCTCGTAAGTACAGCTCGACCAATAACCGTTATGTCCCTGTAGTTACATCTAACTCCTTAAGTACCACTGAATCCTCTAATGAACATAAGAGTCCTCTCTTCTAAAGAGAAGCTGTGGCCATTATGTTCAAGCCCTGGAATCAACCCTTAAGGGAGTAATCTCTTTACTTATCCTTGCTTCAGGAAAGGAATGAATTCCATCTCGTGTATTGAGTTCCCAGCTCCCAGATCAGACAAGTCCCCAAAAAGGTAGGCATGTTGAGTTGACAATCTAGCCACTCTCACCCATACTAATCAAAGGACTGCCCTTAAAGGCAGGAGTTCCCAAAACACTCAAGATTGAAGTTGTGTCACCTATGGTCGTTTAGGTGAGATGTAAGTCTCTAGTATCAACGGCGTTATATACAGAGTCTAGTCATTTCATGGTCCGATCTTATACAAACTCTTTGTATAGGACACCCCCACTCGCACGTCTTCACATGAATGGTCAAGATCTACCATCTGTAGTAGTTTACAACACTTGCAAACCTCTACAAAGTGGGCCGTATCCGTAGTGTCACCAAGATCAGGTATCCGACCTTAATCCTTATACTATAGACCTATTTAGGTTATCACTTAAGGCATGATCCACTTGTATATCACATATACATGCTTAAGTTTACATAAGATAACCATGGAGCTTTTCTTATTGGATATGAGTAAATGGCAGAATGAAATAACAGTTATTTTATTCATCAAACAATATGTATCATTACAAACAACGAGACTCCGAGAGAATTAGGATACTAATCCTAACAATTGGATACTAACCAACAAGGTTTTGGGTTGTTTTGGGTCTGATCCAATGGGTATATTACTCTAAATCCCTTTTTGAAATAGTTTAAGGCTCTTTATATTGGTCTCTAACGCTTGGAAGCTTTTAATTGTAGATTTGGAATGGTTTTAGGGTTATTTGAACACCTTTCAGCATGACCCATGCCTATTTTGGTGAGTGTTAAATGTTATAGCTATGTTTAGAGCCTTTGGAACCAAGTTTAGATGGTGTAAATTAGCTTTTAACTCTTCGTTTTTCCTTGTTTGTAGTTTAGGCGTGATTTGAGGTATTCGGATTGAGGTTTATGGTCGCTTTGGATAACTTTACTTATTATGAATACTATTTTAGATTTCAACCAAGGTTGTGAACTCAATTTTAACCTTTGGAATTGTATTTCACTATCTCAGGAATGACTACACTTTTATTTTTCTGAACAACTACAATTTTCACCTTGTTTGTAGTTTTGTTTTTCTAGCAGGTTAATGACTCTAAATTTCTTTTTCAACTAGCTTAAAATCCTTTAGATTTGTCTTTAATGTTTGGAAGATTGTATTTGTAAGTTTGAAATAGATTTAGAACCGTTCTAACACTTTTCAGCAAGAGTCCAAGCCTCTTTTGGTGAGTTTTAGATTGAAGGACTCCATTTAAAGTTATCCCAATTAAATTTAGATGCTCCACAAAGCGGGCTGCATCCATAGCGTTACCATGATAAGGTTTCCATCCTATATCCATATACTACAGACCATTTTGGTTATCACTCAAGACATGATCCACTTGTATGTCACCACATACATGCTTAAGTTACATACAGATAACCAGAGATTTTATGTTTGTTGGTTTGTGGTAAACCAAATAAAACATAAAATTGAGCAAAAACAAGATGTGAAATAAATATCATATATAATACAACACAAGTGTTCGTACAAACTGTTTACAAACTACAGGACACGAGACTTTAGGGCATCAATCCCAATACTTTTAACTCTTGGATATGCTTTGTTTATTGTCTAGGCTTGTTTCGAAGTGTTCGGATTAGAGTTCAAGTTCGTTGTAGGTAAGATTATTCATTCGGAACACTATTTGAGTTTTTATTAAGATTTCGAACTAAGTTCTAACCTTGGGAACTTGAAAATTTTAGGAATGTCTTAATGAATTGTATGGTGATGATGTCTTATTTCTCTCAAAATGTAGTGTAGAGTGAAGGTGGGGATTTATGTTGTAATTATGTATATTCCTGTCATATTCAACCATCGATTTTCATGGACCAAATCCATGTGCATATTTGGTATTCCCTTTTTATCTTTAGATTTGGTGGTATTCAACTTCTTTTTTACGTGATGTTTCATCTTTGGGCTTTCTTTGTGTTATTGAGTTATAATTTTGGTCTAATATTGTTTTTTTTTTCAATTTGTTGATTTTTTTTTTCTTTTATAGTTTATGGTTTCAGGCATATCTTAGTCCTTAAAAATGTACATTCATATGTGTGTGCATTTCCTCACTTTTTTTCCTTTTTTCTTTTTTTTTTTTTTTTTTTTAAATTTAGATATGTTGATTCCACAATTTGTTATTTTCTCTTTCTTTTCCCTCTTTTTTTATAGCTTCTCTATTTCATATGTGTTTGTTAAAAAAAATTATGTTCTCTCTTGACACAAACAATTATGCAAAACGACAAGAAATATTGTCAAACTTATAATTATAGAGAAAATCCCCAAATTTAATATTGATTATTTTGAATTTGAAGTACTCACATTGGGGTCTTTGTTGTTGACTTTTCAAGGTATTGATGTAATTCCTCTTTCTGGTTCAATATCAGAGGAATTTTATGTGAAACCATTGTTTTCATTTGATTCATGTGTTCATTGGACTTGATTTTAAGAAGTCTTCTATTGCATCTTAGTTTTATTTCGTGAATTTGGGTGAATCATTCTATGATAAGGTTAAATTTAGTTGGAAAATAAACAGTAATATTGTAATGTTCCAATTAACTACAAAAGGTTCGAGCATTTGGTGTTATTTCACAAGTGATCATTGGGTTTATAAAGAGTTAAGTATAGTCTTGTTTACTTTATTTGCAATATTACAGCTTCTTGAATGGCTTGACTCTATTCCATTTCCCATTAGCCAAAAAGTGGAAAACAAAAGGGGAAAAATTGATTTTAATGTTTGTCTATGTGCGTGTGTTATTATTCTAGTGATTTATTCTTTGCGAATACCATTTTGGTTAGGTGTTTTTGTATGGGGCTTAGGTGATTTCTTGGAAGAATGCATTGGGAGAGGAATTGCTTTTTCTGTGCACAAAGGTAAATTATATGTTGGTGATAGATAGTTCTATTGTATATGTGTTGTCTGTGTTTGAAAGTTTGCTTGACCAAATATTAATTTGAGGCCCTGTTTCACAAAGGTAAGTTATATGTTGGTGAAACAAATTTTGCAGGTATATTTGTCATCATTATTATAGCAATTCCTTTATTCTAATATGTACAATAAGTATGTGAATCTGTCATTGATTTGACCTCCTTGTAATTATGAGTTATTTAATCATACATTAATTTTAAGATTTTATAATGTGTTTTTAAACATGTCCGAGATTCATATACGTTATTTTGCATGGATGTTCCTTGTGTTGATTTTAATATGTAAAACACACTAATATGCTATTATGTGACTTGGGGGATATTAGCATGTTATGGAATTGTTTGAATATACGTATGGTTAATGTCGAAGAGCATGTTATCATTTATGTGATTTTATACAAAGCATGTCTAGAGGAACATCGATGACCTTGTTTTTAGAAAGTGTAAGATGTTACCTTGTGAGTTTGTGTACAGAGGAAGTCAGATGGGTATGGGGGGGCTTGGGTGTATTTTGGTTATTTTGAATATTTGGAATTTGAAACTATTTTAAATTTAAGTTGGTTCCTTATTAGTTTTTTTGAGTTGAAAACTTGTAATAGGTATTAGTTTAGTTTGCTTTAGTTGTCATTGAATATAGTTGGTTAGTTTTTATCAAGTTTTGTTGGATTTGTTTTATGAATTGTTAAATATTCGTTTTTTTGGTAAATCTTGTAGTTCTTTGATGCACATGAATGAATAATTAATTTTCTCTTGACTGCCAGACTTAGTTCCAATCTTCATCTATACGACCATCAATTCTCAAGGTAGAAAGATATACAATTTCAATCTTTGCAAGACTGATCCAAGTAAGGTCTACCGTTGGTTTTTTTTAAGGCTTAGAAATTAGGTCTATATTTTTCTTTTGGGTTGTCTTCCATTTATTCAACTATTGAGCTTTCTTGTTTTGCAGGTGCAACAAAGGAGTAAAGATTTGGCATCGCAATCTTTTTATGCTTTTCTTTTGGGAACTCTAGATCCAATACATTATGTATTTGAGCTTTGTGTTTTTTTTTTTTTCTTTAGATCTCAAATACAAACATTTTTTTCTTATTTAGATGTCAAACTATAGTTTTGATCTTTGAAAAATTTATATCTAGTGAAAGGTTGTTGGTTGTAGGTTTGGACTAATTCGAACCCTCCAAAGTAGACAACCAGCTCTCTCGAACTTTAGACTTTTGAGCTCTATATATCAATATCAATGTAACTTGCTGATAGGTTAGTTAAACAATTTATCATTTTCTTTATTGTGAGTTAGTTGATTTTTTGTTTATTATTGTATACATACAAGTAATTAAGATTTTATTTTGTGCATGTACAAGTAAACGAGAAATACTATTGATTTTCACGTGCGCAAGCATATATATATATAGCATTTAATATCAAACAATTATTAACAAAAAAAGGTGAAAAACCGACATTGAAGATAATGTTCAACGTCGGTTGAAAATCGACATTGAAGATAATATGCATTGACATCTAGGTCATCTATAATGTCGGTTTAAAATCGATATTAAAGACAACTGACATTAAAGACCTTTTATAACACGATCTTTGATGTCGGTTGTCAACCGACATTGTACCCTATAATGTCAGTTTTAAATCGACATTAAAGTCCAATTTTGTAGCACTGTTTATCAAATTAATTAATTAATTAATAATTATTTAAAACAAATTATTTTAAATTAATTTGAATTTGAATTTCAAATTCACAATTCAATTTCTTTTTAAATATTTAATTTGATTTTATTAAAATTGATTTAAAAAGAAATTGAATTTTTTGCAACACCTAATCCAAGCTAGTAGTGGAAGTATCATTACTTGGTTTAATCCAGCTTGCATGTTTTGTATTATGAAGTGAGTTTTAATTTGATTAAAAAAGGCATGCAAAAATAATTTTTTGAGAAAATTTCTCTAAAAAAAAATTTCCTCTCCAACTCTCCAATTTTCACCTCAAATCTATCTCAATTTGGATCCCACAATTCAATATAAGGCCTGAGATTAGTAGAGAAGACTCTTGTGATGGTCCACTTCAGAGATTGAAGAAGAAATTCAAGGAGATTTGGAGCAATCAAGTAAGTTCATCAAAGGCTGTATTCTTGAAATCCTATTTCTGATTTTTTCATGAACATGCATACTAATCCACTAAAATTGATGTAGTTAGAGTGCTTAGGATCCTAATAGCTTTCTTGTGTTGAATGTAAACTCCATTAATTGATATCAAAGCATGTTTTAAGTATTCAATTCATGTTAATTTTACATGAGTTGCATGAAATAGGTGCTGAAATGGATAAATTATAGTTTTGGCATTAGATTTCTCTTTATTTATGAAGTAGTTATTGTAATTGGCTCTTTATTTGTGGACCTTAATGAGTGATTAAGAGTCTGTAAATTTGTTAGAGTCAATAGAGTTGCAATTAGATTGTAATTGAAGAAGAATCAAAGCATACTCAACAGTAGGTGAAACTTCTACCTTACAACGTTGCAACACTATTCTTCAGCCAGCCCAGATCAGAAGGAAAATCCCGTAGCGTTGCAACGCTGGGATGAAGCATTGCAACATTGTTCATCCCAGCCTAGAAGGCACGCGCGTCAATGAACCAACGATTCAACAAAATCGGTTCGAGTCTTAGAGGTTTGATTCAACCTGTTTCAGATCGGTTCAACCTAAATTTTTTCCTTAGAGGTCCGGTTTAGGTGGTTCAGAGCCGGTTTGAGTCGGTTGGGGAAGTTCAAGACTTGTATTGAATTATTTTGTAATAATTTTAGGCTTTTGTTTTCTTAGAATGCCAAAATTAGTCCATTTCAGTGTATGTTTAATTATTTATGCATTGTGAATGTATGTTTAATTAAATTAAATCTTGCATGTGCATAAAGTATGCCATGTAGATTTAAAATCCCACCATTGGAATCATGTTTCATGCATTGAAAGTATGTTATAATATGTTATAATATATAGTATACATGATTTAGGATTTCATGTATTTAATATAAGTTATTATATTAAATTATGGAATGCATGATGTATGTTATAGTATGTCTATAGTTTTATTAAAGTGTTATAAAATGAATTAGACATTTAAAATCTATAACAAAGATAAGATGCATGCTCACTTAAGGGTGGAGGCACTTAAGTTGATGGTTTACGGAACACCTGCTACCTGGGGATTATAGCCAAATTATTGAGCGTTGTTAACCCGATTTTATGATCACGTATGAGCAGTGTGAGGTAATAAAATAGTTTTATCACTTAAACATTGTAAGTTAAATCCAAATATGATCGTTATACTTGGATAATTACCTAGACTTAGGATGTTTTAGCCAGCATATACCTAAGTTAATGAATATACCCTATCAATTAGAATGCTTAAGTGGGAGATAAACATTATATATGATACATTATTTTTAACTGTCATGTTCTTAAGAGTTCACATCGTGAGATCCATGCTCGGCTTCGTGTCGCTTTTAGCGCGACTGCTCCATTTGGGAAGTGTTTGCATGGGTCAATAACAAGGTGAATAGGGAAAGTTGTTCATAGTAAGTGAGTGAAGGAAATGTGTCAACATATCCTACAGTCTCTTCCATTAATTTGAATAGTGAGATTCTTATGTTGCATCTGCTGTCGTTTTTAGGCAACGTTAGCTAGTCGTTTTTCTAGCGACTATCCCCTTAGAGGGTTATAACATAGGATTTAGAACAACTCAAACTTCATAAATGAATAGGGTTTCTAAGTTTCGTCTTCAGTATTTTCTTTCATTTCGAGGGCTTGTTGATACCATTCTATGAAAATTTGAAAATGGAGGGTCACACTTGCAAGAATTACTAAGTGTTAGTAAGTTCTTGACCAAAAACGGTAACTAAATATCTAAAGAAATAAAGAGTTATAGTAAAAAATGTCTTGCTTCAGTGAAGGGATATTTGACTACCCCTCAGTAGCATCTATTCTGACTCACTAAAATATCGTTGCAAATAAATAATGAAATCTAGGCACATTATTACTTTTGCTAAAATTAAATTTAGATTTTGATACAATTTTCTAATAGAATTTATTTATGTTTCAGCATGTCGAATTCAATTATCCAACTTTTAGCTTCTGACAAATTTAATGCGAGGGGTTATTCAAACTAGAAATCAAACATCAATACGATACTAGTTGTAGATGATTTAAGGTTCATTTTAACAGAGGAACGTCCTCCAGTTCCTGGATCTAGTGCAAATCGAAATGTTCGAGATGCATATGACAGATGGGTTAAGGAAAATGAAAAAGTCCAAGCCTACATCTTAGCTAGCATATTCTATGTGTTAACTAAGAAGCATGAAAACATGGTCATCGCTAGGGAGATCATGGAGTCATTACAGTCGATGTTTGGACAACCGTCCTCATTCATTCGAAATGATGCTATTAAATATATTTACAATTCCTGTATGAAGGAGAGGACCTCTGTTAAGGAACATGTCTTGGATGTGATGGTCCACTTCAATATAACGGAAGCAAATGGAGCTGTCATAGACGAAAAGAGTCAAGTCAATTTCATCATGGAATCTTTTCCGAAGAATTTCTTGACTTTTCGCACAAATATTGTGATGAATAAGATAGAGTATAATCTAACTACTCTTTTGAATGAGCTACAGACTAACCAATCCCTGGTGAAAAATAAGAATCAGGAAGGGGAAGCAAATGTTGTTATCCAAAGAAAATTTCAGAAGAGATTGTCATATAGGACAAAACCTTATGATAAGAAGTCTAGACCTTCTAAGGAGTATCCAAATGAAGAAGAAGGGAAAAGAGAAAAAGAAGACTCCTACAAAAAAAGTAAGACGAAAATTGCAAAAGGAAAAAGTTTCCATTGCAATGAGGATGGGCATTAGAAAAGAAATTGCCCAAAATATCTTGCTGAAAATAAGGCTGAAAAGGCAAACCAAGGTAAATTTTATTTACTTGTAATTGAAACATGTTTAGTGGAAAGTTCTCATTTGACCTGGATACTAGATTCAGGAGTCGCTAACCATATTTGCACTTTCTTTCAGAAAACTAGTTCCTGGAGACAACTGATAGAGAATGAGATGATTTTCAAGATGGGAACAAGTTCAGTGAAGTCATTTTGGCTTGTGCAGTGGGAGATCTAAAGTTATTCCTTGAAGGTGCTTACATTTTGTTAGAAAATGTATATTATGTATCAGACATGAAAAGAAATTTGATTTCAATCTTCTGTTTATTCGAACATTTGTATAGAGTTTCTTTTGGTATCAATGAAGTATTCATAAGTTCAAAAGGTGTTCAAATATGTTTTGCTAAACTTGAAAAATAACTTATATATGTTAAAACCAACTGAGACAAAAGCTATTTTAAATAAAGATGTTTAAAACAGCTGAAACGAAAAATTTCTCCTAACACCTATCTTAGTCACTTAAGACTTGAACACATAAATCTTAATAAGATTGAGAGGTTAGTAAAGAATGGACTGTTGGGATTAGTGTTCTAATTCTTCCAGTGGTCTCGTAGTTTGTAAAAATTATGTACACACATTGTTATTAATAAATATTATTTTATAAGAATTTACTCAAATCCAATAAACTAAGATCCATGGTTATTTCATATAACTTAAGCATGTATGTGAGACATACAAGTGGATCATGCCTTCAGTAATAACCTAAATGGTCTATAGTATAAGGATAAAAGAGGGATACCTTATTCTTGTGACATTACGGATACATCCTGTTTTGTAGACATTACAAGTATTGTAAAGTGCTACAAATGGTCTGATCCTGACGATTCATGTGGCGACATGCGAATGGGTGTATCCTATACAAAGAGTTTGTATAAGATCGGACCGCGAGATGATTAGTCTCTTTATATAACATCGTTGATAATTGAGACTTACATCTCACTACTATGACCATAGGTGACATGACCTCAATCCTGTGTGAGTTAGGAACACCTGCTCATGAGGGCGATCCTTTGATTAGTATGTGTAAGAGTGACTAGACTGCCAACTCAACAAGCCTACCTTTTTAGGGATTCGTTTGATTGGGGAGCCGGGAACTCAGCTACACAAGACGGAATTCACTCCTTCTCTTAAGCAGGGTAAATAGATAAATTGTTCCCTTAAGGGCTGATTTCGGGTCTTGAACATAGTGACCACACCCTTTCTTTGGAAAAGAGGACTCAGTCATAGTAGGACTATTACTTATTGTTCATTAGAGGAATCAGTGGTACTTAAGGAGTTAGATGTAACTACAGGGGAAAAATAGTAAATTGGCCTAGCTGTACTTACGAGTGATTTGTGAAGGGTCATCACACTATTGATTGGTCATTGGGCACATAAATATATCTGTAGTGTGAAGAGTGCAGCTGTCAGTCTTTAGTTGAGTGACCAACAGTTAATGGATGATGGATCTCGTTATTAAAGAGTTTAATCAGTTATTCACGTACCGTTAGAGCTTCAAGCTACAGGTTCATGAGGTCCCCTTAGTAGTTCAATAGGTTCAAGTTGAGAATTAGATTTTGGGTTGATTTGAAGTGTTCAAATTAACAAAGGGAAATTCAATTATATGTGATATAATTGATATGATGTATTAGATACATTAATTGGAGGAATTAATATAAATATGATTTATATTAAATACCATAAAATAGAAAAAGAACTATGATTTTATGTTTTATATGATGAAATATTAAAACTATATGTTATAAATATAATATGATAAGTTAGTTATCATATTTATTTATAATATATTAATTATATGATAATTAATTCTTTTTTTTCTAATAGCCGAATTGAGTGGGAGGTTATTGGAAGTTTTATGGTAACCGTGAGATAAAAAGGAAAATTGTTTTCCAAATTAGAAGTTGATTCTTTCGGAAATATCTCACAAAAAGGCTATCAAGTAAAAAACGTTTTTACTAAACGATAGGTTGAGAGCATACACGATAGCTACGAGTTGACTATACGATAGTTACTTGTTTGATCATTGCTACACGATCGAGTAGCAAAGTCTATACAATAGGCTTCATTTTCTAAACGATCGAGTACATCGACTAGACGATAGACTGTCTTCATCTCCCACTTACTCGATCGTCTACCTCCTATTTTCCTCAATCCAAGATCATACAGAGCCCACAACTCTTGGATTCTCACACCGAGAATAACAAGGTAACACTTATGGTAGTGTTCTAATTTAGTTCGAGGATCGTGTTGGACTCGGTTGGATTCAAGGTGCATTCAGACAATCGCTGTGTTCGTGTTCTTGCTGTTGGTTATTTCGTTCGTTGCATTCGAGTGCATCGTTAGATGCATTGGACATTGATCGCGGGATACTTGAAGAAGAGTTCTTCAAAGGTACACATACTTTATCCCTTGTATCTTTTTGTAGCATGCTATAATTTTGGTTTATGCATATTTTGTTTGTTTCTGTTTTGACTGTAATTATTTGTGTTCATTCTGAATGGAATTTGGAACGATCCACTTCCGCTGCTCAAAGGATCTCTATTTAGATTTCCTTCATGGACTTCTAAATCAGTTAGAAGACAATTCTCTACCTCCATGTGAATCATGTCTTCAGGGTAAAATGACCAACAAATTTTTTACATGAAAAGGTCTAAGAGCCAAAGAACCTTTAAAGCTTGTACACTCAGATCTCTATGGTCTAATGAATATTAGAGCTCGAGGAGGATCTGAATATTTCATTAGTTTTATTGATGACTATTCAAGATATGGTTATGTTTACCTAATGCATCATAAGTTTGGAACTCTTGAAAAGTTCAAAGAGTACAAGGCAGAGGTTAAAAACTTGTTAGATAAAAAGATTAAAACACTTCGATTAAATCGAGGTGGTGAATATTTGGATTTAGAATTCTAGAACTATTTGATAGAACATGGAATTCAATCCCAACTTACTACACCAAGTACACCACACCAAAATGATGTAGCAGAAAGGAGAAATAGAACCTGTTAGACATGGTTTGCTCGATGATGAGTTATGTCCTCAGTCTTTTTAGGGATATGCAGTACAAACTATCGTATTTATTTTGAACATGGTTCCCTCAAAAAGTGTTTTAGAAACACCGTACGAGTTATGAAAGAGGTGTAAAGGTAATGTACGTTACTTTAGGATTTGGGATGCTTAACACATGTGTTGGTACAAAACCGAAAGTAATTGGAACGACGTTCTAAAGTATACCTATTTGTAGGATACCCAAAAGAAACAAAAAGGTGATATGTTTTATGATCCTCAAGATGATAAAGTGCTTGTATCGACAAATGCTACATTCTTAGAGTAAGACTACATAAGAAATCATCAACCTTGCAGTAAACTAGTATTGAATAAGATGTCCAGTGAAATTATAGATAAATCAACAAAAGTTGTTGATCAGGCTGGTCTTTCAATAAGAGTTGTTGATGACACTGGACTGTCATATCCTTCTTAAGAATTGAGAATACCTCGATGTAGTGGGAGGATAGTTCATCAGCCTGATCGGTACATGGATTCAATAAAAACTCAGGTCATCATACCTGATGATGGCTTAGAGGATTCATTGACCTTTAAACAAGCAATGAAGGATGTAGATAGAGACCAATGGATAAAAGCCATGAACCTTGAAATGGAGTTTATGTACTTCAATTCAATCTGGGAACTTGGAGATCAACAAGATGGAGTTCTATTGGTTGTAAGTGGATCTATAAAAGAAAACGAGACCAAACTGGTAAGGTACAGACCTATAAAGCTAGACTCATGGCAAGAAGATTTACCCAAATAAAGGGGGTAGACTATGAAGAAACCTTCTCTCTTGTTTCCATGATCAAGTCTATTAGAATACTTTTATCCTTTGTCACCTTTTATGATTATGAAATATGGCAAATGGATGTCAAGATAGCTTTTCTAAATGGCTATCTTGAAGAAAGTATATATATGTCTCAACAAGAAGGGTTCATCAAACAGGGTCAAGAGCAAAAAGATTGCAAGCTCAACAGATCCATTTATAGGTTAAAACAAACACCTCGATCATGGAATATAAGATTTGACACTGCGATCAAATCTTATGACTTTGAACATAATGTTGACAAACCTTGTGTTTACAAGAAAATTGTCAACAAAACTATAGCTTTTCTAGTACTATAAGTTGATGATAACCTACTCATTAGGAATGAAGGAGGATTCCTTGTTGATGTCAAGAGATGACTAGCATCACAATTTCAAATGAAAGATTTAGTAGATGCACAGTATGTTCTTGGAATCCAAATAGTTCGAAATCGCAAGAATAGAATACTAACACTATCTCAAGCATCTTATATAGACAAGATGTTGTCTAAATACAAGATACAAAATTCCAAAAGATATTTATTACCTTTTAGACATGGAATTCATTTCTCTAAGGAACAGTATCCTCAGAAACCTCAAGTAGTTAGAGAAATAAAAAGAATTCTATATGCATCAGCAGTCAGGAATTTGATGTATGCCATGTTGTGTACATGACAAGACATATGTTATGCAGTTGGAATAGTCAGTAGGCTTCAGTCCAATCTTGGATATAGTCACTGGACTGCTGTTAAGAATATCTTCAAGTATCTTCGGAGAATGAGGGACTATATGCTCGTATATGGCTCTAAGAATTTGGTTCTTACTGGATACTCTAATTCTGATTTTCAGACCGATGTGGATTCTAGGAATTATATTTCAGGATTAGTATTCACTCTAAATGGAGGAGCTATAGTATGAAGGAGTATTAAGCAAAGTTCTATTGTTGACTCCATCATGGAAGTGGAATATGTAACTGCATGTGAAGCAGCCAAAAAAGCATTATGACTTAGAAAGTTCCTGACTAATTTGGAAGTGATTCCAAATATGCATATGCCAATCACCCTCTATTGTGATAATAATGGAGCGGTTGCCAACTCCAAAGAACTAAGAAACCATAAGCGTGGAAAGCACATTGAGCGCAAGTACCATCTCATCCACGAGATAGTACCCCAAGAAAATATGATCGTCACACAGATAGCCTCAGAAGAAAATTTAGCTCCGTTTACGAAGGCCCTCATAACTAAAGTGTTCGAGGGTCACCTAGTCGGACTAGGACTACGAGCTTCATAAATCTAGGGCAAGTGGGAGAATTTATGGGTATACAGATGCCCTAGTTTATTATATTTATTCTCTCATACTCAAAATTTCATATTTGTATATATTTAAACCCACTAAAGTTTTAGTCCAAGTGGGAGTTTGTTGGGTTATATGTCTTAAAACTTGTAGTTTGTAAACTTTAAACATATTCTATTCACAATAAAGATGTTATTGAATATGTATTTTATAGATTCCTAAATCCAATAAACTAACAAATCCATGACTATAACTTGAATACTTAAACTTTATATGGAGACATAAAAGGGAATCAAGTTTGAGTATATAGTCAAAATGGTCTATAAGTATATGGATAGAGTTGGATACCTTATCTTGAGGACACTAAGGATGCGGTCCGCTTTGTATATTGATATAAACGATGTGATCCCAAGGTCATTCATGTGAAGACATGCGAGTGAGGGCGTTCTATGCAAAAGATGTTTGAATAAGACTAGACTACGAAATAGTCACTTTTCTTTCAAGTGGGAGTTTGTTGGGTTATATATCCTAAAACTCACAGTTTATAAACTTTAAACATATTCTATTCACAATAAAGATGTTATTGAGTATGTAAATTACATTTATAGATTCCTAAATCCAATAAACTATCGAATCCGTGGCTATAATATGAATACTTAAACTTTATGTGGAGACATAAAAGAGGACCAAGTTTGAGTATATAGTCAAAACGATAGGGTTGGGTACCTAATCCTGGGGACATTATGGATGCGGTTCGCTTTGTATTTTGATACAAATGATGTGATCCTAAAGTCTTTTATGTGAAGACATACGAGTGGAGGCATTCTATGTAAAATATGTTTGCATTAGACCAGACCACGAAATAGTCATTTTTTTTTATAATGACCATTTACTGTTAAAACTAACTATTTCAATTGGATGACCTAAGGTAACTCAATAAAAATCTGAAGCTAATTATGAACACCTGTTTATAAGGGTATTATGCTTTAATCTGCATGGGTGCGAGTGACTCAACATCGTCACTCAATAAGCCTCCCATTTTAGGGTAAGACCAGATAGATAGCTCGGGACATAGTCTTGCAAGACAGAATTCACTCTTACCTTTTTTAGGGTTAGTAGATAGGTTGTTCCCTTAAGTACTGACTCCCGATCTTGAACAAAGGGGTCCCGCCCTCTCTATGGTTAAGAAGGGCTCGGTTTATTGGTAGGACTATAAATCAATTGTTCATTAGAGAATCAATGGAGACTTAAGGAGCAAGATATATTACAGGGGTAAAACGATATTTTTGACCTAGCTGTAAATACAAACAACTTATGAAGGATCGACTTACTGATTATAGTTAAATCAAGTGGACATAAATATATCTATAGTGAGGAGAGTGTAACTATTGAGGTATAGAGGTGTGCCTCGGTAGTTAACATATTGATTAACTCAATTTAAAGAGTTTAACCAATTAATCTCAGACTATTGGAGCTCATGATCTATAGGTTCATTAGGACCCTCTACTAGCTCGTTAAAGGATTAAATATTAAAAAAAGTGTGTTGAGAGGATTTGAAATGTTCAAATTTAATTTAGGGTTCAAATTATTATATTTGATATAATCCAACGTTTAATTAACGAATTAAACGGCTTTTGGGAGTTGGAAATATATTAATGTGATTTAAGTATTATTTTCATGTGTAGAGATTCATTTTCGGATTGAGTGTTTTATTAATTTAATATTTAATATTTAATTATTTATTAAATTAATTAATTAAATTTGTTTAATTAATTATTTAAAATTAATTTGAATTTGAATATTTCAAATTCATAATTCAATTTCTTTTTAAATATTTAATTTGATTTTATTAAAATTGATTTAAAAATAAACGTGAAATTTTTCCACTTTTTGCAATACCTAATCCAAGCTATTAGTGGAGAATTAAGTATCATTACCTGGTTTAATCCAACTTGCATGTTTTGTATTATAAATTGATAGTTTTAATTTGATTAAAAAGGGCATGCAAAAACAAATTTTTGAGAAAAAATCTTTTTTAAAAAAATCCTCTCATACTCTCCAATTTTCACCTCAAATCAATCTTAATTTGGATGTTACAATCAAGTCTAAGGCTTGAGATTAGTAGAGAAGACTCTTATGGTAGTCTACTTTAGAGATTGAAGAAGAAATTCAAGGAGATTTGAAGCAATCAAGTGAGTTCATCAAATATTGTATTCTTGAAACCTTATTTCTGATTTTTGTTCATGAACATGCATGCTAATCCACTAAAATTGATGTAGCTAGAATGCTTAGGATCCTAATAACTTCCGTGTGTTGAATGTCAACTCCATCAATATCTACCCACACTTATTTTCTTTAGTATCACATTTTCAATAAAATCTTTTGTTTTTAAAAAATTAAGGTGTTTTCATATGTATCATACATAACTTAAAACCAATTGGGGTTTGTTAGTTGAATTGTTCTAGGCAATAAAAAGTTTTGTTTGGTTTATTTTGGTTTTCTTGCTTTTACTTTAGGATTATCATTATTGAAGGGGCAGCCCAACCAAAAGTTGAAAATGACCCCTTTTTATAATAATACACCTGTTTTGGAGTATTTGCATAAAAGGGCATCCCCACCAAAAAGTCAAGGATTTGCCCATCCCATTCCCACCTAATTCGTAGTTTAATCCAAATTTTATAATCTCTGGTTTTCATCATGTACTTGGTTTTATTGTTTCTTTGGTTCATAAATCAAATTTATATTAGAAAATTTACAAAACTACGTACGTTATTATATACGATTGGGTTACCAAACTTTCAAGTAGATTGACCACTCTCCCATGTTTGTAATATTATTGTAATTCAGGCTATGTTTACCTCACTAAAAATGTAATAGATCGATAGGAATAAAAAAAATATATCCTATTTGATTACTTTTTAGTGTTGTTTACTTGTATTCTGCATTTGTACTAATACATGGGCCCTACATCTAAAATTGTAATGAAATAACACAATCCAATTGATGAATAAAGAGTACTCAATCTGATTGTACCTAAGAATTATGTCCTGTCATTATCGTTACCGTTACGACTACCATTATTGTTATTGTTACAATTGAAAAATTATCAATTTTAACATCTTTTACTGTTACCGTTACCATTACTGTTATCATTACTACTTGACCTTCAGAAGTAGAAGTAGAGGTAACGGTAACAGTAAATTTAACAAAATTCATAATTTTAAGTAAATGTGATAAAAAAATCAATCCAATTACGTTTGCGATTCAAATTCATTACAATTGACCCATCAATGAAATTTCATTATGATTACACCAATTTTCATTATAGTTTGATAAATGTGGCTTTAATTCTTAAATATTAAGTAGTAGGCAAATCAAACTAAATGTATCATTCCAATTAAATTTTCAACCTATTGAGAATTTTTACAAAACCTACCAATTGTAGGCCACTTTTCTGCTTTTTAAAATTGATATGGTAGATCAATGTAATATGAAATTCAATTTAATGAATCAACAAATACACATACCTAATATCAAAATAAATTAGTCACTATAGTTAGATTTTTGTGTGGAATTTGTAAATTTTGAAAGATTTTATGTTGTTTTTTTTTTATTCTTTCAACTTTTTAAGAGCTTTTTTTTAAGTGTAGGCACTGATGGAGTCACATAGGGGTTAAAGGGGCACGTGTCTCCCTCAACTTATCGTATTTTATATTTTATTCTAAAATTTAAGTAATATCTAATAATATAAAAAAAATCACTAATGTTCTTGAAATTCGGTGCTGGTGTAGCGGTTACTGGGGCACACATTGATGCATTCTTCTTGAAACCAAAAGTTGGTGTAACGATAATTGGGATACATATTGATGTTGTAGGTTCAAATCTTTTTTATGTAATTTTTTAAATTCAATTTTTTTTAAGATCAAATTCTGGTAGCGATATTACCTATTGAAATTTTCTAGCCGCCACCTCAATAAAAAGTTAAAAGAAGAAAAAATCAACAACAATTTTATTTTATTATAGATATTTTTTCAACCTAATTTTTTACACTCAAGTCTCAACGATATTCTATTGAAGAGGTATCATTAATTTTTTTTTAACCTAAATTTTAGATTTTTGTTATTTAGTGTATATTTATTTTAATTAATTTCAGAGTTAAAGCTACAAGATAATTTTCTCATTCTTCGTTAGGATATGCGTATTATACCATTCGCAAGTAACTTTGAAAATTTTCTCAATCTTTTTAATTTTCATACTCTTAAATCTATGTAATAATATAATACTTTTATTGATAATACTTTTGTAGAGTTAACTCTATATCAATATGGAAAGATATTTTAAAAGAAAAATAACAATAAAGATCATGGAGTCATCATCTTAAAAAAGAAAACATACTTTTTGTAAACCCCTAAACTTGTTTTACTAGTTAGTTAAGCTCAAGTTCTCAAAATTGTGTATTGAAGATGTGTATTAAGACTAATGCAAAAGTTAACTAAGTATGTAATGAATGATGCATTTGATATGTTAAGAGAAGGAAAATTTTCTAAATGTTATGAGTATATGTGCTCAGGTTGTAAGCACAATCAATGCATGGAGAGTTTGAGAAGTTTAGACAATGGCAAGTTGGAAAAGGGGCAAGAAATTATGCTAAGTATAGAATGTTGAGTTCTCGAGTGAAGAAGGAAGAAATTAATACTTAGAGAAAATAAAGGACTCCATGTGTTGGAGCTATGAAGCGACATGCGGCCCGTTCTATTGAACTATGCGGCCAGAGGTCCAAGAAGGGACATTATGGTTAAGTTCAACAAAGTGGTATGAAGGAAGTATGTGACTAACCTTGTATGCCAATGTTGAGGCTAAGCTGCAAAAGAGGCGGCAGAAGATCATGCGTTTAAGGTGACGCTCAGAGGATATGACAATAAGTAGAAGTATGTCCTAACAGGAAGAGACTTAAGTGGCCACAAGACCATGTGACGAAGTTAAGCTGAGGAGTTCAGCTTAATTAATAGGTAAGCAAGCCAGGTGGTAGCCTGATAGGCATCAATTAAAAGATAAGTATGCCAGGTGGTAGCCTGACATGCATTTGATTAGGTTGAAATGTCATGAAAACCTAAGTATAAATTAACTTGATGAAAAAGA
Organism: Benincasa hispida; assembly: GCF_027475165.1. Lineage (NCBI taxonomy): Eukaryota > Viridiplantae > Streptophyta > Magnoliopsida > Cucurbitales > Cucurbitaceae > Benincasa > Benincasa hispida. The sequence continues at coordinate 14,126,460 of NC_143481.1, forward strand.
GAAATGGTTTGCCAATATTTTCTTACGCTTGAGAGAATAAGTGTTGCTACCACCTAAAGACTTTGAAGTTTGAAAAGTTCTTGACAAGTTGAAGGAAAGTTGAAGAAATTCCAATCAATTCAAAAGGGAATAAGGTTCAATTTCTAAGGTAAGTGAAAGTTAAGATGTGTATGAGCAAATTCGTTAAAGAGCATTTAGATAGTTGAATGTTGGGATTAAAGTTGTGGAATCTGAAAGATTGAATTTGAATTGATGTTAGGGATGAATAAGCAGGCAACTGTGTATGAACAAGCAAGCAACTGATCAATTAATGTTGTGCATTAACGCATACGGGCATAAATGAAGAGTTCACATTGAAGGCGTTCCAAGTTCGTCGCATAATAGACGTTCATCGCATAGACTAAGGTGTTTTAGTGCTTACCTGAGCACCTTGAGGAATGATTTCCAATTATCAACCAAGTTATAAGGTAGCGAAGATGATTTATAACGTGTTGAACTTAGTTGTGATGCGATGAATTATTAGTAAGCAATGAAGTTAAGTTTATGTGTTAAGCTCAAAAGGGAGCTAATTATATTGACCAAGGGATCTTTCCTTATTTCAAAGTAGTCACAAATAGGGAAGGCCTACAGACCCCTTGGATAAGTAGCTTGAGACAATGAGTGACTAGTTTTCAAAATATTTTCTAAATATTTTACTTATAAATGCTCAAAGCATAGTTGCTCTTACATCAATGTTCAACACATGCTTTTAGTAATGAAAATTGAGTTAAATGCATGATTGATGTTTGTTATAATAAATCCCCATGCGTTTTACTTGAGTTTTTATGACATAATTTAGCATTTACACGAGTTATCCATTGATTCTTATAAGTTTGAAAGCAAGCTATTAAATAATGTTACCATGTACAATGGTATGAAAACCTACTCTTGAGCTTTGGTACCAAAGGTATGGTAAGGTACCCAGTTATCTAATGATCATTGCTACTGGAGGTATGATAAGGTAAGCAGGATCCTATTCAGTTCTACGTGCACATAAGTATTATGTTATCGACGTTGATGAGACCAAGTAAAAGGGCTCTCTCTCAACGAAGGTTATTAGGGATTGAGCAAAAGGGATCTCCCGCATGTTTAAACAAAGAAGTAGAGGTATTCTACAAGATATGTTGATGAGTTTTAAACCAGGATTTTTATGTAATGTTTTCTTTGTTTGATAGCCTCCATGGAGTTGGGTTGGGCGGGCTTGTGTTTGATGGCTGCTTAAAAGAGAACGGTAAGTTTTAAACCCACTGTTTTACTTGCCCTTTTCTCTCGTCGTTTCACACTCCATTTTCAGGCGTTTTAATTACATTCCCCTATTTCTCTCTCTCTCTCTCTTTCTTCCCGTCACGCGTTTTTATTATCATCTCTCTCTCTCTTCCCATCACACGATTTCATTACTCATCTCTCTCTCTCTTTTCATCTTCTCTCTTCTTTCGCCGTTCGGTTTATCTTCTTCATCTCGTCTCTTCATTCTCCCTCCGGCTCTAATGGATTGTATTCCTCTCAAATTTCATTCCATATTCGAATTTTCTTGCTCAACGATGCATTTCTCTTCTTTGATTTCTTTGTATGTCTATTTTTTTAGATCGGGTAGATACAAACGATTTTCTAGTAGAACTAACGATATTTCCATAGATTTAACCATTTTTTGGTAAATCTAACTATTTTGTTTAGTATATATGAATGGTTTTTTATTAGATCTAGATCCTTTTTTGTTTAGATCTATTTTTTCCCAAATATTTGGTTTCTTGTTGAAGATTTGTACGTTGTCGTCTTGATTTTCTCATGTTATATTTGTCCTTGCATGTTTGATTTTCCAAATTTTGTTGGTTCTATACTTCGTCTAATTCCGGACTGTTCTGATTTGGCTTCCGTTCCATTTTGGGCATCTTTTTGGCTTGCATGTTTGTGACTAACTAGGGTTTACTCTTATAAATTGTTCTTGGTCTCTTACAATTTGTTTCCACTTTTGTTTTCACGGGCTCGAATGAGTTATATTTTTTTTTATCCATTTATATTGTATTTACTTCGTCTCTGTTCATCCTTCCCCTACTGATATCTGTTTTGTTTCTTGACTTCTTCCATACTTTTTTCTTCTATATTTCCTCTTGTTGCTTCAATAATAAACCATGTGTCCTTCCATTGCCATTTTTCTTATGCTTTTCCATCAAAATTGGATGGCGAGTGAATTCTTGGTAGGGGATATTGACCATATTATTGGAACTTGGTGGAGGGGTTAATCCACCCCAACAACAGGTATGTTTTCTATTTTTTTTCCCCTGAAGGTCGATGATGATTTGTTCCAAAAATCTGCAATCTCATATTTGAGTATGATTTCTGATTTAATTTTATTTCATTTCAATATTTGGATTAAAAAAAAAGGTATGCATCTATTTCTTCCATATGTTTTGTGGACTGCTTTGTAATTTCTTCCTCCATACATATTCAATTTGTTTTGTGTTCTACATCTGACGAATGGATTTTTTTTCTTTGTTCCATTGAAATTGTTTTCAGTATTCTACTAAATTCATTTTTCGTACATTTAAATTTAATTTCAATTTTACATGTGTTGAGACTATTTATTTTCTTTGCTTGGAGTTGGATTTGTTCCATTCCAATGAAATAGCTATATCAAATCCTAAGGCCTTCTAATCTTTATTATTATGTCCATTCATGTGTGAGATATTATGTTGTATTTATGTCCATTTTCAACTCAACCACATTGATCTGACCATTACTTAATTTCTTTATTTCTGAGTTTACTCTCTTTATTATGGGTGTATTGTACTTACTATTTGAACTTATTGAGATTAGGTGCACTTAAGTATGCCTAACTTTCCTCACCAACCATCTTTATTGTATCCTCTACTTATACCCGAATCCTTTCTCATATTTTTTAAGACTTCTCCACAGCCTCCTCTGGTAAACTGTGTTGGTACGTCCCTGCTCTAACCTTTTTATTTCAACTTTTTCTTAAACTGTTTTACATTCTCATATATGTTGTTTGGTTGTTGCAATATATTTTATTTCCCTCTTCCACATCTAACTTTAACTTATTCCATTCATAAAAGATATGCTTCCTTTTTTCCTTATAATCAAAGTAAGATCTATTGCTAACATTTTTATGTTTTTGTTAGGCCTTGAACCGATTCTTCTATCCCCTTAGTTGTGGACTGTCTCGACCTTCATTCACTATGAACATAATTAAAGGTATGATCTATTATATTCTATTTCTACTTCAATCGTATTGATATACCATATGATCTAACTATACTTCTTTTTCTTTCGTGTAGGGTCCAAACTAATCGAGCATACCTTTCGTAACTAGTTTGAGGTTTTAAGTTTTACGTTCCAAATGGTCTTCGTTATAGTCTATTGTTTGTTGAACTTGTTGGGGACTGTTTAGTTGTAATATGTTATGGTTTTGTATTTTTCACTTGTTAGGGACTCTTTAGTTATGGACTTTGATTTGTTGTAAATATTTTGAGGTTTGTTTTAATTCTCAATCTCTAAATTTTCATTTATAATTTTATTTATAATTTTAATTTGGTGCATTCCATGTTCATTTTATTTTATCTGACAATCTTCTGTGAAATTAAAAAGTACACTTCAAATCTATATAGAATAAAAAAAACTATTTTTATTTATATAAAAAATAACTGTATATACATAAAATTAATCTTCAATAAAATATCTATAAATACAAAAAAATATGAATGAATGGAAACCAATTCTCAAGGAAAGTTATGTGTATTGTTTTATAATATGGCATAAATTCCACTATAAAGAAAGTATAAACATAAGAATAAGCATAATAACGAAAGTTAGTACTTTCTCAACATTTAAAACATAGGAATAAAATGAAAATTGTCTTAAAATTGCTCTTAACAAGTCTTGAAATTACTTTTAACAAGAATCAAACTTTTTAAAATTTTTAATATGAGAAAATTTTGCTTTTAAGAATACATTTTTTTATTTTTTTTATTTTTTTATTTCTTATTTTTTGGGTGTGAGATGACAAAGGTCTTCCTAGAATTAATTTTGGGTACTTTGGTATTTTCATATATATTTTTTTATACTCTATAACTGTAAAAATAGTGACTCAAATACTTTTCAGCTAGTTTAATTTACATAACAAACTTCATATCTTGTAACGGTCAGATGGAATGTGTTATATATACCACTGATCCAAAAAAAAAAAAAAGTTCATCGTACTTTCTATTTTTCTGTAAACTACAAATATTGTAAGCAATCTTCAAGTAAGAAAGAAAAAGAATTTTCCCATGGATGTAGGCTTATTGACCAAACCACGTAACTCTGCATGTTCCTTCTTCTTCTCTTTATCTTCTTCTTCAATCTTCATCCATTTGTCTGCAAATCAATGAAAACACGATCTTATAATTAAATCACAACGTTTTCAGAGTATCGAATTGCAACGAGTAAAAAGTTTCTCTTATCGAGTTGCATCAAGTAAAGAATTTCTCTTATCGAGTTGCATCGAGTCAAGATTTTCTCTCATCAAGTAGCATCGAGTCAAGAATTTCTTTCATCGAGTAGCATCGAGTAAAGTTTAATATTCATCGAGGAAAGGCTAGAAACTCATCAAGGAAAGAAGAAATGAAACCATCGAGTAACGAGTATATACTCATCGAGGAAATAACAGTGCTTATCGAATAAGAGAGAAAAACAGAGAGAACTTCAGTGAAGAAACAGAGCTTTCCTCAGCCTTTTCTTCACCAACTCAGGATCGATCTTGATTGAATTGGGCCTACAGGAGACAGTATAACCCAAAAAAATTGGTATAAGAGCATTTGAAGATCATCAAAATCAGCATTCTTGAAGCATCAAGTTACTCAAGAAAACCATTCTTGGCATTCTTTCTAGGTTAGCGATAGCTGTTGCTAGATTCGAGATAGAAAAGTTTGATGGAAAGGGTGATTTTGGTCTGTGGAAGGCCAAAATCAAGACTATTCTTAGACAACAGAAAGCCCATAGAACCCTTTTAGACCTATCTACTCTATCACCTACGTTAATAGCTCAAGAAAGGGAAGATATGGAACTTACTGCCTATGAAACTTTAGTTTTTAATCTCAGTGATAGCATTTTAAGACAGGTGATCGATCAAGACACGAGTTACAAAATGTGGGTCAAGATGGAAGGTCTTTATGCAACTAAGGATCTACCTAACAAGATGTTTTTAAGGGAAAAGTTCTTCACATTTAAGATGGATTATGCGAAAACATTATCAGACAATCTGGATGAGTTTAAAAAGATAGTTTTTGAGTTCAAGAGCCTTGGCGAAAAGATTGGTGATGAGAATGAAGCCTTTGTTTTGTTGAACTCTCTACCTGAAGCCTATAAGGAGGTAAAGAATGCCTTGAAATATGGCAGAGAGTCAGTCACCACTGATGCCATTATTTCAGCATTGAGAACTAGGGAGTTGGAGCTTCATACAGTAAAAAAGAAACAGCCTAGTACAGAAGGGCTATTTATCAAGGGCAAGAACAAGCAGAATCATTCTGAAAGGACTAAGAATCAGTCTAGTGAAGAGCATAAACCAAAAACCAAACTGATATGTAATTATTATAAGAAGAAAGGACACTTAATGAGGGATTTCTATAGTTTAAAATGAAAAAAAAAAATCAGGAAATAGATAAAAGATCAGAAAAGAAAATAGCTAGAAGCCTCAGTGGTTGAAGGGTTCTATTTCTATTCTGATGCTTTAGCCTCTACTAGAAACAAAACCAACCAAATAAGTCCTCTTGGGAAGCATGACTAGGTACTTGACTCTGGTTGTACCTATCATATGACACCTTTTAGACCTGGGTTTAATACCTACAATGATGTGGTTGGAGAATCTGTGTACATAGGGAACAATGAAACCTGCAACATCAAAGGGGTTGGTTCAATATCCTTAAAGCTAAAGGATGAATCAATCAAGCTTCTTAGAAATGTGAGACATGTACCTTTACTCAAGAGAAATTTGATATTTCTAGGTTGACTCCATGGGGTGTGAGTGCAGAGGAAATGATGGAATCCTTGAAGTGATTAAGGATTATAAGGTAGTTTTGGTTGGTGAAAAAGTTAATGATCTCTATATAGTAAGAGGAGTAGAGATGATGACTAGTGCCTACACTATTTCAACAGCAAATTTGACAGAGGCAGACTTGTGACACAAAAGACTATCCCATATTAGTGCAAAAGGGATGCAAGCATTGTCTAGACAGGGAATACTGCCCAAAGGGATTAGTGAGCATCTTTCCTTCTGTAAACATTGTATTTTAGGGAAAGCTACCAGACAGAGCTTCACAAAATCTCAGCATACCACCAAAGAAATACTGGACTATGTTCATTCTGACCTATAGGGACCATCTCCTACACCAAGCCTTAGTGGCTCAAGGTATTTTCTAACTTTAATAGATGATTTTTCGAGGAAAAGTTGGATATACTTCCTTGAAACTAAGGACCAAGTCTTTGGGAAGTTTAAAGAATGGAAAGCTATGATAGAAACATAAAACATATTGATATAAAGTATCATTTCATCAGAGACAAAGTTGAGACAGGGGAAATAGAAATCTTAAAAGTTCACACATCAAAGAACGTAGCAGACATGTTGACAAAACCAGTATCAAAACTTAAATTGACCAAATGTCTAGAACTAGTTGGTTTCAAACTTCCAGACATAGGGTAAATAGAATGGTCAGAATCAGGAAGATTAGAAGATTGCAGGTATTAGAGTCAAGGTGGAGAATTTGTAAAAACAGTAACTCAAATACTTTTCAGCTAGTTTAGTTTACATAACAAACTTCATATCTTGTAACGGTCAGATGGTTTATGTTATAAATACCACTGATCAGAACAAAAAAAAAAAAAAAAGGTTCATCGTACTTTCTATTTTTCTGTAAACTACAACTGTTGTAAGTAATCTTCAAGTGAAAAAGAAAAAGAATCTTCTCGTGGACGTAGGCTTATCGATCGAACCATGTAACTCTACATGTTCATTCTTCTTCTCTTTATATTCTTCTTCAATCTTCATCCATTTCTCTGCAAATCAACGAAAACATGATCTTATAAGTAAATCACAACGTTTTCAGAGTATCGAGTTGTAACGAGTAAAGAATTTCTCTTATCGAGTTGCATCAAGTAAAGAATTTCTCTTATCGAGTTGCATCGAGTCAAGATTTTCTCTCATCGAGTAGCATCAAGGCAAGAATTTCTTTCATCGTGTAGCATCAAGTAAAGTTTAATACTCATTGAGTTCCATCGAGGAAAGGCCAAAAACTCATCGAGGAAAGAAGAAAAGAAACCATCGAGTAACGAGTATATACTCATCGAGGAAATAACAGTGCTTATCAAATAAGAGAGAAAAACAGAGAGAACTTCAGTGATTTGTAGACTTATAATACTTATGTAGACTTGTTTCACTATTATAATACTTATGTAGACTTGCTTCACTATTACGTAGATACACTTATGATTTGTCAACTAGAATATATAGTTGCACAATTTAGCTTTTTATAGGTAGTAAAGGGCTGCATGAGAACCCTTATACCATAATCATTAGAACCTCTGCATCTTAACTCCCCAAAAAACCATAACCAATAGGCGCATAGTTGAAAATTAATCAACAATAACAAAGCAAAAAAGAAAAAAAGAAAAAAAAAAGAAAAAAAGAACCAATCTCATTTACAAAAACTGCATCAGATACCCCAACTCAATTCAACTCAACGCTGCACCTAAACACAGACTTTTAGACTCAACTCAACTCAACTTTGCACACAAACACAGACAATAAATACCAACTCAACTCAACTCTGTACAATAAACACGAAAAATTTAACTCTTCAGATAATAATTACCAATTCAACTCAACTCAACTATCTGCTTTTATCATGCACCAAACGCCCCTTAAATATTATTTCTAAACCCTGTATGTTAATGAAAATGTTTTATTTAAAGTTGTTTATACTATGAGTTATGAAAGCATGTCTTTTTTTAAAGAAGAGTCACTCACTGGGCTTTCCAACTCACTCTTTTTAATGTTTTCCTTCCCAGGTAGCAGTCAATGTCTCGAGACTTAGCAGTTATGCCAATCAGTCACTTCTTAGACCCTCAAAACATGTGAAGCTTAGGTGGCTGATAACGGGCAGAAATGCACGTTATTACAGCGCAAAGATATAAAACAATGAAGGATTACGACGATAAAAATATATAAAATTGCGTCCAAAAGCATTAAGTTTATAACATCGTGATCGCATGCGTCCATCGCATTAAAAACAGCTAACCTATGTATTTTGTGCAGAAAATGCGTTGGCGCAAGGCGGAATTACGGTACAAGGTAATTAACATCCGAGCGCATCAAGAGATTGTGACCGCAAGGCTATGCGATCATATGTGTTTGCGAAAATTTGCTCAAGAAGGTGGCCGCATAGAGTCGACGCATCAAGGTGAAAGCTTAATAAATCACGATGGGATAGAAAGCTGATGACGGTCGATTCCGAATTAAGTTGACAAACCGTTAACGACACACTGTAGCAAGTACACTCAAGTTTTCGGTGACAATTATTCGGCGCATCAGACAAAGAATTAATGACATCCCATCAGTGCAATCATTCGAGAGAAAAAGGTTTTCACCCTGAAGCTCTATAAATACCAAAGGCCATCTTCGTTAAAGGGGTTTAGTTCGCTGAGTTCGATTTTTCATTCCAGCTGAGCCATATAGAATATAGTTAGCCTTTATTCTTAGTTTCCTTATACTTAGAAGCGAAAGGGAGAGAAGGAAAAGACGCCAGAAGATTGTCCTGGTCAGCTCGAGAGAGTGCCAGGGAACGTGGAAACAGAGAGAGGGCCGACTCTTGCGAGAGCAAGAATATCTTTTGAGCAGAGTAGAGAAGAACAGTGTAAAAGCCTTGGGAAGCAAGAAATTGCTACCAGGCTCTTTATCTTTATTTCACATTGTCATTCTGTATTTCGATTTCATATACAGAATGGAACTTGCATTTCTACATTTGTTCACTCTCTTTACAATATGTATGAGTAACTAAACTTTCGAATGGGTTGAGAAGTACTTAGCTAACATAACCTAGGATCTTCATGCATGCAATCATTTTGTCTTATGTTGCGTCCATCACCCTTTAGAGTTATTCGAGAGAGAGTCTAAAGAAAGAACCTAAGACTTGAGAGAGGTAGGTTAGAATCTAGACTTGAGAAAGCAAGATTAGATCTGCATAAGCAAGAGATAGAGACTTAGAGATAAGCTCTGTTTGCCAGCATGCATCGCATACACCCTAGAAATAGGTTATGGTAGCATGCGGTCGCCTTGTGTTTGTGTGTGTCATTCATCATCGCATAGACAAAATAGAGGCTTAGACGCAGGTCCTATAGACGTTATCGCATACATCGCATGTGTTCTAAAACTAGAAGCCATAGCATTTGCATTGAGAGATGACTTGCTACGATATATATGTAGCATGATCGCATAACATGAACGCAATCTTAGGAAGTGTTAGCTAAAACCCTTCTCAACCCGTTCCCTTGCATACTCATTGTACTTTCGTATTGTTAACTCTTTTCTCAAATCCGCCGCATAGACTTTATACTTTTAACAACATACCAACCAACACATTGATTTATTTGTTACCACAAAGAAATCGGAAATTACCACCGCATATTGTTTCCTTAGTCCCTGTGTTCGACTCTGGGTTTACCAGGCAACTCAGTAGGATTTATACTTAGATCTTACTGAGAAAACTTGCATGCCCAACGCATATTCCACCATCATATTCTACACCATTATTTCATCGCATTAACAACGCATCAAGTTTTTGAAAAACTTGGTGACGTAAATTTGTTGAACGCAATATTTGCGATGCATGTCTTAGGTTATGCGTTGGTTCTCATGCGTCGATGGTCATGCGTTGGAATGGAATGCATGTGTTGATCTCATATGCAATGACCATGTGTTCCTGTCACAAGCTTTCTTACGCTCTTGCCAAGTATAATGAGAACACAAGTTTCTCAGGTGATCCGAGGTCAAACTTAGGGACTTGTAGCTAAATGGTATGCAACAATGTGTATACGACAAATAAATAAAAGAATGATGAGGGTTATGGCTAAGCACTACTCCTACTCCTAACTAATAGACAAAGCATTAGAAGTATGACTAAGAGGTAGAGACACAGCAACTGTTAACACGTAGTAAAATGCATAAAAATATAGATGAAAAGGTGAGGGTGTCTTCACTGCAACATTAAGCTTGACCGCAAGGGAAACCCCAACCAACGTAAGCTTATGCGATCATGCTATACACACTTGTTGTAGATGCATGCGATGTATATGCGATAGTGTCGAGAAGCCTATTTCTAAGCCTTTATATGACCGCATACCACCATATCATACTTAAAGGGTGCATACGTTGTGTAGTAGCAAACAGAGCTTATTTCTAAGTTCCCCATTCTTGCTTATGCAATCCAATCCGCTCTCTCGAGTCTTAGATTAGGTTTTTAGACTACTCTCCCAAGTATGCCTAAATGATGAATGATGCGCTCATAAGACAAGATAATCACATAAACCTGGCTGACATAAGATTATTCATATCTCTAGTGAACACTTGCTTACATTGCTTAATACGACTAACCACTTACCCTCTTGGGCAGTTAGTTGCTGCTGATTTTACTCATATAGAAGCATTGCGTCCGCTTATAGACAAACGTTGCTACAACTTCACACTAAGAAAATTCTTACAACATTCGCGCAACGCACACCTCCCGGGGGTTTGCTACATGCTTCATATTCCTATGTCGCATGATTAAGTATGTGATACTCTAACAGTCTTACTCAGTGATGCAATGAAAGTAAAGGATACTAAGTAAATGAAGATGGAGATGGAATCGAAGGAAATATATAAATGCATTGGCCACAAAATGTATTAACTCCTTAAGCCAAAATGTAATAAAATACAAAGAAAGAAGAGAAATGGAGGGCCAGTTGGAAGCAATGTCTTGCTTCCAGCAAATGTGTGTCAAGGCTACCGGTGGTGCCTGGATGGGCGGTAGACTAGACTCTCTCGAGCTCTAACTCCGATGAAGGCTTCGGTCGTCACTCGGAATGATTGAAAGGGATGAAGAACTCTTAAGCTATCTTCTTACGCTTTGGTCTGGATCACAAGGATCCGCCCTAAGGCAGGGAGTCTCATGCGAAAACCTTGGATGTCTTGAAATTCTGTTCAATGGCTTCTATTTATTGAGCTTGATCGCCGACAACATTTATGCACTTAATCTGAATCTGACACTCGTGATGCAATGGTCCTTTTCTGAATCTTTGCTTCTAATGGTGTGGTAGGTGAAATGTCAACATCATCTTTTGATACTCCCGAGGTATGTGTTCATGTTTGCATTCCACCAATCTTGTGGTTATCCCTCTATTATGACTATTATTCTGTAGCTACAACTTCTGTGCTATGATCGCATTCGCTTGACGGCCGCAACTTCTATGCGATGGACGCATGTGGTTACTGGCCACAACATCCATGCGTCGAGCGTATGCATTTGCCTCTGCGATTGAGAGATCCCCGCATGTGGTCGTCTTTACGATAGCCTGGCTTCTGCACATGCGATCGCTTTCTACGGTTGCTACAAAAATAAATTGAACGCATAATAATGCATAATAGTGGGTTAGCCAAGATTCTTAATGCCGATCAACATAAACTCGTTTTCTCATGAATTCCTAACATAATCGCCTCATATTCTACTTAACAACCCTCTTAATTCTAAATAAAATGCCTATAATGACGTGCATTTCTGCCCGTCATCAGGGGGTCATCGTGTTTTATTAATCCAGTCTTTATGTTCATGTCATGGGAAACAGGGTTGAGTTTGTGTTGAACCGATGTTGTAAATAAGTTTGGTTTTTCTGAAACTGTTAAGTATACTGACGTTGATATTTTGATTAGTTGTGATTTGTATGCTTTGAGTTGTTGCTAAGTTTGTATGCTAAGTTCTAGAGAACTATAACTGCTAATCAGGTTAGGATATTAGTTTCCAGGAGTATGTTGGACAGTAGTTGTCATAAGAGGGTTGGCAATTGTTGTCTTCACATCTCTTTCCGGATTAAGAGGGTAATCAATATCTTTGAATGCAATTATAGATTTTATTTTTCATTAATTATAATGGTTATAAGTATTATGAAATTAGAATTAAAATCTACAATAAAGAGTTGCATGTAAACATAGGTCCAACTTAATTTTAAATGCTTTAAAATTAATTCACCTAGACTTATGTGAAATACATTTCTAATGAGATTACAAATAGGTTAATCTTTTAATTTGTTTTAATAGGATTAAAAAAAATTCAATAAGAGATTAAATTCATAACATAATTTCCCATAAGAGACCTTTGTCTAAGGAAAGTTCTATCTAGGCTGAGATATTTAAATTAACAGAAACGAAACATCTCTACCTGGGAACCAACCTAGAAGGTGGATTGGGCAATTTATAAGCATGCAATAAGTGATTGACTTCGTTAAAAAGTTTAACAAATGAAGTCACATATTGTTGAAATATTCAATATAAGTGTTATATTGAGTAAATTAATAAAGGCTTAGTTAAAATTAATTAGTCAGTTTTTACTAAGTTAATAAACCCATTTTTGTAAAATACTCAGTGGGAGGAAAAAGATATATATGATATGTCAATTTTTTTTCACTCACATTCTCCATAAAAGTTCACATCGTGAGACTCATACTTGGCCTCGAGGCGTCCTGGGAGCATCCCCCCTCCCGATGGTGTTTGCATGGGTCAATATCAAGGTAAAAGGAGAGAGTGTTTATAGTAAGTGGGAGAAGGATATGTGTCAACATGTCCTATGGCCTCATTCATTGGTTTGCAATGTAAGACCTTCTTGCACGACCTCAAGGTGCCTTGGGAGCATCCCCCTTCGGATGGTTTGTACATTAGGTCAATATCAGGGGAAAACTTCAAAAATGGTTCATGGATAGGATCGTTTTAGTTGTTGCCCCAGTCGGTTTTTCCCTTCAATTGGCTCATTGGGACGAAACTCTAGGTCTAAAATGAAGGGTCACACTAAGGCAAACTTCAGCAAGTTAATTATTTCTTGACCAAATCAATGGTGACTAATCATTTCAGGAATTAGGGATATTCTGGTATAATGATTGGTTGAGAAGTGTCTCAATTCAGGGAAGGGGTGACTGACCACCCTTCGGTAGCTTTTGTCCTAAATCACTGAAGCATCATTGCAAAATGGAATAATGTTATGTTGGGGTTGATGCCCTAAATCGCATAGGGTTCTATAGTTTGTAAACATTGTATGAACAAACTCTTATGTGATTAATAATATATGATATTTTTATTCACTTTGTCTTTAAAATATGTGATATTTTAGTTGCATTAACCACAAACCAATAAAATAACATCCAAGATTATCGTTGTAACTTAAACATGTATGTGGAGACATACGGTTGGATCATGTTTAAGTGATAACTTAAATGGTTTATAGTATATGGATAAGGCTAGGTATCTCATCCTGGTGACACTACGAGTATGACCCACTTTGTAGGTGTTACAATTGTTGTAAAGTGCTACAAATGATATGATCCTGATCATTCGTGTATTAGACATGTGAGCGGGGATATTCTATATAAAGGAGTTTGTATAAGACTAGACCACGAAATGTTTATTCTTATTATATAACATCGTTCATTATAGAGACTTTCATTTCACCAGATGACCATAGGTAACATGACCTGAATCCTGAGTGAGTTGTGAACTCCAGCCTATGAATGTAGTCTTTTGATTTGTATGGGTGACAGTAGCCAGATCATCGACTCAACAAGCCTATCATTTTGGGGATTCATTTGATTAGGGAGTTGGGAACTCAGCTACACAAGATGGAATTCACTCCTTCCCCGAAGCAAGGGTAAGTAGATAAATCGCTCCCTTAAGGGTTGATTCCAGGTCTTGAAGAATGTGGTGCCACACCCTCTCCTGGCTCAAGAGGGGTTTAGTCATAGTGGACTATGATTTATTGTTCATTAGAGGGATCAGTGATACTTAAGAAGTTAGATGTAACTACAGAGGAAAAATGGTAATTTGGCCTAACTATACTTACGAGCAATTTGTGAAGGGTCATCGTACTATTAATTGGTTATATCCAATGGACACAGAAATATATCTGTAGTTTGAAGAGTGCAGTTGTCGGTCTTTAGTGGAGTACCCGACAGTTAACAGATGGTGGATAATGTAATTAAAGAGTTAAATTAATTATTCATGTACCGTTGGAGCTTCAAGCTACAGGTCCATAAGATCCCTTTGATAGCTCAAAATGATTTAGTTGAGAATTAGTTTTTGGGTTAATTTGAATTGTTCAAATTAATAAGAGGTAATTTAATTATATGTGATTCAATTATATATGATATAATTGTTATAATGTATTTGATACGTTATAGTTTGATTGGAGGAAATAAATATTTGAATGAGATTTAAATATATTTTCGATGAATGTGATTCATAGTCGTTAAATTTAATATAAATATGATTTATATTAAATGCCATAAAATAGAGAAAATAAACTATAGTTTATATTGTATATGATACAATATTAAAACTATAGGTTATATGTTATATTTGATATAACATATAGTTTAATATAAATATAATATGATAAGTTAGTTATCATATTTATTTATATTATTTTATTATTTTGAATAATAAATTCCTATTCTTTCTCCAACCACCTTAGTAGGTAGTTAATTGGTTTTATGGCAAAAAGGAATAAAAAGAAAAATTCGTTTTCTTCTTCTTCCAAACAAAACATCTACACAATAGAAGGTTGCTATACGATAGAGTTATCATAGAAATGTTCTGTGTTCTTCAATCTCCAAAACTCAAACAATCTCTCCTAACTAAAATGTTCAGAGCCCACCACTCCTGTGTTCTCACCCTGAGAATACCAAAGGCTCACTGTGGTAGTGTCCTCTCTGTTTGGTTCGTGAAGTTCTTGAAGAAGGTCTTCAAGAAGTTGCTGAGTTCTAGGCTCATGACCGTTCGAGGGATTTACACGAAGAAAGGTTCTTCAAAGGTGATATCTCTTGAACCCTTTTCTTCTTTCTAGCATGTGTAATTTATTGTTAATGCATATCTCTTGTAAATCGAGTTCCTTCAGGATTCATTATTAGTTTTTGCTAAACTGATTGAATTAAAGTGAATTTTTGCATAAGTGTCTAAAATAAGTAATTTGTTTTATATCAGCAAAAATGACTAGCACTTCAATGAACCTTTTTAATTCTAAAATATCGACTGAATTCAATTACACAACTTGGAAAGAATCGATTAAAACTATGTTCGTGGTTAATGACCTTAACTTCGTCTTAATTAAGGAATGTCCTCCAGTTCCAATCCTTGATGCAACACGAAATATTTGTGATGCATGTAAAAGGTGGACGAAGACTAATCTTGAGGCTCGAGTTCACATTTTGGCAAGCATACCTGATGTCTTGGCCAAAAGAGTTAAGAGCATGGTCATTGTACTTCAGATCATGCAATCAATGCAAGAGTTGTTTGAGCGAGTGTCCTCACAATGCAAGCAGGATTGGGTTGATATAGATGAAACTAGTAATGTTAGCTCCCTATTTGAACTCTAGTTCGTATTGAATGTCAAGGGACAAATAGAAGAGACAAAAGTTGCTAATTCTAGCGAAGTTTATCAAAGAAGTTTGACCTCAGATGAAAAACTTGGAGTTCATAATAAAGGTGTTCAAGTTGATCCCACTACTCTCCAGAATAGGAAGAGATCCGATGACAGAAAATCTGATTTACTTGTCCTGGAGTCGGGCTTAGTAAAGAATAATGATTCTGATTGGATAGTTGATTTACGTATGTTCGTCCTATCAGAGATTTAATTCCTAGAGACAATTGGAAGTTGAAGATGACTCTTCGTGTTTGTACTAATGAGGCCGTTTCAGCTGTTTCTGTAGTCAGGCTTAATGTTTTCCTCATGATTTGAGTTAAAAGTGCTATGGGTGAAGATGAAGAATGGTAATGAGTGGAGATGGATGATGGATTAACTTCTCTAAGTAAGAAAAGTAGGTTATGTGTCGGAGTGGATGTAAGCACACCTTATGAAATGCATATAAACTTTCCTAAATTAGATCCAAGTATAAATCTAACTTAGGTTTAACTTAGGTTTTCTGGTAAGTCCAAGGTCGAACGCAGGGATGCTAGAGTAGTCTAACACAGATTCTGTTTTCAATATAATGTAGAGGGTTCCTAAATTTTCTTAAGTGTGGATGATGTATACTAACCTAAATGCACACATACAAGAAGAGGTAAGAGTTCAGAGGGAAAAAGGGGAAATTATGGATGAATGGTTCTAAGTACTGAAGATATGCGTTGATCCCAAGTGGGATTAACAAGCTTGTGAGTACGGTAAAAGTGAGATGAAAATGGTATGGATGTTGGTTGACAAACTAAGTGTTTTTGTTATGCGTTGGTGTTTCTGGTCCTTAGTTTAGATTCAACACTACATTTTTCAATGTAAATGTCACATGTATTCCTATCCTTAGGGTGCATGCATTGATTACAAAGAACAAAATAAAATCGCAAGTAACTCTACCCTTAAACCTATTATGCACTATGACTTGATGCATTCTATAGTTAAATGCCTCTCTCAAGTGGCTTAACTACGTAGTAACTTCAATCAACTGCTTAGGATGATTGACGCATGGAATTCAAGCATTCATTAAGTCAGAAAACTAGCAAACACGAGCAGATTTGAATGCAAACAAATGGATAAGTGATGAATGATCAAGGATTGAATTAAAGATAGAAAATGTTTGTACAACAATTTTAGCTTGACGGAATGAAGTGAGAGATGGGAATGAGATATAAAATAAATAAGTCAAGCCATAGAGTCCAATTTCTTGTTCTCTTTGGCTCGATTTTACTGCTTGTTCAACCAACTTAGTGGAGAACATGATGAAGACTCTTCTCTCTAGCTTTATCTCCAACAATTTCTCTTAATCAATGATGAAAATGGATTTCCCCTCCTATCTCCTTCTTGCAAACAACATAATTGAGCTAAAGTACTAACTGGCTCTCTAAAATGTCTAAGTATCCATTTTTGTAACTAGCTAACTCCTTCTTCAGCAATTGACTTCCCCTTTTATAGGTAACTCCAAGAAACTTGTTGACAGGACTTGTATTAAATTCCATACCTTGAGTCAGCTGTCTGCCACCTCTGAGACATTCGATGCCATCAGTCAAATGTCCATACCTGCAAGTGGTTATTGATAGAAAAAGCGCGAGCCAACGTATCCTTTCTACGTCGAGCATCCTTGGACACATAGCCCTTGCATGAGCCTGTTCTACAACACTTAGTGAAATTTCTTCAATTCCTGTGTTGAGATGCGTTAATGAAACAAACTTGAACTAAAATGTTAATTTTGAACGTTAATAGTGTGCAAGGAATTCTATGCATTTTTCCCTAGAACGTATGCATTTTTATAAAAAAATATCCTAATTATTCCAACTTTTAAGAGACAAGTTATCACACCCCCAAATTTTAAACAATGCTCATCCTCGAGCATTCCTAAAATAATTCCTAATCATACTTTCGTCATCTTAAAAAAATAGCTCTATCTCTCACCATGTCTAACTTATAAATGTTTTAAGGTTGGCGTTTGAAAAAAATTAATGGTTTGACCCTTCTCTAAAGAAATATATACTTGATTTTTTATGTGGCAAACCCTTTTGTCAAAACTCTTTGTTTTCTAAAATATTTTCATCTTTCTAATCCAGTAATATGTTGGAAGCTTTTCTTGTTATAAAAACTTATTCAAATGCAAGTTTTTATTTTAGGACTACTGATAACGGGCAGAAATGCACGTTATCATAGTGCTAAGTTCTTAAACAATGCTGGCTTGTGTTGATAAAAGATGTTAGATTGCGTCCAAAAAGCATCAATTTCATAATATTGCGGTCGCATGCGTTCATCGCATAGAAACAGTTGATTTTTGTATTTTTATGCAGAATATGCGTTGGTGTATGGTGGAAATTGCGATCATAGGAAATCATTGGTCGAGCGCAACACTACTGCAAGACTTTGCGGTGATTGTGTTCGCAAATATTTGCTCAAGATGAATTGCTGCAACATGGTCGGCGTAACTTGGTGGGCACATCTGGGTGAAAGGCATAATTAATCGCGATGGGACAAAAAGCTGATGACGGTCGAATCCGAATTAAGCTGACAGCCGCTAACGATGACAAGTACATTCAGCTTTTTGGTGACAAATATTCGGCGCATCAGTCAGGGAATTAAAGGCATCCCATCTGAGCAATCATAAAAGAGAAGCCCCTTCACCCTAAAGCTCTATAAATACCAAAGGCATCCTTCAGAAAAGGGGTTCACCAGTTAGAAAATTCATCAGTTATCTTAGCACGTCTTTGTCCATAGTTTTTCCTTTTTATTTTAAGGTGGAGCAAGAAAAGAGTAAAGATGTCGGAGATCGCTCAGGGCAACTCGAGAGAGAACCTTGAGGCGTAGAAGCAGAGAGTGGGCTAACTCTCGTGAGAGCTAGATTATTTTTTGAACACGAGTAGAAAAACAGTATAAAAGCTTGGGCAACAAGAGATTGCTACCATGCTCTTTATTTTATCCTTGCATTATTATTTTGTACTTCATTTTTATATTTATATAATGGAATTTTTTATTCTACATCTTTTCACTCTCTTCGCACGTATGAGTAGCTAAACTTGTCGAATGGGTTGAGAAGAATTAAGCTAACATGACCTAGGATGTTCATTGCTTGCGATTATCTTGTGTTATGCTGTGCAAAATACCCCTTTAGAGGTACTTGAGAGAGAGTCTGAACAAAGAACCTAAGACTCGAGAGATCTAGGTTAGACTCTAGACTCAAGAGAGCAAGATTAGAACTACATAAACAAGAGATAGGGACTTAGAGATAAGCTCTGTTTGTCAACCTGCATCGCATGCATCCTAGAGATGGGAATGATATTATGTGGTCGCCTTATTTGTGTGTGTGTCATTTTATCGTCACATAAATAAGAATAGAGGCTTATGTGTCAGTCCTATAGACTTATCAAATATATCACATGCGTTCTAGCCTTAGAAGTCATGGCATTCGCACCGAGAGGTGGTTTACTGTTGTATGCATGTTGCACGATCGCATAGCATGAACGCATCCTAGGAAGTGTTAGACGAAACTTTTCTCAACCCATTCATTGTATACTCATCGCATTTCCCGTTTATTCAACTCTTTTTAAACTCCGTCGCATTTGTTTATTTTTCATTACCGCAAACAACAACCTCAACAACTATTGATTTATTTGGTTACCGCAAAGTTTTCCTAAAAATTACCACCACAACTTATTTTTCGAAGTCCCTAAGTTCGACCCTAGACTTACCAGGAAACTCAGTGGAGTTTACACTTGGATTTCACTGAGAAAACTTGAGTGCTCAACGCATTTTTCACCATCACATTTCATCCAGAATTCCACATCATAAAATAACACATCAACTACCCATGTGTCGATTCAGGTAACTTACTTTCATTTTGGCTTGCCCCCACACGTATCATGTGGACATCCAACTACGAGCAATGTGACCTTTATGACTTAAACTCATATCTAAGCATTTATGCGTTGAATTTTTTTTTTTCCTTTCTTAGGCTTAGATAGTGGAGTTGGGACACATTGGTCTTGGTTACTTAACTTCGTTTTGGTTTACCCACACGGGTATCATGTGGACATCCAACTATGGTTAAGTGCCATTTCCAATCTTAACTCTGATCGACTGGAGTTTCCTCTTTGCCTTGATAGCGAAGTTTTGCTTATTACGTCCAAAGTTATTAGTGGTTTGATTTTGTTTTTTGAGTGATTAAATTAAAATAGGTTTTTATAAACAAGAGAATGCATCAACTCGGACCTCCCCACCCCCAAATTTTGGAGAACAGCAAGGTCCTCATTGTGGAAAGAAAACTATAAAAAAATGTGTTAGAATATTTAAAAAGGAGGTTTGTTGAGGCTTGCACGTGTTGGACATGAAATATATGTTTTATCTAGAGAAGATTTAAACTTAAGATTTCTAATGCCTAACTTAAACTTATAGGTTAACATTAGTCTTATCATTGAGGTACCATTACATAATGCAAGACAAGAAAAACAAGAAATCATAAAAGGAATTCTAAAAGACAAATGCAAAGATCATAGTTGATATGTTCCATACATAGTTAAAGAAAAGTACATTCAAAACAAACGCAACTCATACAAAAGTTTACAAATTAAAACAGAAGACCAACACCCCCAAATTTCCTATGATGCAGGCATGTCGTCCCTACGTTCAGGTGCAGGGATTTCATCAATGAATCTAAGTGGATTAACTAGGTGTGCTGGCAGAGGAGGTAATGCAAACATCCCCATCAAGACCTGGTTGATATACTGTGTTGTGAAATTAAATTGGTCTTGACTTATTTGCGTATGTTGGTGCAAGTAATCCCTTAGAGTCACATTCTGGCATTGCAACGTTTACAGTTGCAAATGTAGTGCTTCCATGGATGTAGCCAGTGATCTGATCTGGGCTTAGATGAATTGTTTAAGTTCATCCATATTAGCTTCAGCCATTAGAGGGATAAGTTGGTTTGTTGGGAAGGGTTGGTGATGCATTCATACCATGCGATGAGATGAATAATGATTATGAGGTTATAACACTTTGTTTTACCTGATAGAACCCAAGTGCAAGTTCAACAAAGGTCCTGGTAAGTTCAGGGTCAAACTTAGGGATTGCTTACAAGAATGCGATGAAACTAATACTCCGATCTTAATGCAAATGAAATGTTCAATCAAATGCTCAATTTTTTGTATTATTCTAACTCTAAATTTTATGCGATGAGGGTTGTACTTTAAGTGAAATAATGTGAGAGATGGTTGTTGGATACTGATATGCGATGATAGGGTTGAGAAGAATTTTTACAAACGCTTCCTAAGAAACTATATGAATCATGCATTCAAGCAATGCACTTGATATTATGACCAACACTTCTCAGTGTATCTAGCCACGCTATCCTATCTATAGGATGCAAGCGATGAGTGCAATATGTAAGAGATGTACTTATTTCTAAGGAGCATCTCCTCATATTTTGTAACTTCTAAATCCGAGTTCTTTCAGACCTAAATTCAATTTACTTAAGAGTAATCTTTCGATTCATCCAAGTGACGCATGTAGGCATACATAAAATAAGTTAGTCGCATGATTCTTTTGTTGCTTAGTTCGTGCTGGCTACATGCTTCTCAACCCATAAAGTAATTTAGCTACTCATGATAATGATGGAGAAAATGAGCAAAGGATGGAATAAATATGCATTCATATTGCAGACTTTGAACTTTTCAACATTAAAAATACAACACAAATACATTTTAAGATAAAATTAAAAAAAAAAAGGATAGAGAATCAAGCCAGCTGGGGTGGTGGAGATTTTTCTCCTTGGGGTGAAGGTATCACCCTTTCTTCAACCTCTAACGCGATTGTTACTTTCCTCTTCTTTCACTGTGAGGTTTTTGGGGTCATCTGGCTTTGGGGTTGCCGCTTTGTTTGTTGCTTTGGTTGGTTCTCGGCTTGAGCTGGCAACCTCATTAGGCGACAGAGGGAATTGCTTGTGATCATACTTTTTACTGCCACATCTTCCTCTTCCTCAAACCATCCTTGTGCTACACAGAGCTCGGTGATGAGCGATGGGAAGAATAGTTGCCCCCTTGGCCTTGAGAAGAATGACCAAATTTGGTCTGCGATCAGGCGACCAACGTTTATAGGGATGAACTTAATGATGCAGAAAATGGCCATTACTCTCTCTCTTGAAACCAAATGATCATGCATTATAGGGAGCAGTTTTCTTTTGATGAAGTATAACCATACGTTGGCTTCTGGCGTTAGATTGTGTGGCGACAATGTCTTGACCCCTTTAGTTGAGACGCTCCATTTTGTCCCAGATAGCGCTACCACCTTCAGCACTTCTTTTTGTTCCTCAGATATTGGGTTTTCGATTA
This sequence comes from Benincasa hispida, assembly GCF_027475165.1. Classification (NCBI taxonomy): domain Eukaryota; kingdom Viridiplantae; phylum Streptophyta; class Magnoliopsida; order Cucurbitales; family Cucurbitaceae; genus Benincasa; species Benincasa hispida. The sequence continues at coordinate 14,148,568 of NC_143481.1, forward strand.
TCCTATTTTCTTCAGCAACAGGAATGTCTTCCAGATTGTACAAGTGATTTATTGACATAAAATTCATAAAATCCTATGGTTGCTTCCCCAACATCTGCTCAGTATCACCCAGTATGAGGTTTTCCTTCATAGAAGGCAGTCACCACAGATGGTTTGACCGTTCTTACCCCTTCGCAGAAGTCTCTCCACCCCAATACGTCAATCGTGTTTGTGATGAAAGGCAGTAGAAGCGTACTTTTCGAGAAGAAACCCATCTCGATCATAATAAGGGGCCTCTTCTTATAAGCTTTTTCTTCCTCCGTCGTGGGCGCCTTGTCCTTCTCTTCCTTCCTTGTTTCCCCTAGGTCTTCCTTAACCCTCATGGCCTTCCTTTGGAACTCCTTTATCATCGCCTCTGCAGAGGAGGCGGGGATACTTGCACCATCGCTTCTTCTTCTTCCCCTTTTCACATTTTTCTTTGAGAGGGGCTCCTCTTCAACATCAATCAATTCAACGCCACTTTGTTTCCCCTTTTCCATAGCATGGCCAAACCCATGCGGAGATACTTCAGCGCCATCTTTCTGACTACTTGGCTGACTTACTACTTCATCCAAGGACTGAAGTGGTTTTAGGTTTTTGAGAATGTCCCCATAGACTACTTGTTTGTCACGTCGCCTAGCTTCACTTACGATGGAAGTAGTTGGCTGTACGCGATTTTATGGCGATGACGACTGCGATAGAACAGGTGCTAATGGGATGAGTGTGGGATCAAATGGGTAAGGTGAAGCCACCATGGGTGGTGACACGTAGACTGGCGCGACAGCGCTTGGGAAGGAAATGGGCTAGATAGAGATGGACAACGATACCACCTCATAGAAATATGTGGAAGTGGAGGAACAAGCGAGGAAGAGGTATTTTGGCGAGCCATTTGGAATGCGAATGGAGTGGATGTGGATGCAATGGAAGGGGTATTTTGGCGAGCCATACTCAATGCTTGATGGTACTCGATGGTTTTTGCCCGGTTCGGCACAATTTTAAACATTGGAGGTCCGATTCGAGAGGTTCAGGTCTAATTCAAGGCGGTTCGAGCGATCCATGTGTTTTGCAGCCGATTTTTGCTTAATTTTATAATAATTAGGCCTTTGTTTGCTTGATGCCAAAACTAAAACCATATCAGTTTGTGTTTAATTATTTATGCATGTGATGTACGGTATAATTAAATAAATCTTGTATGTGCATAAAGTATGCCATGTAGATTTAAAATCTCACCATAGGAAGCATGTTACATGCATTGAAAGTATGTTATAGTGTTATAAAATATAGTATGCATGTATAAGGTTTCAAATTTTTTAATATAAATGTTTAAATGTTGAATGCCTATGATGTATGTTATGGATGCTTAGCATATCTAAAATTTTGTAAGTTGTTATAAAATTTGGTTAGACATTTAAAATCTATAACAAAGATAAGTTGCATGCTCATGTAGGTTAACTACTTGTTTTAATAAGTTAAAATAGGTTGTTATCTTGTAAAACTAGGGTTACAAACTCAACCGGTATATAATCCTGTCTAAGGATGGGGGTATTTAAGTTGACGATCTACGTAACACCTCCTACCTGGGGATTATGGCGGAATAATTTAACTTTGTTAACCAGTTTTATGAACAATACGTGAGTGGTGTGAGGTTTTAAAACTAGTTTATCACCTAGCCATCATAGGTTAAATCCAAATATAAACGTTATATTTGGATAAACACCTAGACTTAGGTTGTTTAATTAGCCGGAATAAACCTGAGTAAAAATATACCCAAACAAATGTTTGGACACTTCAGTGGAGTTTAATAACATATATGATATGCTATTAGAACACTTCAATGGGAATTTATTAGAATGCTTTAATGAGAGATTAATAACATCTACGATATGTTATTTTTAGCTCTTATGTCCCTAAGAGTTCACATATTCATGCTTTGCTTCATGCCGATTATACCTCGACTGCTTCATTCAGAAAGTGTTGGCATGAATCAGATCAGGTGAATAGAGGAAGTTATTCATAGTAAAATCAAAAAATGATGTTTTGATTTTAAATCTCACGTCCTAAGATGTTCACACCATGAGATCCGTGCAACACTTCATGTCGATTATGAACCTCGACTGCTCCATTCGGAAAATGTGTGCATGGGATCAAGATCAAGGTGAATGAAGGGAAGATGTTCAATATAAAATCAATTATACGATATATTTTCAACTCTCACGTTCCTAGAAAGTTCACATTGTGAGTGCAACACTTCGTGTCGATTATGAACCTCAACTGCTCCATTCGAAAAGTGTTTGCATGGGGTCAAGATCAAGGTGAATGGGGGAAGTAGTTCATAGTAAGTGGGTGAAGAATACGTGTCAACATGTCCTGCGGTCTCTTTCGTTTGTTTAGACCGTGAGATACCTATGTTGCGCCTGCTTGTCATCTTTATGTCGGCCTTGCTAGTTGTTTAACAATGGCTATCCCCTCGGAGAGTTGTAACATAGGATTTGGAACAACTCAAACTCCAAAAATGGATTGGATTTCTTAGGTTGTTTTCCAACTTTGACTTTCCAATTTGGTAGCATAGTTAGAGTCGATCTATGAGGTCTGAAACTGGAAGGTTACACTTACGGAATTACTAAAGTGTTAGTAAGTTCTAACAAAAAATGGTAGCTAAATGACTATCGGAATATGAGTTATTCTGGAGATAGTATTTAGTCAAGAATGTCTTGCTTTAGTGAAGAAGTATTTGGCTGCCCCTCGGTAGCACTTATTCTGAATTACTATAGTATCGTTGCAAAAATAATGAATTTTGGGTACATTGTTACTTTGCTAAAACATGATTGGGTTTAAAAGCAATTCACTAATAAATTTTGTTTATATTTTCAGAATGATGAATTCTTTAGTGTAACTATTGGCTTCTAATAAACTTACCAGGGATAACTATGCTACGTGGAAATCAAACTTAAATACAATAATAATGATAGATGACCCGAGATTCATTTTAACAGGGGAATTTCCTCCTGTTCCTAGCTCAAATGCAAATCGAAATGTTCGAGATGCATACGACATATGGATCAAGGCTAACGAGAAAGCTCGTGCTATATTCTTGCCAGCATATCTAATGTATTGGCCAAGAAACATGAGAGCATAAGTACTGCCAGGGAGATTATGGTATCTCTGTGTTGGATGTTTGGACAACCGTCCTTCTCCCTGAGGCATGATGCAATCAAATATGTTTACAACTATCGTATGAAAGAAGGGACCTCTGTTAGAGAACATGTCCTAGACATGTTGGTCCATTTCAACGTGGCAGAAGTAAACGGTGTTGCCATTGATGAGAAGAGTCAAGTTGGCTTTATTCTTGAATATCTTCCAAAGAGTTTTTTGTAGTTCTATACGAACAAACTGATGATAAAATAGAGTATAACTTGACTACGTTTCTCAATGAGATACAGGCTTACTAGACATGATGAGAGCAAAAGGACTAGAACAAGAGGTAAATGTTACTACTATAGGAAAAAAAAGATCATCCTCTAAAAAGCCTGATATGGCTTCTTCTTCAAGAATAAGAGTATTTCAGTAAAGAAGAGCAAAGGGAAAGGGAAAAAGAAACCTACTGGCAGAAAGGGCAAGGTAAAAACTGCAGACAAAGTAAAATGTTTCCACTGCAGCGAAGAAGGGCGCTGAAGAGAAACTGCCCACAATACCTTGTGGAGAAAAGAGCAAAGAAAGCAAGACAAGGAAACTAGTTTCTTGTAAACTCCAAGTTTTGAACAAGAGAGAATATCTCAGAACAACCAGTGGGATTTGTAGTTGCTATTGAAAGATAAACTTGTTTACTTTTGTTACTGTAATGAAAGTTATTTTATCCTTTGTAAAGAACATATTGTATAAACCTTTTGTTATAAATGAAACGTTCAGTAGAAAAAGTTGTATTTGTTCTACCCTATAGCAACTTCTGTTAGAACCAACTAAGTTAAAATCCTTTTGCAAATATTTAGATATTTAAAAGCGGCTAGAAATCAATAAAGACAAATAGTTATTTAACCGAAGTAATAAGTTTAGAACACTTGAAGAGTTAAAGGTGTATAAAGCTTGTTAGGTAAAATAAAAACGAAATACTTCGATTGGATCAAAGTAAAGAAAATAGAGAGTTTGAGATTTCTAAGGCTATTTTGATAGAACATGAAATCCTGTGAAAACTCTCTACACCTAGTTGTCTTGATTGTTTTGAACATCATTCCAATTTTAAGGTTTTTTCTGAAACTCTATATAATATGTGGATAGCCCATAAAAGTTGTTTATGATATGTAAAAGATGTTTACATAATTCAGAAATCTAGAGAAAAGATCGACACATGTGTTAGTGTTGAACCCTTAAGTATTGAAATATTGTTCAAAGACATGCCTATCTATAGGCAATCCAAAAGTAGTATATTTTTTCAAGAAGATGAAAATCAAGTGTTTATGTTGACAAATACAAATTTTTTTGGAAAAAATATACGAGATCACCATGTATTATTTGTATTCTATAAAAGCAAGTGCATATCAATAAGAGTTATCGATCAAAGCTGATACTATAACAAAAGTTGTTTAGACAGGTCAGGTGCATTTTACTCAAAGAGTTGAGGGTACCTTGATGTAGTGGAAGGAATGTATGACAACTTAGCCATAATTTGAGTGGAAACTCAAGTCATCAAGTCTTAGTGGCAGCATCAAGAAACAAAGAGTTGTGAAAATAAGATGAATTCCCTATATAGTTTAATGAGAAATCCATAGTATACTAAAATGTTTACAGCAATCCTCTCGGCTAAAGTGTTTGAGGATCACCTAGTGAGACTAGGATTACAAGTTGTATAACCTAGGGCAAGTGGGAGAAAAACCCATGGGTATGTGATACCTAAGGATGGGTATGTGATACCTAAAGGAAAACCATGGGTATGTGATGCCCTAGTTTATTGTATTTCTCTGTAAAACTTAAAACTCAGCATTATATATATTCATATGTATGTTACCACTGGAGTTTTAGTCCAAGTGGGAGTTTGTTGGGTTTTATGTCCTAAAACTCGTGGTTTGTAAACAATAAACTTGTTATGATAAATTCAGTAAAGTTGTTATTGAAGTTTGATTCAATAAAGTTGTATTGAATATATGAATTGCTTATTTCGTTTTAGAAATAAATCCAATAAACTAAAAGATTCATGACTATTACATGAGTACTTGAAATTTATGTGGAGACATAAGAGTGGATCAGGTTCAAGTAAATAGTCTAAATGATCTATAGTATATGAGTAAGGTTGGGTGCCTTATTCTGGTAACACTATCGGATGCGACCCACTCTGTAGTTGTTACAAGGAGTTGTAAAGTGCTATAGACAAAATGATCCTAATTCGTACATGTGATGACATGAGGAGTTGGGGCGTCCTGTGCAATGAGTTTGCATAAAATCGGACCATGAAATAAGTCACTCTTACTTTATAACACTGTTTACTGAGCTAACTATGAACTCCTGTTTATTTGGGATTTTCCTTAGATTTGCATAGGTGAGGGTTGGCTCAACAGCACCAACTCAATAAGCCTCCCATTTCAGGGGTAAGATTGGGTAGATGGCTGGGGACATAGGGTGCAAGATGAAATTTACTCCTACCCACTATCAGGGATAGTAGAGAGGTTGTTCCCTTAAGTGCTGACTCCGAGTCTTGAACAAGGGGCTCCACCCTCTCATTGGCTCGAGAGGGACTCGGTTTGTTGGTCGGATCACAAACCAATTGTTCATTAGAGGAGCAATGGGACTTAAGGAACAAGAGGTAATCTTAAGGATAAAACAATCTTTTAACCCAGTCGTTATTACGAACGACCTGTGAAGGATCGACTTACTAATCATGGTTATATCTAGTGGACACAATATATCTACAATGAGGGAAGTGCAACTACGGGCTTTAGTGGAGTGATTCAGTAGTAAACGGATAGGAATTAATTCGGTGTAAAGAGTTTAGCCAATTAATCTCGGATCGTTAGAGCCGATAATTTGTAGGTCTACTAGGTCCCCTTACTAGCTCACAAACGAATCAGCCTTAGAGTAGCGTGATAAGTTGATTTGAAACGTTCAAATTAGAATTAAAGGAATTAGTAATTATATGTGATATAATTACACGTTTGATTTTGGAATTAAAAAAAATGGAGAATCGATTAGTATTTAAATGTGATTTAAATATTAAATTCATGAATAGGGATTCATGATAGTGGAATTGGTGATTAATTAATTTGATATTTAATATTAAATTAATTAGAATTAATTAAATTATTTAATTAATTATTGAATTAATTTTTGTAAAATTAATAAAAACTAAATTTTAATTAAAGAATTAAAATTGAAAAGTTATTTTTAAATTTTACTTTTGGAATTGAAATAAAAAATTGAAAAATTAGAAAAATCGGAAAAGTGGGAATTTCCAGCTTCTTCACCTAGTAGGTTAGTCACCAATCCATTACATTTACAGTTCAAATTCTCAAGCTTGAGCTGGAATTCATGCAGAAGGTTTGTTGTTTGAAATTCATGCAATAAATAAACCAAATTGAAGTGGAAACCAGGCATGCATTTGAAGAGATTTTTGTTGAAAAATCTGTTTGAAGAAGTATTCTTCACACTGTCGAAAAATCAGTTCTTCACCTCCATTTTCCCTTATTCAAGCTTATTTTGAGTCTCATAACTCAATCTAAGGCTCCAAGAGAATAGTAGGAAAGACCTTGTGGTGGTTCACAACTAAAGGATTCAAGAGGTACTTCAAAGGTTAGTGTTGAGACTCTCTTTTTAGTTTATGAATATGTTGAATTTGAAGCCAAACTTAATGAATTAGAATGCTTAATGATCATGTTTTCTTCCGCTGCTTGTTTCCTAATTCCAATAGATCGGAAAGCTTGAAGCTTCGCGAAGAATTTCCAGAATTCAGAGGGTTTAGGGTTTTGGTAAAGCGTAAAGAGCTTGGGTTGTTTGAGAAGAAATGTTTAAAAGGCGAAGAAAGAAAAGGAGAAGGAACGATGGGTTGCCTCGCGATTCGAGGTAATCATAATGCTTCACGTAATAATGGTGATCTGATGAAATGTCAGGCGACGTGTCTTTTCACCGACTTACAGTAGGATGACGAATCGTTCCCTCACTGTGATGAGCTTTTTAGATGCGTTGGATACAATTCCCACATATCACCAAGCTCATCGCATCACTCATCACCCCAGAAACCCTAGTTTCACGTTCCCAAATTTTGTTCAACTTCGGCTGGTAGTCATTGATCACAAAATGAGAAAGAATAAAAGCATAAACAAATGAGAAATTAATTAAAAAGAACAGGTAACAAAAGTATAAAAGGATACAAAAAATGATATGATGTGCCCCCAAAAAAGATATCGTTGTATGGCACAGGGACTCCTTGTATCGCATTACTCAGGTTTTCCCAAGTCCATGTAGGTTTTTTTTGCAATTGAAATCACCTCCATAGTAGGGTTTGATCCTTTTTCAGTTCACCTTGAATGCGTTGGTCCCGTCTTCACTGACTAATTCTACCACTCCATGTAGGTAGACTTCCTTGATAATGAAAGTCCTGACCAACGCAATTTCAGCTTCCCTAGAAAAAGATGTAATCGAGAGTTAAACAATAGTACTTTTGGCCAATTTCAAAATCTTTCTTACGAATGTGTTGATCATGCCAACGCTTTGTTCGTTCCTCGTAAATTTTGGCATCCTCGTATGCCTGTAGCCTCCATTCATCCAATTCCAACAGCTGGAGCTTCCTCGCCCCTCCTGTAGCTTTCAACTCAAAATTGAGTTTTTTTGTAGCCCAAAATGCTTTGTGTTCAAGCTCCAACGACAAATGACAAGCTTTACCAAAGACCAGAGCATATGGGGACATTCCTATTGGAGTTTTATATGCAGTGTGATATGCCCATAACACTTCGTCGAGTATTTGTGCCCAATCTTTATGCATCGGAATAACAACTTTCTCAAGTATTGTCTTAATTTCCCTATTGGATATTTCAGCCTGACCATTTTTCTGAGGGTGGTAAGTTGTGGCTATTTTTGGTGAACGTTGTATTTGATCAGAAGCTTGCCAACAATGCAATTGATGAAATGTGTGTCTTCATCGCTTATAATAGCACGCGGAGTGCCAAAGTGAGTAAAGATATTTCTCTATAAAAAATGTGAGACAGTGATCTCATCGTTTGAAGTATATGAGATTGCCTCTACCCACTTAGATACAGAGTCAACAGCTAACAAGATGTAGTTGTGGCCATTGGATGCAGAAATGGAACCATAAAATAAATTCCCCAAACATCAAATAATTCCACTTCCAGAATAACATTCATCGACATTTCATTCTTTTTTGAAATGTTCCCGGTGCTTTGGCATCTACACTTCATGATATATTCGCATGCATCCTTGAATAAGGTGGGCCAATAATATCCGCTTTGCAGCTGTATGTTGACTTCCGAGATGCCCACCGTAGGGCAATTCATGGCATTGATAGAGGATGCATTGTAATGCAGTTTTGGGAACACATTGCCTAAAAATTTGGTCAGATCCTCTTTTGTACAGGTTAGGCTCGTCCAAATAATAGAATTTACAGTCGTGCATGAGCCTTTTCTTTTGTTGTGATGTATATTCTTCGAGAAATTGTTTGCAGACTAGGAAATTTTCGATGTCTGCATACTAGGGCAAGTACTCGTGGATCTTCAATAGTAGTTCTTCAGGAAGGAGGCATTACAGTAGGTTGAATGCGATCATTTTCATGATTTTCAAGTCGCGATAGATGATCTGCGACTTTATTCTCTGACCCTTTTCTTTCTATTATTTATGTATCAAACTCTTGAAGCAGTATAACCCATCTGTCAGTCTTGGCTTCGCATCTTTCTTTGTCATCAAGTATTTGATAGCTAAATGGTTTGTGTGGAGATAACCCTCGATCCCAATAGATAAAGTCTTAATTTTTCCATGGCGAAGACCACCGTCAGCATCTCTTTTTCAATAGTAGTGTAATTCTTCTAAGCACTATTAAGAGTCTTACTTGCATATGCGATGGGATGAAGAACCTTTTCTATTCGATGAGCCAAAACTGCACCCATCGCATATCCACTAGCATCGCACATTAGCTTGAATAGTTTTGTCCAATTAGGTGTAATCAGGGCTGAAGCTGAGACAAATGCATTCTTTAATTTTTCGAATGCGTTAAGGCAATTGGCATCAAAGTCAAAAGGTCTATCAACTTCTAGCAACATGTTCAGTGGTCTAGCAATCTTTGAGAAATCTTCGATAGAATCCAACATGTCCTAGGCAACTTCTCAGAGTTTTCACATTTGTAGGTGGTGGTAACCTTTCAATGGCCTCAATTTTTTGCTCTATTAGCTTCTAAGTCGAATTTGAAAACTTTTTTTGTTCGAGAACAATTCCCTTAATTACCATGAAATGACACTTCTCCCAATTCAGAACCAGATTCGTGTCCTCACACTTTTTTAGGATCTTTCTAGATTTTCTAGACATACTTCGTACGTCCTTCCATAGACTGAAAAATCATCCACGAATATTTCTACTGAGTCCTCAAGATAATCTAAAAAGATAGCCATCATGCACCTTTGAAAGGTGCTAGGGGCGTTGCATAGTCCAAAAGGTATGTTTCGAAAGGCAAACGTACCATACGGGCATGTGAAAGTTGTTTTTTCTTGATCCTCAGGTGTGATCATTATTTGATTATACCCCGTGTAGCCATCCAAAAAGCAAGAGTAATCGTTCCCCACTAACCTATCCAGCATTTGGTCAATGAAGGCCAAAAGGAAGTGATCCTTTTTGGTCGTCGTATTGAGTTTCTGATAATCCATATAAATCCTCTAATTGGTGACTGTGCGCATTGGTATTAATTCATTATTCTTATTGCGTACAACTATCATCCCCCTTTTCTTTGGAACACATTGCACTGGGCTAACCCATGTGCTATCTGAAATGGGGAAAATAATTCTTGTATCTAACCACCTAATGATTTCCTTTTTAACGCTTCTTTCATCGCAAGGTTCAACCTATGTTAAGGTTCAACAGAGCCTTTCTGTCCTTCTTCAAGCCTGATTTTATGTATGTAGTAGGATGGACTTATACCTTTAATGTCAACAAGAGTCCACCCTATTGCCTTAATGTACTTCTTTAATACTTCTAGTAGGGCTGCTTCTTTTTCTTTAGAAAGTATGGCCGATATAATAATTGGTAAGGTCTCGTTTTGTCTAAGGAATGCATACTTCAAATGGACAGGCAACACTTTCAATTCCAAAACTGGAGGTTATTCAAGTGAGGACTTGTTCGTGCTTTTTCTCTCCTCTATATTCAATGATTCACAACTTTTTTGAATTTCTGTCATTACATAACATATTTCAACTAGAGATGTCCAATTTTCCCACGGGGAGGGGCCCTGCTTCGAATGGGGTAGGGATTCCCCGATTAGGCAAGGAATGGAGAAGGAAGTGGGGGAAAAAATCCCCATGAGCTAAATAAGGACGGAGACGGGGAATGCATTCCCCATCCCCGCCCCCGACCCCGCCCGATTAGCTTTTACATATTTATTTAGTATAGTTATCTAATGTTATGTTATTATTATTATTATATAAATATTACATTTAAATTTCAAATTTGATTATTTATTGGGAAACATAATAAATATGTTTAAATGGAATGTTTAAATTTAGATTATATATGTGAATAATTTGATTTATATTTATTTCTTTCTACTAAAAAATTAATTAGCTTTTTTAGGCCAAAATTTGAGTAATTTATCTTTAAATTCAAATTGTCATATAAAACTAACTATAATAAACAATTTAGTGATAAAGTTAATTATTTAATTAAAATTTGCTCACATTAGTGATTTAAATTAATTGGTTTTTTTATGGAAAAAAAGTAACGGGCAAAAATTCCCCGTGGGGAACCTGATCCCTGCGAATTCCCCACGGGGAATCCCTGCCCCGATCCCTGTGGGGAATTTCACGGGGATGCGGAATGAAATGAGGAGCGGGGACGGGGATGGAAAATGGCATCCTCGGCCCCGCCCCGCCCCGTGGACATCTTTAATTTCAACTGAAGCAATGTTTCTTTCTTCGATCCTATTTCTTCATCAGTTCCCCAATCAAAGTTACAGGGCCACTCTTCATCTATATCGCATGAACTTACTTTTTCTGGATAGTTCATCGCCTTAACGATGTTGAACTTCAGTTTTTGGCCATTACATGCATTGCGATTTCTCCTTTATGTACATCGATTTGGGCTCTTTCAGTGGAGAGAAATGGTCGTCCCAAGATAATGGGGATATCTTTATCTGCCTCGTAATTAAGTATAATGAAGTCTGTAGGGAGGATAAATTTATCCATTTTAACTAACACATCCTCTAGCTTCCCTTCCAGATGCACGAGGGATCGATCCACTAACTGAAGGGTAACTGTGGTGGAAGTATGTTTTCCAATCTCCAATCATTTAAAAATTGACAAGAGAATCAGATTTATGCTTGCTCCTAAGTCGCGTAGAGCGTGCCCAATATAAATTCCACCAATTGAACAAGGTATTGTAAAGCTCCCAAGATCGCATCTTTGGAGGAATTATCGTATTGTAGTGTTGTGTTAGGGCCACCATCTCGTATTTACCTATGTTCCTTTTCTTGGACATGATGTCTTTTAGGAACTTAGCATAGGTAGACATTTGTTTTATTGCTTCAATAAAAGGGATGTTAATGTGCAGATGCTTCAATATTCCAAGGAAGCGTTGGTATTGACTTTCATCATTTTTCTTCCTTTCTAGTCTCTGTGGAAATGGAGGCACTTGCACCTCCTGTGGTACTATTGTCGTGGAAGATGTGGAGGTTACTTCTCCTGATCCTTGTACTTCTTTGGGAACATTTTCATCGAACACACGTTCTTTATCTTTTTTAGTTTCAGATTCTTCGTTTGTTTCCTTCTTGCCACTTCTGTTGTGATGTGTCCACTCCGTAAAGTCACCGCCTAGCATTGTTCCTTGCCCTTGTCCCCCATGTTGCGAGGAATATCTGTGGTGCTTGGGAGTGTACCTTGTGGCCTGTTTTTCAATTCGCCTGCGATCTGTCCCATTTGTACTTCAAGATTGCGAATTGATGTTGCTTGGTTTGGGAGAGCTGTTTCATTCTTTTATATGTATTCCTTCAACAAGTTTTCAAAGGAAGAGGAGGTTGATGGTTGAGATGAGTTGGCTGCTTGTTGGTGCTCATTTGGTCTTTGATGAAACCCTGGTGGTTCGTCTCTTTGGGCGTTGTGAGAGCTGGCTTGTGTTTGTAGTTGATTACCACCTGTTGGGTGGAAAATGGAGAGTAAATATGCGTGCATCTTATGATATGCATTGATCTCCATGCGTCGATGGTCATGCGTTGGACTAAGAAATATGCAATATGCATTTAAGAGTATATGTGATGACCATGCGTTCTTGCCACAAGTTTTCTTGCTCTCTCGCCAAGTATAATGAGATCGCAAGTTTCTTAGGGTGATCCGAGGTCGAACTCGGGGACTTGTAACTAAATGTTGCGAAGCAATGCGTTTGCGGCGATGAATAAAAGAATAAGGCAGTTAAAAGACTATGTGCTACTCCTACTCCTAACTAAACAGATTGAGCAATGGAAGTATGACTATGAGAATTGGTAGAGACGCGGCAACTGTTAACGCGTAATAAGATGCATGGAAAAATAGATAAAATGGTGGAGGGGATAAATTCACAGCATCATTAAGCTTGATCGCAAGGGTAATCCCAGCTATTAAAGAATAGTTATGCGACCATGCTATACACAAATATCAATACTACATTTCTCAATGCAGAATGCCATAATTCCTATTTCTAGGACACATATGATGCATATGCAAAATAGTCGATAGAACTTATTTCTAAGTTTCTATTCTTGCTTATGCGATCTAATCTGACTCTCTCAAGCCTAGACTATCTTTAGACTACTCTCTTAAGTATGTCCAAATGATGAATGACGCACACATAAGACAAGATGACCGCATACCACCATTCCTATTTCTAAGGCGCATGCGATATATAAATAGCATATAGAACTTATGTCTAAGTTTCTACTCTTGCTTATACGATCTAATCCGACTCTCTCAAGCCTAGATTCTATCTTTAGACTACTCTCTCGAGTACGTTCAAAGGGTGAATGATGCATACATAAGACAAGATGATCGCATAAAGCATGGTTGTGTTGAATATAAGATTATTCCTATCTCTAGGAACACTGCTTACTTTGCTTAGTGAGTTCCACCACTTACCCTTTCAGGCAATTAGTCGCCGCTAATCGGCTCATAGACAAGCATTGTGGCTGCTCATAGACAAGCGTTGCTATAGCCTCACATTAAGCAGGAGGATTAACTCACTATACTCGCGCAACGCACACCTCTCGGTGGTTTGCTACATGCTTCATATGTCTATGCCGCATGATTGAGTATTCGATAACTCTTGCAATCTTACTTAGTTCGTTGCAATGAAAGTAAGAGATGATAAAGAAGAAGTTAATGAAGATGGAGTCGAAGGAAATAAAGAGATGCATTGATTACAAAATGTATTAATGTCTTAAGCCTAAATGTAATACAATACAGAGATAAGAGAAGAGATGGAAGGCTAGATGTAGGCCATCTCTTGCTTTCATCAGATGTATGTCAAGGCTACCGATGGTGCCATGGATGGGGAGTGGAGTAGTATCTCTCAAGATCTATCTCCAGAAAAGCTCCGATCGTCACTCGGAATGAGTTGAAGGAATAAAGAACTATCAAAGAATGTCTTCTCACGCTTCATCTGTGATCACAAGGATCTGCCTCAAGGCAGAAGCTCGGATGCCTTGAATTTGGGCTCTAAGGCTCTATTTATAGAGCTCAATCGCCGATAGCATTAATGGTCCCACTCTGAATCACTGCCACTAATGGCGAGGTAGGTGAAATGTCAACATCACCTTTTTTATACTCCCAAGGTATGCGTTCATGCTCGTTTTTTCCGAAGTACCATCACATTCCACCAACCTTGCGATCACCCTTCTATCATGTATTACTTTGTAGCTGCAACATCCATGCAATGAACGCATGCGATCACCCTTGCGATGGTCTGAAATTCACTACATGCGATGGATTCCTGCGATAGCTACAAAAATATACATTTTGACGCAGAATAACGCATAAATTGGGTTAGCAGAGATTTTCCATGTTGATCGACGCAAGCTCACTTTTCACATAAATTCTTAGTATAATCGCCACATATTCTACTTATTAGCCCTCATAATTCTAAATAAAAGGCTACAATAACTTGTATTTCTACCAGCTATCACCACCCCAAGAAAAATTGTGATGATTTCTCCAATCAAGATTGTAAGGGTTGGAAAAAAGGTTTTTTTTTATGAAGTAAACAGATTGTTGATTACGCGAGCACTCCTAAAAGGAATGAGGTTCTTCACAAAGGACATAACTTCCATTATTCTCTGGGCAATTGCGTTCACTTGCCCACCTCTCATGCCAAACTTGGCCATGGTCATTGCCTGTAGCAAATTAGTCATTGCACTTACCTATGTTTGTAGTGATGCGATAGCATCATTACTCTGGCTTCTGTTGTTTGTTCTTGATCCATATTCAATTTCTTGCCAATCTTCATGGTTCTTCGAGATTCGATCAAGAATGTTTTTAGTCTCAATATATGTTTTGTCCAATAGTCCACCTACTGCAACAACGTTTACTGCAGTCTATGATCTTAAGTTTAAACCATAGTAGAAGATTTCCATCTAAAGTCCATTATGTGGACAATCCCTGACTAATCTCTTGAATCTCGCCCACGCATCACGCATCACTAAACGTTTCGTCTTCTTCTTGCTGAAAGTTTGTAATTAGCCTTCTTCTTTTTGCATTTTCCGTTGGTGGGAAGTATTTTTCATGAACTTCTCTACTTCTTGTTACCAAAATGTTATTTCATCTGGTTCAAGTGAGTATGCCCACTTTCTAGCATCATCGCATAGTGAAAATGGGAATAATATGAGTAATATTTCCTCTAGGGTGACGTTTGGAAATACAAAGGTGTTGCAGATTTCGATAAAAATTCTCAGATGGGCGTGGGGATCTTCACCACACCTTCCCCCAAATTGACCTGTCATCTGAATCATTTGAAGCATTACAAGCTTCATTTTGAATCTTGTTCCATCTAAGGTTGGTCACATGATTCCTGGTGAGAAATCATACAAGTTGGTTACGCCATAACCTTTAATGGGTCTATTGTGATCATTTGCCAATAAAATGGGGTTGGCAAGTGCTTCATCATCATTATTGTTCACTACTCATGGCTCCTCTGGGTGATCTTGTTGTTCGGCCATCCTGTGAGCTCTATTTTGTCATCTTCTTCTGTTAGCTCTCTATCTTCTACGAAAAGTTCTCTCGATTTTCGAGTCGTATACGAGCTCAGGAGTATTTTTGTAGCTCATAGAGCACTTATGCCTTCCTCACATTCAAGGTACAATACTCTAGGAATTCAAGGTCTGCAAAGATCAATAAGAATAGTCTTAACACACTCAGTTACTGCAATCCCCAGCAAAGGCGCCAAAAGCTTGATACGTTCATACCATGCAATGAGATGAATAATGATTATGAGGTTATAACACTTTGTTTTATTTGGTAGAACCCAAGTGCAAGTTCAACCAGGGTTCTGGTAAGTCCAGGGTCGAACTCAGTGATTTCTTACAAGAGTGCGATGAAACTAATACTTTGATCTTAATGCAAATGAAATGTTCAATAAAATGGCCAATTTTTGGTATTATTCTAACTCTAAATTTCATGCGATGAGGGTTGTACTTTAAGTGAAACAGTATGAGTGGTGGTTGTTGGATACTCATATGCGATGATAGGGTCGAGAAGAATTTTTACAAACACTTCCTAAGAAACTATATGAATCATGCATTCAAGCAATGCACTTGATATGACGATCAACACTTCTCAGTGTATCTAGCCATACTATCCTATCTCTCAGATGCATGCGATGAGTGCAATATATAAAAGATGTACTTATTTTTAAGGAGCATCTCCTCTTGTTTTATGAGTTCTAAATCCGAGTTCTTTCAAACCTAGATTCAATTTACTTAGAGTAATCTTTTGATTCATCGAAATGACGCATGTAGGCATACATAAAACAATTTGATCACATGATTCTTTTGTTGCTTAGTTCGTGTTGGCTACATGCTTTTCAACCCATAAATTAATTTAGCTACTCATGATAATGATGGAGAAAATGAACAAAGGATGGAATAAATATGTATTCATATTGTAGACTTTGAACTTTTCAACGTTAACGATACAACATAAATACACTTTAAGATAAAGAAAGGGATAGAGAACCAAGCCGTGGTGTGCAGCGTCTTGCTTCCTCCAGTCTAATGATGACTATTTCATTGCAGATATTGAACAATGGAGCTTCTCTTCTTCCACAAGAGACCCAAGTGCTCACTAGGGTGTTTTTATGGCTGAACGAGAAGGATTTTTACAGTGTTTTCTTCTCAAAAATTTGATGTCTCTGATATATGTTCTTACATGGCGATTGCATGGGTATTTATAGGCATCTGAGGATGACTTCTCTTCTCTTACTCATGATTGTGTTAATAAGGTGCATTAAATTCCATACCCTGATGCGTCGCCTGCAACCGTCAGAAGTTCATTGAATCTTCAAAAAAGTTCTCTTGTCAGCCACCAACTCAATCTGTGATTTGACTTCCACCGTCCATGTCATATCATGCTTCATCGCCTAAAGTTACCGACTTAATTAGTTATGTGATCATGTTTTTGTCTCTGATAGTTCTCATTTGATCGCATCAATGGGCGTTCTGCATTAAAACAACAACATTAGCTCAAAATTCAGATAGATCAGGCATTGAAGATGTATGATCGCATACTTCGATTACCTATATGAATTCTTTAGCAATTGTAATTTCAGAGATTTTTCTTATTCTTTTAGATGAGAGAGATAAAATAACTTGCATTTCTACAAGTTATTAGTTGGCAGTCATGCGTCTCCCCAACTAGGTCTTTAGTATGTTGGACGTTGCTTGTACCCAACCAAGTTGTTTCATAAACAGTTGTAAGAGGAACAAAGGAGGAAATTATTGGTGAACTAAGAGGGGAAAGTCAAGGGCCTCATGTGTTTCATCTTCAGACATTGGATTGAATGGATCATCTGTTGGGATTGGTGTCTTAATTCTCCAGGAGTCTTGTAGTTTGTAAACTATACACATTGGTATGAATAAAATAAGAGTGATTTTATTTTGCATTTATTCATATCTAATAAACAAAGCTCCATGGTTATTGTACGAAAACTTAAGCATGTATATGAGATATGCAAGTGGATCATGCCTTAAGTGATAACCTAAAAAGATCTATAGTATAAGGATTGAGGAGGGATACCTGATCCTGGTGACACTATGGATATGGCCCACTTTGTAGAGGTTTGCAAGTGTTGTGAACTACTACATATGGTAGATCCTGACTATTCATGTGGAGACATGCAAGCAGGGGTGACCTATACAAAGAGTTTATATAAGACCGGACCACGAGATAACTAGTCTTTTTATATAACGTCATTGATACTTGAGACTTACATCTCATCTAGACGACCATAGGTGACATAACCTTAATCCTGAGTGTTTTGGAAACTCCAGCCTTTGAGGGTGGTCCTTTGATTAGTATGGGTGAGAGTGGTCAAATTGCCAACTCAACAAACCTACCTTTTTGGGGATTTATCTGATTTGGGAGTTGGGAACTCAATTACACAAGATGGAATTTACTCTTTCCCCGAAGCAGGGGTAAGTAGATAGATTGCTTCCTTAAGGGTTGATTCCAAGTCTTGAACATAGTGGCCACAACTTCTCTTTGGAAAAGAGGACTCAGTCATAGTAGGACTATGACTTATGTTCATTAGAGGATAAGTGGTACTTAAGGAGTTAGATGTAACTATAGGGGCATAACGTTTATTGGCCCAGTTATACTTACTAGCGATCTGTGGAGGTTTATCGCACTGTTGATTGGTTGATATGGACACAAAATATATCTGTATTAAAGAGAGTGCAGTTGTCGGTCTTTAGTGGAGTGCCCGACAATTAACGAATGGTGGATCCCGTGACTAAAGAGTTTAGACAGTTATTCACGTACCATTGGAGCTTTAAGCTACAAGTTCATAAGGTCCCCTTGGTAGCTCAATGGATTCAAGTTAAGAATCAGTTCTTGGTGTTGATTTGAAATGTTCAAATTGACAAGAGGAAATTCGATTATATATATGATATAATTGGTGTGATGTATGAGATACATCAAGTGTAGGATTAATGTAAATATGATTTACATTAAGTACCATAAAATAGAAAAAGAACTATGGTTTATATGTTTCATGAGATGAAATATTAAAACTATAGGTCATAAATATAATATGGTAAGCTGGTTAACATATATATTTATAATAATATTAATTATTGGATAATTATCTCTTTTTCTATAATAACCAATTGAGTGGGATGTTATTGGTGGTTTTATGGTAACCGTGAGATAAAAGGAAAATATTTTCCTAAATTTAGAAGAATTGCTTAATTTGGAAAGGAACTCACGGATTGCTATCAAGTGGAATCGTTTCACTAAACGATAGCTCATTGAGAGACTAAATGATCGTCGAGTGTTACTATGTGATAGTTCACTCAGTTGGTCATAGCTAAACAATCGTAGGGCATTATCTATATGATAGGTTGCTTTCTTCTATACGACTGAGTGTTCATCTATACGATAGACACTTCTCATCTCCCACTTGCTCAATCATCTACACGATTGTTGTTCCTCTGGTCTCTTCCTCTAATCAAGTCCATAAAGAGCCCACACTTCCAAACTCTCACACTGGGAATACCACGGCAACTATTGTGGTGGTGTCCTCACTCAACTCGACTGAGTTCGAGGTTTTGGAAGCCATTTGTTGTGTGTTCGCAATGTTCGTGTGGTGGTTGTTGTTGATCGTGCTATGTCGCGGCCGTTGTGTTCGAGCGTTCATGTATTGCTATCTTGGAGACTGATCGAGCATTCGTGATCGAGGGAGTTTGAAGAATGAGTCTTCAAATGTATGATACTTTATCCCTTGTTCTCATCTATAAGCATGCTGTAATTTCGTATTGTGCATGACCTGTTAGTTTATGTTTCTTGACTGTAATTGTTAGTGTTCAATTTTGAATCGAATTTGGAACAATCATTGATGCGTTATTTTATGAGGTGAAATTATGGAATGAAATGCGGTGATGGAAATGCGTTGAGCAACAAGTTTGCTCAGCAGAATCCAAGTATAAATTCCACTGAGTTTCCTGGTAAGTCTAGGGTCGAACTCAGGGACTAGGGAAAACAATATGCAGTTGTAATTTTCAAGAAGACTTTACGGTAACCAAGAAATCAAATAGTTGTTTTGAGTTGTTGTTTGCGGTAATAAAATAAACAAATGTAGCGAAGTCACGAAAAGAGTTGATAATACGGAAGATGCGATGAGTATACGGTGAACGGGTTGAGAAGGGGTTCGGCTAACACTTCCTAGGATGCGTTCATGTTATGTGATCATGTAACATACATACAATAGCAAACCATCTCTCGACGTGAATGCTATAGCTTCTAATACTAAAACGCATGCGATATATGCGATGACTCTATAGGACCTACACATAAGCTCTATTCTTATTTATGCAATGACAAAATGACGCACACACAAATAAGGCGACCACATAATATCATAACCTATCTCTAGGGTGCATGCGATGCAGGTTGGCAAACAAAACTTATCTCTAAGTCCCTATCTCTTGCTTATGCAGATCTAATCTTGCTCTCTCGAATCTAGATTCTAACCTAGCTCTCTAGAGTCTTAGGTTCTTTCTTTAGACTCTCTCTCGAGTAGCTCTAAAGGGGTGTTGGGCACAGCATAAAACAAGATAATCGCATGCGATGAAGATCCTAGTTCTTGTTAGCTTAGTTCTTCTCAACCCATTCGGTAAATTTAGCTACTCATTCGTGCTTTCAAGAGAGTGAACAGATGTAGATAAAGAAATTCCATTTTATAGATATAGAGTTGAAATATAAAATAACAATGCAAGCTGAGAATAAAGAGCCTGGTAGCAATCTCTTACTTTC
The DNA here is from genome assembly GCF_027475165.1 of Benincasa hispida. NCBI lineage: Eukaryota > Viridiplantae > Streptophyta > Magnoliopsida > Cucurbitales > Cucurbitaceae > Benincasa > Benincasa hispida. The sequence continues at coordinate 14,168,766 of NC_143481.1, forward strand.
CAAGGCTTTTACACTATCTTTTCTACTCTATTCAAAAGATAGTCTCGCTCTCGCGAGAGTCAGCCCGTTCTCTACTTTTCCATGCCTCTGGGTTCTCTCTCGAGTTGTCCTGAGCGATCTTCTGGCATCTCTTCCCTTCTCTCGCTCTGCCTTCTAAATAAAAAGGAAAACTATGAACAAGGCTACTCTATCTAAGAGAAAATTCACTAAGTGTTCGAACTCCTTTGCTGAAGGTTGCCTTTGGTATTTATAGAGCTTTCGGTGAAAGGCGGCTTCTCTTTTATGATTGCACAGATAGGATGGCTTTAATTCTCTGATTGATGTGCCAAATATTTGTCACCGAAAAGCTGAGTGTACTTGCTACAGTAGACCGTTAGCGGCTTGTCAATTTAATTCGGACTCGACCGTCATCAGCTTTTTGTCCCATCGTGATTAATTATGCTTTTCACCCAGATGCGCTCACCAAGTTGCGGCAATCCTTCTTGAGTAGATGTTTGCGAGCACAAATCACCGCAAAGCCTTGCAGTAATGCTGTGCTCGACCGTTGATTTCTTGTGATCGCGCTTTCCGCTTTGTGTCAATGCATATTCTGCAACAAAATACAAGAGTTAACTGTTTTTATACGATGAGCGCATGTGACCGCAATGTTATGAACTTAATGCTTTTTGGACGTAATCTAACATATTTTATCAACGCAAACCTTCATTTTTAATAACTTAGCACCATAATAACGTGCATTTTTCCCCGTTATCAATCATTCTGCTGCTCATGGAAATCCTCATATCTGATTTTCTTCAATTGGTATTAGAGCAAGGTTGTTCTGATATTCCAAATTTCACTTCTATTTTGAACTTCTTTTACAGTCGTGGTGGGTTTTCTACATTTAAGTGTTAAATGCGTTTGTGGATGGATGTTAATGAATGTTTATGGGTTAATTGCCTCTGTTTAAAGCTTTCTTTAAAGTTACAAAGTGTTAATTTGTAAGGGCCCCTGCATTTTTGGGCAAAATTAACATGCAATCAAGTTTGTAATTCAAAATGTTTGAGTTGGTTGAGTTGTTCATGATGAAGTTTCAAAGCATGGAGATGCGGTTCTCAGCGAGGAAGAAGATCAAGAGTTGGTCGTAATAGCCTTAGGTAAATGATCGTTGGGATTTGGCTAAATGATTGTGTATATTTTTCTACGCGATCGTGTAGTATTTACTAAACGATGCTAAACGATGGGGTAAAGCATTTACTCTATTGCATAGCATTGGTTGCCCGATCGCGTGAACGCTGGAGGTAAAAAATCGAGTGGGAGCATATTATACTCATCATTCAGGCGTGCGCATTAGACAATCGTGTAGTTAGCATGCCTCATCGCATAGTCACTAACTACACGATCACACAGTATATGATACTGTAGCACTCGGTCAACGATCGTTTAGACGATTGTGCTTCACCGCATCATTGTCGTTTAGACAATCGTTTAAGGTTTGCATTATGCGTTGCGCGCTGCAGACCGCGTACCTCATGCTTCATCGCATAGTAAAAGGTACACGATCGTTACTCAATGATCGTTTAGCTTTGGAAGCGTTTACTCTTTCGTGTAGGCGATCACAAGGAAGTTGGTACACTATCAGTGGAGATGTGGACTTCGATCAGACAGTTCAAGACCCGATTCGCCTGTTTGAACCAGAGACTCTTTGTTTTTATAATAGTTAACTTTTGGTTTTTTGGATTTGAGGCTAATTATCCTGATTCATTAACTTTTGCTTAGAAATGTATGTGGTTTATATGGCATAATTTATGACATATAGATTTGAAACCCACCTTAGGTTGTACAATTATTCATGCATCATGTATTATAAGTGTTATAATATGGCATGATGAAATTACAAGAAAGCATGTGCATGCATCATGAAATATAAAAGTTATATTTATGCATGCAGTAAGCATATTCATGCATCATCTTTATATCATAAGTGTTATAGTATAAGGGTGAATGGAAGCATGTTTGCTTGGTTCATTGCTTGTTTGTATAAAAGTTATATAAAAGTAGCAATGAATGAACAATGCATGGAGCATGACACTTAGGCTTTTTGTAAAAGTTATGAATGCCTTGTATGTGTTTGCTTTGCGTTATGAATGGTTTTGGTTGTTTCTATTATAAGCGTTATAATGGAAATTAGAACTAAAATCGATAAGAAAGAGTTGCATGCAGACTTAGGCAAACTCATATTTTAAAAGGGTTTTAAAATTGGATTGAGATAGATCTAAGTTCAAGGTTCTAATGGGATTAGCAACCTAAGTTTAATCTTTTTAAATTGATTTAATAGGATTAAATTGATTGACATAAAAGATTAAAATTGTATTAAATCTATCTATAAGGGACCTTTTGTCTAAGGTGGGTTCTGTCTAGGCTGGGGTACTTAAGTTGACGGAAACAGAACACCCCTACTTGGGAACCTACCTGGAAAGGTGAATTAGATAGATTTTCTGCAAGCATGCGACAGTTGGTCAAAGACTCCATTAAAGAGTTTAATGGATGATGATCAAAAGTTGTTCAACTTTCCAAGGTAAATGTTACTCTTGGGAAAACCTAAAAGTTACTTAGTTAAAATCCTTAGCCGTGTTTTTTCTAAGTAAACTAAACCCTAGGTTATAAAATACTCAGTGGAAGGAAGAGATATATGTGATATTTCAATGATTCCACTCACGTTTCTCCCTGAATGTTCACGTCTTGAGATTCATGTCTGGCCTCGTGGTGCCCTGGGAGCATCCCCCTTTGGATGGCGTTTGCATGAGTCAATATCAAGGTGGATGGAGAGAGTATTTATAGTAAGTGGGTGAAGGGTTTGTGTCAACACGTCATGCAGTCTCCTTCATTTTTTCGCACTGTGAGACCATTCTTGCACTCCCTCGTGGCACCTTGGGAGCGTCCCCCTTTGGATGGGTTTTGTGCAGTTGGTCAATATCAAGGTAAACTCCATAAATGGATAGGGTCACTTTAGTTTTTGCCCCAATCAAATTTTTTCCCTTCGAATTGGCTGCTTAGGGTGGAACTCTAGGACCTAAAATGATGAATCACACTTACAGGAAATTGTTAAGTTAATGTTTTCTTGACCAAATCAATGATGGCTAGTCGTTATAGGAACAAGAGTTGTTCTAGTATTAATGGCTGGTTGAGAATGTCTCAATTCAGAGGAAGGATAAATTAACCATCCTACGGTGGCTTTTGTCCTAAATCTTTGAAACGACATTGCGAAACTAGATGTCACACGGGGTTCATGTTAGTTTTGCTAAACCATATTGGTTGTTGTATGTTTTTCAACGAGTATTTGCTTAAAATCTAACGTAGGTCAATGTGTTTTTGTTTTCAACAACATATTTGATTTTCTGTTAAATGCCTATAGTTTGACCAATTTCATACAGTGAAAAAAGTCTTGTAAAACATATTTCATGGTAAACGACCTCGAGTTTGTCATGGTTAAGGAGTGTCCTCAAGTCCTGACCCTTGATGCACTGCGAAGTGTTCGTAATGCATATGAGGTGTGGATGAAGGCTAATTCACTGGCCCAACTTCACATTTTGGATAGCATACCTGATGTTTTGGCCAAAAGGGTTGAGAATATGGTCATTATACATGAGATCATGGACTCATTGCAAGAATTATTTGAATGCCAGTTCCTACTTTTTTAGAACAAAGGGATGGATGACGATACCAGTAGTGCAGGTTCCCAAGTTAATCTCCAGGAAGAGAAAGCAAGTGTTGCTGACTCTGTTAAAGTTCATAGAAGAGAAGTGTTCTCTAAAATGGAACTTGGAGATTATTTAGGTTTTGATCCTAATCTCACTACTCTCCAGAAGAGGAGGATGTCTAAAGCCAGTAAATGTGATTTATTGGTCTTGGAGATGTGTTTGGTAGAGAATGATGATTTTGCCTGGATCCTTGATTCGGGTTCTACTAATCACGTCAGTTCCTCTTACCAAGGATTTAGTTCTTGGAAAACATTGCCACAGGGAGAGATGACTCTTCGAGTCGGTACTGGTGAGGTTGTTTCAATTGTTGCTATGGGCAGGATAAGTTACTTTTGGACAAGAAACGTTATCTGTTACTAGATAATTTTTGTAGTTCCTCATATCAAGAGGAATTTAATCTCGGTTTCTTGTCTCATTGAATAAGGTTATACTGTCTCCTTTTTTAGAGTAAAGTGTTTATTTTCAAGAATGGGATGGAGATTGGTTTTGGTTCAATGGAAAATAACTTGTATGTACTAAGGTCATTAGTCATAAAAACCTTATTTAATACTGAAATGTTCAGTATGGCGACAATAGCTAAAAGACCAAAAGTTTCTCCTAAGAAAAATTCTCATCTTTTGCATCTAAGGTTAGGTCACATCATTCTTAATAGGATTAAGCAGTTGGTGAAATGTGGACTTCTAAAGAGTTTAGAAGAAATCTCCTTGCCGGTGTATGAATCATACCTTGAAAGCAAGATGACCAAACGACCTTTTACTGGTAAAGGTTATAAAGCCAAGGAAGCCTTGGAGCTTGTACATTCAAACCTTTGTGTCAAGGCTCGAGGTGGGTATAAATATTTAATCTCTTTCATAGATGATTATTCAAGGTACGAGTATGTCTACCTAATGCAAGTAAATCTGAAGTCCTTGACAAGTTCAAGGAGTATAAGGCTGAAGTTGAAAACCTGTTAGGTAAAAAGATAAAAACACTACGATCTGATCATGGTGGAGAGTATATGGACCTCCAATTCCAAAACTATATGATAGAACATGGAATTACATCCCAACTCTCAGCCCCAGGTACACCTCAGCAAAATGGTGTATTAGAAAGGAGAACAAAACCTTGTTGGACATGGTTCGGTCTATGATGAGTTATGCTCATCTTCCAGACTCGTTTTGTGGATTTGCAATGGAAACTACATATTACATTCTGAACAACGTTCCCTTGAAAAGTGTTTTTGAAACACCTTTTGAGCTGTGGAGAGGTTGTAAAGGTAGTTTACACCACTTAAGGATTTGGGGGTGTTCGGCTCACGTGTTTGTGACTAACTCAAAAAAGTTGGAACTGCGTTCGAAAGTTTGCCTCTTTGCAGGCTACCCCAGGGAAACGAAGGGTGGATACTTCTATGATCCGAGTGAGAACAAAATGATTGTTTCTACAAATGCTATCTTCTTGGAAGAAGACCACATCTGGGATCATAAACCATGAAGTAATTTATGTGAGAATTCTAATGAGACTACTAAGGGTTCAACAAGAGTTGGTGAACAGACTAACAGATCAACAAGAGTTACTAAGGTTGGTTCATCTAGTCAACCATCTCAAGAGTTGAGACTACATAGACGTAGTGGGAGGGTTATGAACCCACTGGTTCGCTACATGGGTTTAAATAAAGCCCAGAACATCATTTCTAATGATGGGGTCGAGGATTCATTATCTTTTAAGCAAGCAATGGAGGATGTTGACAAACATAAGTGGACTAAGGCCATGAACCAGGAAATGGAGTCTATGTATTTCAATAATGTCTGGGAACTTATGGATCATCCTGATAGGGTAAAACCTATAGGGTGTAAGTGGATCTACAAGTGAAAACGAGGTGTAGATGGAAAGGTGCAAACCTTTAAGGCTAGACTCTTGGAAAAGGGTTATACCCAGGTCGAGGGAGTGGACTATGAGGAAAATTTCTCACCTATTGTCATGTTTAAGTCTATCAGGATACTCCTGTCCATAGCCACATTTTATGATTATGATATATGGCAAATGGACCTCAAGATTGCCTTTCTTAATGGTAATATTAAGGAGACCATCTACATGGCTCAACCAAAGGTGTTCATTGTTCCAGATCAAAAGCAAAGAGTTTGCAAGCTTAATAGGTTCATTTATGGGCTGAAACAAGCATCTAGATCGTGGAACATTAGATTTGACAGTACGGTCAAGTCGTTTGGCTTTGATCAGAACGTTGATGAACCTTGTGTTTACAAGAAGATCATTAATAGCTCAGTAGCTTTCCTAGTACTATATGTAGATGATATCCTGCTCATTGGGAATGATGTAGGGTTTTTTACTGATATTAAGAAGTGGCTAGCTACCAATTCCAAATGAAAGATTTGGGAGAGGCACAGTATGTTCTAGAGATCCAGATCATTCAGGATCGTAAGAACAAGAGTTTAACCTTGTCTCAGGCATCGTACATCGATCAAATGTTGATCAGGTACAAGATGCAGGATTCCAAGAGGGTTTGTTACCCTTCAGGCATGGAATCGTATTGTTTAAGGATCAATATCCTAAGACACCTCAAGAGGTTGAGAAAGATGAGACAAATTTCCTATGCTTCAGCTGTTGGAAGCTTAATGTATGCAGTGTGGCGAAGCATCAAGCAAGGATGCATTGTAGACTCCACTATGGAAGCCAAATACATAGCTGCTTGTGAAGCAGCTAAGAAGGTTGTTTGGCTGAGAAAATTTCTTACAGATTTGAAAGTTGTTCCAAATATGGATTTGTTAATCACTCTTTATTATGATAACAGCATGCTATGGCAAATTCGAAGGAGCCTCGGAGTCATCATAGAGGCAAGCATATCGAATGAAAATACCACTTGATTAGGGAGATTGTGTATGGCGGTAATGTGATAGTCACGAAGATCGCGTCGGAGCACAACGTTGCTGATCCGTTTACAAAGACATTCATGGCTAAAGTGTTCGAGGGTCATCTAAAGAGACTGGGTCAATGGGTCATGCAGAGTCTTGTTTAGGGCAAGTGAGAGATGATACTAGGGTATAGAGTATGCCCTAGTTTATTGTATATTGTACTTGTATTTTTCCATGTATTGTACATTAGTCTCCTAAGGCATTAGGACAATTGGAAGATTGTTAGGATTGGTGTGTAATTCTCCCGGAATCTCGTAGTTTGTGAATTGTACACATTGTTATGAATAAAATAAGAGTTGTTTTATTTTGCATTTACACATATCCAATAAATAAAGCTCCATGGTTATTGTATAAAAACTTAAGCATGTATATGATGTAGGATCTAAAGGCAATACTAGAAGGGGGGTGAATAGGGTTGACTACCAATTTTCTTTTTTAAAAAATAATTTTATCTTCAAACAATGCTCAATAAAGTTAACCCACTAATTTGATTAAAGAAAATTTATGCATGACAAAACTTAAATCATGCAAGCTATGATAACTTCAAATTTAAAGACAATTTAATCAAGGATAAATTTAAATAACACACTAAAAATTAAATCATGCAATTTGGAAAGATTAAAAAAAATAACTAAGGCAAGAAGCAAAAAATTTAAAAACAAGAAATAAAAGAGAGAGGAGGAGGAGAAAACATCGGGAATTATAGTGGTTCGGCAAATTGCCTACTCCACTTTCCAAGAATCCTTCTTGGGTATTTCACTAAGTGATTCTCTTGCAGGTGAGGACCAAAACAACACACGATCCTCTTTTTCCTAGGCTAAAGAGAAACCCAAGATCCTTTTTACTGGTTCAGGATCAAACCAATTTCTTTTTCTCACAACCCAAGGTGTACCCACACCTTAATACAATTCCCAAAAATTAAAAGAAAACCTCACAATATTACCTCTTGAAGGCTAAATATACAGGTTAAGCACTCAGGAAAGAAAAAAAAAAAAAAAAAAAAAAAAAAAGAAACTCACAAAAATAACTCTAGGCAATTTAGGAGCAAGGAGGACAAGAATTTGAGAGTAGAGAGAATTGAGAGCTTAAGATTTGATAGCTTTTGGTGTGCCCATGAAGAGTAAAATCAAGTCGAATTTATAGGCGTGTGGGATAAATTTTGGCCATTGGATATGATTGCAAATGAAGGGTGGAGATTGAATATAAATAGAAAAGGAAAGGATTTGAAAAGGAATTTTGAAAGATTGGAATTATTGAGATTTGGAGAATAAAAAAAATTTGAAGGATGAAAATTTAGGAAAGAAATCAAATTTGAAAAGGTTGAAATTTGGTGAGAATTTGAAGAAAATTGGATCAGGAAATTAAAGAAAAATAAGAAAATAAAAATGAAAATAAAAAATAGCCAAATGATATGAGCACCACGCGCACAGGGGAGGAGATTGAGCGTCACGCGCCACATTCTGTGAAGAAACCGCAGGCACGAGCGGCGCACGCGCACGTCTGCGCGTGAAATTGGGTGACCACCACTTGTCATTATCTCATTCATTCACGGTCGCCACGTCACTGCCACATCATGTGCCACGTCAGCAAAAAGTGACCAGTTGAAGCGTCATGTCATCCACCATCTCAGCTGCCACGTCATCAATATTGACCGTTTGTGTGCCAACTAGCCGCCACGTCGGATGCCACATCAACAAGGTGCCACGTGTCACTGTCACGTTGGATTTCCTCTCCAATCTTCTTTTGCTTATAACTTTCTCGTTTGAACTCCAATTTGAGCGATTCAAATTGCGTTGGAATAGTCTTTTCGAGCTCTACAAGATAGTTACTCTAAAATACTGAAAATGTTAATACAAAAAAATCTGAGTTTGTTATCATCAAAATAGTTGGTTTGATTGAAGCCCTAAAGCTAACATATGAGATATACAAGTGGATCATGCCTTAAGTGATAACCTAAAAAGTTATATAGTATAAGGATTAAGGAGGGATACCTGATCTTTGTGACACTATGGATACGGCCTACTTTGTAAAGGTTTGCAAGTGTTGTGAACTACTATAGAGAGTAGATCCTGACCATTCATGTGGAGACATGCGAGCGAGGGTGTCCTATACAAAGAGTTTGTATAAGACCGGACCACAAGATGACTAGTCTTTTTATATAATGTTGTTGATACTTGAGACTTACATCTCACCTAAACGACCATAGGTGGCATGATTTTAATCCTAAGTGTTTTGGGAACTCCTGCCTTTGAGGGCGGTTCTTTGATTAGTATGGGTGAGAATGGCAAGATTGCCAATTCAACAAGCCTACCTTTTTAGGGATTTGTCTGATTTAGGAGCTAGGAACTCAGTTACACAATATGGAATTTACTCCTTCCCTAAAGCAGGGGTAAGTAGATAGATTGCTCCTTTAAAGGCTGATTCCGGGTCTTGAGCATAATGGCCACAGCTTCTCTTTGGAAGAAAGGACTCGGTCATAGTAGGACTATGACTTATGTTCATTAAATGGATCGGTGGTACTTAAGGAGTTAAATGTAACTATAGAGACATAATGGTTATTGGCCTAGCTGTACTTACGAGCGATCTGTGATGGGTTATCGCACTGTTGATTGGTTGGTATGGACACAAAATATATTTGTAGTAAGGAGAGTGCAGTTGTTGGTCTTGAGTAGAGTGCCCGACAATTAACGGATGGTGGTTCTCGTGACTAAAGAGTTTAGTCAGTTATTCACGTATCGTTGGAACTTCAAGCTACATGTCCATAAGGTCCTTTTGGTAGCTTAATAGATTCATGTTGAGAATCAGTTCTTGGTATTGATTGGAAATGTTCAAATTGACAAGAGAAAATTCGATTATATATATGATATAATTGGTGTGATGTATGAGATACATCAAGTGGAAGATTAATTTAAATGTGATTTATATTAAGTACCATAAAATAGAAAAATAACTATGGTTTATATGTTTCATGAGATGAAATATTAAAACTATAGGTTATAAATATAATATGGTAAGCTGGTTAACATATATATTTATAATAATATTAATTATTGGATAATTATCTCTTTTTCTCTAATGACTAATTGAGTGGAAGGTTATTGATGGTTTTATGGTAATCGTGAGATAAAAGAAAAATGTTTTCCTAAATTTAGAAGAATTGCTTAATTCAGAAAGGAACTTGCGGATTGCTATCAAGTGGAATCATTTCACTAAACGATAGCTCATAGAGAGACTAAACGATCATGGAGTGTTACTATGCGATAGTTCACTCGGCTGGTCATAGGTAAACGATCGCAAGGCTTTATCTATATGATAAGTTGCCTTCTTCTACACGATTGGGCGTTCGTCTATACGATAGACACTTCTCATCTCCCACTTGCTCAATCGTCTACACGATTGTTGTTCCTCTGGTCTCTTCCTCTAACCAAGTCTATACATAGCCCACACTTCTGGATTCTCACATCGAGAATACCAAGGTAACCATTGTGGTGGTGTCCTCACTCAACTCGACTGAGTTCAAGGTTTTGGAAGTCGTTCGTTGTGTGTTCGCGTTGTTCATGTGGTGGTTGATGTTGATCGTGTTGTGTTGCAGTCATTATGTTCGAGCTTTTGTGTATTGTTGTCTTGGAAACTGATCGAGCGTTCGTGATCGAGGGAGTTTGAAGAAAGTCTTCAAAGGTATGATACTTTATCCCTTGATCTCATCTGCAAGTATGTTGAAATTTCGTATTGTGCATGACCTGTTAGTTTCCGTTTCTTGACTGTAATTGTTAGTGTTCAATTTCGAATGGAATTTGGAATGATCATTCCGCTGCTTATGGAAATCCTCATGTCTGATTTGCTTCATCATCGACAGGTGAAGGCAAGGTTAAGGCATAAAGGGGTAGGTTCAGGTCCAAGATGCTAGGCTCTTCATGCTACAATGCCAGCTCAGCCTCGTATTCTTTCTCTTCTATTGAGGCTTCATTGTTGTGTTCATTGTTAGAGACCTCAACGCATTTCGTTGTGGGTTTGGAAGGTCGAGGTCTCATTGTCTTAGGCTTGGGAAGCAGAGTCAGTTGGTTAAGCGAGCCACGAAGCAAACACTTAATCAGTTTAATGTCCATAAGACCCTCAACTTCTTCAAAATTATCCCCCAGAGGGATGTTCGCATGTTCATGCAGCGCGCATTTTAGCCACGAGAAATACAGTTGGCCCCATGGCTTCCTCTTGACAGCTTTAATTGGTCCACAATGATTTTGCCAACATTAAGGGGGATGCGATGCATGATACAATATATGGCCAAGATGCATTCCCTTGAGACAGTTTCATCATGCGTTGTAGACATGATGCAGTTCTTGATCAGGTAGAGCCATAAGTTGGCGTCTGGGAGCAGGTCCTATGAGCCATCATCATTATGCCTATTCTGAAGATCTGCCAAGTACTCCCAGGCTTAGCCACTGTTCTTAATGCATCCTCTAACTACTTTAGAGTGGGTTGCTCAAGGATGCGATTTCCTTCTGCGTCGGGGTTATTCACGGCTTCGAGCACCTCGGTGATTACTTAGGAAGAAAAATGGACCAATACATCCTCCACCAATGCCACGTCCTTAGCTTCATCAAATTCGCTTCCATAGAACTTGCAGACGAGGTGAGGTCAGATTCTTGTCGAACCTACGCATAGCTGATGCCAGCCCATTGCATCAATGGTGTTAATGGTGTATTTGACCAGTGGACTGCATTTAAGAAAGAAACCCTTCTCGACTAGGATGTCACTGAACTGTTGCTTCTTTCCTCTTGCTGGCCTGGACGTATCAGTGACTTTTCTCCCTTTTCTTTCTTCCTTATAACTTCTTGCCTCTTTGGCCAATGCCCTCACATCTTCTTCAAGCTCTCTTTGAAGAGTTGTTTTCCTTTTTTCTTGGCATGCAGGCCTATTCCCTTTTAACCTACGTTCCACTTCACTTGAATCAGAGGAACTATTTCTTGCGTTGTAACTACAGGTCCGATTTCAACTTGATTTTCTTCATCCTCTTCATCCTCTTCAACAATAAATCTTCTCCTTCTCCACGAAGTCCTTTCTGATGGCCCATCATTTACATCTGATAGACGTTGTAAGGATGCGTCAACGCAAACTCCTCTCACTCTTTCTTCATTTTTCTCTTCTTCTATTTCCTCCTCCAACATTATCGTATATCGATCTGCCTCGTCCATCTTCTCCTCCACTGGACATGAGGCACTAACAACCCTTTCTTGACCAGGCTCCTTTTGGACTGATATGTTTGTGTAATCAAGACGCATCATCTGATTCATCTCCTCTACTTATCTTTGGTTGAGGCTGGCTAAAATTGGTCTAAATATCTTTTGCTCATCTCTGCGAGCCAGCTACTATGATAAGCGGATTGTGGGGTATGTTCCAATGTAGGACTGTTGGAACGTGGTGGGTTACTAGAAGGTTGCAACGGAGTATAGGTGGGGTGAATGTAGGAGTATGCGGCGAGCTAGGGGAAGAGATAGGGGTAGGCTGGGATGATTGGGCCACTTCAACAGGGTAGATAGTGGCCAAAGGTTCGATGGCAAGTGGGACTGCCAGATGCACGACAAGCGATGGAGTAGTTCGCAGATGCTTCAAGATGGGGTCATGTGTCAGGATGTTAGGAGTGATGGATGGAATGGTAGGTGGAGGGGTTGGTTTGTTGTAGGGCTTTGCGGCAGTTGGTTTAGTGGGGCCTTTAAACACAAGCTACCACATTGGTTTTGAAGGTTATGGGGACTTAGGGTTTTTGGCTGAGGAAGTTGAAAAGGACTTAGGGTTATACTCCATTTGAAAGGCTGAAGAGTTCGAACTGACAACTGACGAGAACAAATGGATGGCGAGTGAATTTGGTAATTTCTAATAGCACAGTATCAAAGAGAAAGAAGAAGGAAAAAGAGTGTGGCGAGGGTTTGAGTCCTTTTTTATAGGGAAATGCAAAGGAGAGAGAAAATGGGGGACAGAATTGACATGTGTCAACATAGAGTGACATCTGGGCTGCACATTTAATGCGAATGGGAAGAGATGCTTGTTGGGCCACCCAAATACTTGAGTGGTTCATCTCCCCAAAGAATGTCTTTTCATCTTCCAACACATGGGTATACGTTGGCTTAACTTTGATGCCTTTACTTAAATACCCTCCCCGAATTTTGAAGTTCACCAAGTTGGTTTTTTAACAGTCATTCAAAACATGCAGAGTAGATAAACAACACACTTAAAAGAATTCAAAGCCAAACAAAGATCAAAGAAAAAATCAAAGCAAGAGATAAAAAAAAAATGCATGATATACAGAAAGCAAAAGTAGTAAAGCAAAAAAAAAAAAAAAAAAAAAAAAAAAAAAAAAAAAAAGAAAGAAAGAAAGAAAGAAGCGTCCTTGGAATGTATGTCTAATTTGCACGTAGTGACACTTCAATGCAAACCTCAGGCAGCTTCGCGTAACTCGATGGATATTTTACTACGTTCCAAATTTTCTTCAAGTAAGGCTTTACTTGCTGCCCATTCACCTTGAAGGCGTTATTTCCATCCAATCAAGTGAGCTCCACGACTCTATGAGGAAAGATTATCTTAATGATAAATGGCCCTGGCCATCTGGACTTGAGCTTCCCTGGAAATAGTCGCAAATGCAAGTTAAACAATAAAACCTTTTGACCAATAAAGAGTTCTTTCTTACTGATGCGTCAATCATGCCAATGCTTGGCCTTATTCTTGTAGATTTTTGCATTTTCATAGATGTTGAGTCGCCATTCATCGAGTTCATTGAGTTTCAGCTTCTAATTTTTCTCTGCGACATCCAAATTCAGGTTCAACTTCTTCATTGCCCAAAATGCCCTGTGCTCCAACTCCAAAGGTAAATATTAGGCTTTTCCAAATACCAGAGAGTAGGAGGCATACCTATAGGAATTTTGTAGGCAGTTCTATACGCCCAAAGAGCTTCGTTAAGCTTCTACGCCTAGTCCTTCCTATATGCATTGACAACCTTCTCCAATATCGAATTGACCTCTCTGTTGGATATTTCCACTTGCCCATTGGTTTGTGGATGATATGCGGTGCCTAACATTATACTTGGCAAGTAATTTAAAAATGACATGGTTAAAAAAATGTATACCTTCATCACTTACCAATGCCTTTGGTGTACCAAAAAGCGTGAAAATATTTTTGGTAAAAAATTTGGAAATGGTCGCTGCTGATAACTTGTAGAAATACAAGTATTTATACTGTTTTATTTAGATATTGCGGCTAAAAGAAAGAAAAGTTGTGTCGATAGTATACAAATTGGCTAAGAAATGCGAAAATTATAAAATATCATAAATACTCCCACTAACACCATTGCGATGGTAGAATAGAATGTTTCAGTTTCTGTCTTGCAGGAAATAAGTCACCGCATGCGTTCATGGCTCAAAGACGAAATGAACAACGCATCTTCGCTATATTGCGCCTATCAATCAAGAACGAAGAGATGATTAACACAATGACAGCGCAAGCGAAAATTGATCAAGAGCTTTAGCGATCAACGTAATTTCAACCGTATGCGGTGATCAAAAACAACACCGCATGTGGCGATAGATCGAAGATGTAAAGAGCAACGCATTTGCGGAAGATTCTGACAAGTGTACAACTTTCAGTTGTGCATTTCTGACGGGTTGATTGCGTAACAGAAGAAATTTTTCATTCTGTCATTTCAGGAACTACCATAACTATATAGTGGGGACCACGAATGTAAAGAGCCAAGCCTCGCCTATAAATAGCTTCTGCAAATTCACTGAAAAATATACATGTATACATAGAGACGTGCAAATACTAGTTTTGAGAGAGAGGATGGTCTGAAGCGACTGTCCAGAGTAGATCCGGGAGAACCACGAGACAAGGGCGAGAGGTGAGTCTCCAAGTAGAGAATTATTCCGATCCCCGTAGTTTAAGCTCTGTGCGAAGGTCAATTCTACTGGGAAAGCAAGCCTGAGAGGGAAACTTTCCTCTTCACCACTTCCACACACCGGCAAGCACAATCTTCGTTCGGGATTTGTGTCAAGATGTTGACACTCTTTTTGTATTTGTTTCTAATCTCTATTTCATCATCTGTATTCATCTTCTCTAATCTTTCATTCACAACATGTATCAAATGCTTAATTTTAGAATTAAATGTTATGATAGTCACCATTGTCATCTCTCTATCTCTTTCCGTACATCCATAATCCATTTTCTCCATGATGTGTTCTTAATCCTCTGAGTAAATAACAAGAATTAAGCGAGTGAATTAATTTGTGTTAAGGAAATAATTAAGTTTAGCTAAAGCATGCTCGACGACATCTTCACCTGTGAGAGCAGAAGTGAAGATGTTATTCTGCCTATCGAGAAAAGGTTGGAAGAATGCGTAAACTAAAGCAAGAAGTATTTCTAGAGATGCAACCTTGCGTTCATCATGTTCATCCCTGTTTCACCATAGAGATATGGGAACGCGGCCGATCACCGAGAGGTGTATGCCAAGGGAAAGCGGAACCTTAGTTACGTCTTTAACATGATTGACAACTTGCGATGTTTTTACTTTACTCTTTCTCCTTCTGCTTCATTCATAAATATTTGTCATCGCATACATCGATTCTTTGTAAAACTTCACAGTCAGTTCTCGACCTCAGTATTGTGTATCATGTATCTTGTATCTTGTATCATGTTAGTTTAGGATTTTAATTTATTAACGCATTTTTATTTCATCACAATTTACGTTTCTGTACAAACCCAACATTCTTTATTCATTGTTAAAAACCGGCCGCATGTATCACATAAGTAACGCATTAACGAAAACAATCCCTGTGTTCGACCTCTGATCATTTTGAGAAACTTGTGTTGGAATTATACATGGTTTCAGCGCAAGGAAACTTGTGATACGCACTACTTACCGCATACTATGAGCATATCACCATCAACGCATATTTAGAACGTAGTATCGCATAAAGATTCTCTTTATTGCAAGTACTTGAGCGCATATTTAGCACATCATTCATTTCATTCATGAGCCATGCGTCAGAGTAGATAAAGATAAAAAGAGATTCGAATTTATGTCATTAAGTTTATGGCAACATGAACTTGAATCATTTCCATCATCAATAGTGTGTATAAGTGATACATAACAAACGCCTCACAACATACAACCCCTATCCTTACAGCCGCATCATTTTTAGCACATGCCACTGCTTCAACTCATTTAGATACGTAATCTACTGCTACTAGATGTACAGTTGGCCACAAGACGGAGGTAAAGACCCTATGAAGTCAAAGTCCAAAACATCAAACAGTTCAACTTCAAGTATATTGGTTAGTGGCATTGCCCCCTTAAATAGATGTTACCCGTGCATTGGCATGGGTCACATTTAAGAACATATTCCCTTGTGTCCTTGAAAAAAGTGGGCCAAAAATACCCACACTAGAGAACCCTTGCAGCAGTTCTTTATCCTCAGAAGTGACCTCCGTAAGGAAAGTCATGGCATTCAGATAGGATGCATTGCACTTCAACTTTGGAGATGCATCGATGCATAATGGAATTTGGGCATTGCTTGTATAAAAACGGTTCATCCCAAAAGTAGAATTTACAATCGTGTATGAGCCGTTTCTTTTGCTGAGCATTAAAGTCTTCCAGGAAATATTTTGTTGTCAAGTAATTGACAATATCTGCGTACCATGGTTTCTTATCTTCAACTTTAAGTAAGCGTCCATCAGGGAGCGCATCTTCAATCTAACCTTGGCCTAACTGCATCTTCTTATTCTCCAGTCTTGATAAATGGTCAACCACCCAGTTCTCAATACCTTTTTTGTTCTTAATTTCTAAGCCAAACTCTTGTAGTAGCAACACAACCTGGGCTTCGCGTCCTTCTTGTCTATCAAAAACTTTATAGTGGAGTGATAAGTATAGATTGTTGTTAACGCACCAACCAAATGAGCTCTGAATTTCTCAATGGCAAACACTGCCGCTAGCATTTCTTTTTCAGTGGTTGTGTAATGTTCCTGGGAATCAATCAATGTTTTTAACCCGTAAGAAATTGGGTGTATTAGGTTTCCCTTCTTTTGACTTAACATAGCTCCGACCGCCACATCGCTTGCGTCGCACATTAGAATAAAGGGTTACATCCAGTCTGGAGCTATCAATCCGACGTTGTGGTTAATGCATACCTCGAAGTTTCAAATGCATTGTGATAGTCTTCATCGAGCATGTAAGGTCTGTTCAACTCTAACAATGTACTTAGTGGAAGCGCAATCTGGGAAAATACTTTCACAAACCTTCGATAAAAGCCTGCTAGCCTAAGAAACTCCTCAAGGCCTTAATATTAGTAGGCGCAGGCAATTTTGCTATGACATCAATTTTTACTTCATCCACCTCCAATCTAACCTTGAACACCTTGTGATATTCTTATTAGTAGTAATTTGTATGCTTTGAGTTGTTGCTAAGTTTGTATGTTAAGTTCTAGAGAATTATAACTGCTAATCAGGTTTAGCAGGTGCTAAGGACACTGGTTTTCAGGATTATGTTGGACAGTGGTTGTCATAAGAGAGTTGACAATTGTTGTCTTCACATCTCTTTCTGGATTAATAGGGTAATCTAGGGAAGGGTGTGACACCTTTGATTCTGATAGATCTTATATAGAAATCAATTTAGGAGAACTACCTTTGAATCCTAATCTAAGAACTAAAATTTCTAAATATGATGATGATTTAAGATCAAGTTCATAGACATACTTAAAACAAGGCCTTTATCAACCTCAGAATCATATCTTTTCATTCAAGAAATTTGGATCGATTTCAAAACATAAAAACTCGTAGAGAACAATTGTAATTGTACTAATTAGTTAATATATCGACCTATGAATATTTTTAAAACATTTTTTTACAGTTTTTTTATTACATAGTGCCCCTATACAAAATTTCTGGCTCCGCCACTGAGTGCAGACATTGTCTACAATTTTTCTATTTCATGTATCTCTTATTTTTCAACTTTTTTTTTAAAAAAAACAATTACTTATTCCTATGTTTTTTAGATCTAGAAGGTTATGTACCGCACCACTATTTTTTTATTATTATTATTTATCTAAGATATGTTAGTTTGAAACTAGGAAGAACCATTGTAAAGTCTACAAATAATAAACTTTTAATATTTTGTTTAGATTAAAGTTTGAAATTTAAAGGATAATCAAACCATCCAAATCAAAATGAAAACAATTTTTTAAAAACTAAAGGAAGTAGTTACAAAATTGATTATTATTGTTGTTGTTGTTTAAATTAAAGTTTGAATTTAAGAAAATAAATCAAGGATTCTCATGGATTATGATCTAAAAAATATGTTTATAATCAAACCATCCAACTCAAAATAAGAAATATTTTTAGATTGAATTAAGAGAGGATTATCACATAGTTAAAAATATATATTTTTTGGTTAAAATTAAGGTTTAGAATCAAGAAGATTTTTTTAAAAAAAAATTAAGAAGATAATTAATCTTTAAATCAAAACAACAAATACATTATTTTTACTAAGTGTGTCATAACTTTTTTTTTTAAAAAAAATAATATTTTAATTTAGAGTTCAAAATTGAGTAAATAATCAAATCATCACAATCACAATAGATTTTTTTTTACTAATTGATGATTAACAAAAAATTAAAAAAAAATAGAATAGTACAAAATATTTTAGTTTATACGTTCTTTTGTACATATTTAATTCATATATACTTTTGTTGATATATTTTAAATTGCGTTAATATAAAATAATTATTATTTCTTCTTATCTAACTTCCAAAATTTTTATAAATATTTTTCATGACTTATTTAGAAAACAAAACTCTTTATCCCTAAAATAATATTATATTATTAATTTTTGTAAATAAGTTATCTTTTGAAACTTTACACAACACGTGTAACGCACGTAGTGTCAACTAATATATTTATATTCATATAAAATGATATTGAAATATTATCTTTGAAAAACAGGAATATTTGGATGCATTTATTTTTATACATTCCACTCTTATCATACATAAAAAATAAAACGAAATATTTTTAAAAAGAATACCAAGAATTTGTCACGTGATAAATTATAATTGAATAAGTAGATGAAATGTAATTATTATTTTTCTTTTGAAAATTGCACTCCTTTTATTTGTGTCCTTTTTACTCATTCCTAAACCTTCCATCCCTTCCAAACCTTCCTTTGGGCTCATTTTATCCTAAACCCAGTGGCCAGTTCAGTTGAAGCTCGACCGGAATTGGGAAACGTAAATTCGTTATGAATTTGCTCACTATCAACTGTCGATGCAAATCAACGAACACCGCTTCCACCTTCAATCCGTTCACATGGCGGAATTCTACTTTCATGGGTAAGCCCCTTTCTCTTCTGCGCTCTTGTTCTTCAATAAAAACGCCAAACCTATCACTGAATCAGCTGACAATTCAATCAACTTCTTTCCAAATACGCATATTCTTGAATGAATGCCGATTTAGCGCCGTGCTTGATTCACTTGTAAAGATTATATCCTCCTTTAAACTGTTAATGGCTGTGTTTCGTTAGGTAGGAAGGATATTGGCCTCTGCAATGTACAAAGGGTTCTCCCCAGAGGATTATGCAGTGTAAGACTTGCAAATTTGGGTTACAATGTTTGTTTTCTCTCATTATATGTTTTTGTCCTTTATGTTCGTAGCCATTTCTTTTGGGTATAGAGGTCAAATGTAAAGCCAAAAGTTTATGCAAAGCGGAAATCCGCGAGGAAATTGGAAAGAACGAATGAGGAAGGTTATATAACGTCCTCTTCTGCTGATGATAATGCTCAAGATGTACAGATGAACCCTTCTGATAGTTCACCTAAGAACCGGATGATTAATATCTCCTCAAGGAGTTCTGTGCTTCGGGCTTGCATAATTACTTCTGGTTTGATTGCTGCTTTGGGTGTAATAATTCGACAGGTGATACATGCTAAGACAAAAAGTAACATTTTTTTTTTCTTTTTCCAATCGTATATTCCTTCATTGTTGTTCTCTACTTGATTTAGGATAATCATTCTAATCACGTAGGGAAAGTGGAACATGAGTTCATGGACATCACTTCCACTTGCAAATTGAAAGTAAAATCAGGGTCATCAGTTCTATTCTTTAATTTCGTTGTGGCATGAAGATTTATCAATATGAAATCTCTTTGTGAATGATATGTTGTCACTCATCAATTTGAATGGGGAAAAAAGGTTGAAGACCTATTCCTTATGTCATAGTTTTAGATTTCTTTTATGACTGTAATCACTGGCCTTCCTTTATGAAGATAATTAGTGTCTTAACGTATTGGAAAGACTATCAATGGCTTTTTCTTGACCTTGGAAGATGAAGAAATGCATTTTAAGACCTGTTTCAACGGTGTATGTTGTAGGTATCTCATGGTGCATCGATAGAGGGATTGCCAGTGATTGACTGCACCTCGGAAGTATCATGTAGGACTTCCAAGTTCATTTCTCCCTTCTTGCTAATTTACTATTCTTCTTGAAGAGAGAGAGTGTCTATCTCACAAGACTGCTGAAGCAAAACAACTTCTAGCTGATATTGATTGTAGGTTAGTTATAAAAAAATTCATGATCTAACTTATTGTCCACATAACACTCTCGATGCTCTTAAACATCATGACAATCAAGTTTGTACTTCTCATCTCTTGTAAAACTATAAATCATGGTTGGCTCTTATATTAATAGCTGCACCGTGTACTGATGTTTCTTTTGTCCTCTCGTTAATTGCTATAAAGTATTACCATGTGAAAAGATTCTAGGTTTCATTTCTATTGAATACAAACCATTTTGTGTGCTTTGGAAGAATGGCTGAGAATGTGTAACCACAATGCCCCTTTTGTTTAAATTCTTTTGGACTTCGTCATTATGGACTAAATGACTGTACTCCATTCTGGCAGTTAGTTTCGAGATGAGGCAACTTCAGTTGATTATAGGACTGGTTGTTCTAATATCTTCATCCCGATTTTTACTGTTGAAAGCATGGCCAGACTTTGCCGAGTCTAGTGAAGCAGCCAATCGACAGGTACCTGGCTGTTTAGTTTTTATCTGTAAATCTAGAGGCAGCGAGACCTAAAATTTTGTTCGCCGCCAACTTATCGTTGATGATTTCGAGCATTTGAAAATACTCCATAACTCCCAAACTCCCAGTGCAGGTGCTCACTTCTCTTCAACCTTTAGATTATGTAGTAGTTGCCTTTTTGCCCGGGATTAGCGAGGTGCGCAAAGTCTATCAACACATATCTCATTTTCTTCTACATCTATCTATTTGTTGTTCTTGTTTTCACTCAAAATATGTAAATAAATAAATAAAATCCAGCACAAGTCAAGACCTCGCTTCTCCATTTATTTGTTCCATCATCCATTTATCCTTTATCATTTCTGGGTAACATGTATATCTTTGGGCATCAGGAATTGCTTTTTCGTGGTGCATTGATGCCGCTTTTGGGATTCAACTGGGCAAGTGTGGTGGTGACAGCCGCCATTTTTGGTGTTCTACACTTGGGTGGCGGCCGGAAATATTCATTTGCAATATGGTATCCATATCTCTATCTGAATTTCTGATGATATGCCTGATGTAGAACTATCCTCAGCAATAGATCATGAATCAGATCCTTTTTAACTGCACAGTTCATATGCCTTTGCTCTTACAATATGCTGATCAGCTGATGATTAAAAATTGGGCTAAATTATAAAAATTACCTTGAACTTTGCCATTTCGTTTCAAAACTATCTCTATACCTTCAAAAGTTGCAACATTACCTTTGAAATTCATAAACGTTAAAAAATGACCCTTGAAATAGAAAAACCATTATGATGTTGTGACGAAAAGCTAAGTCAAGAGTGCTTGCCTTTGCTCTTGGAACGCTGAATGTTTTGTTGTGATAGCCCAGACTGCCCAGTGTTGTTTGTAAATAGTGTAGAAAAAACTGTTTTCAACTCAAAACAAAATTATGATTATTCCTGTTCTCCATTTTTTTTGGGCAGGGCAACTTTTGTTGGACTTGCATATGGTTATGCGTCTATAGAATCCTCCAGTATCGTTGTGCCGATGGCTTCTCATGCATTGAATAATCTGGTTGGAGGAATTCTGTGGCGCTACGAATCAAGTTCTTTGGAGAATCGTGAGCAATAAAACTGATTTAGGCGAAGTGAAAGCTGATTGGTTTATGCTCAGGCCTCAAGTGTATATTTATCCTTAGGTAACCAGAATTCCTAAGCTAGAAAAATAAAAATAACTTAAGTAACCAGTCTTTTCATTTATTTATTGATTTACAATAGGGGAGAATCGAATATCTTACCAAGCGGTAACAAGTCAAGCATTAATGGTTTTTTTTCCCTAAGACAAGTGATGGGAGTCGACTTAGGTAACCAGTCTTTTATTTATTTATTTATTTATTTATTTACAATAGGTGGCGAATTGAATATCTAATCAAGAGGTAACCCGTCAAGTACTAATAGCTTTTTTTTTTCCATACAAGGGATGTGGTCGAACCTTCAACCTCTAAGAGGAATATGATGTCAATTATCATTAAGTTGAGCTCATTTTGACACTTTTTCCTTAGGTAGGTTTAAATTTTCAACATGTTAAAAAATTTAGAAGTAATTGATGCATTGAAATATCTATACCATAGTTCATATATCCCTGTTTCTAGGGTAGCCAAACATTTATTCCCCACCAAAATGTCGGTCGCTTGGTTTTTGGTGTCCATGCAACTAATACAACGACACTAACATTCTTAAAATTCATATTGGATTATAAATATTATGGTAATAGATGTTGACTAGATGCTCATGTTTAGTATCCATTGACCATGTGTCATGTCTCTACTTTTCAAAGTGTTGTCTATGTGTCTTAACATTACACATTATTAGTGTCTATGTATACCTATAAATAGTGGTATTTTGTGGGTTTTAGAAGACACATTGGACAAATTCCATGAAAATTAGAGAAAGTAGAGATTTTAGAGAAATTCCTTATTTCATATTTTATTATTTTATTTTATTTTATTTATTTATATATTATGTTTTATTTATTTTAATATCTACTTATTTTATTATATATTATTATCATATTATATTTTTTCTATATCTATGTTCTCGTTGTGTGTTTGTTGTGCTCCGTAAATTTATCACGTTATTTGTAGGAACTTCTTTCATTTCTCCGCTAAAGGGTAGGTCCTAAAGGTATGTTGATTTTTTTCTCGACTCATTATAATTAATAAATTAAATATTGTTTTACATATTTGCTATATATATTAAATTTTTAATATAGATATAATATTTTGTAATAGTGTTACTATGAAAAATATAACAAAATTAGAATTTGTAGCATTTGATATTAATGGTAATAATCATTTGTCATTAGTACTTAATGCCACACCTGGGTGCCATAAAAATGTGATCATCAGAAAACAAATTTTTTTCCTAAAGCTCGACGTAAATGAATGCACTTGAGACTCTAAAATTTTAAATTAATATATTAAGGAAGACATTTTTCTACATTTCGGATATACTCCTGTAGTAACAATATCGAGAAAAAAAAATTAAATAGTATTCTAAACTAATTTCATGTCTTTTGGTGATCGAACAAAATAATGAGTTATTGAAAAAAAAAATAAAAAAAAAATCATGAATCTTGACCAACTAGAATAACACCATCCCTGAAGTGAATGTTGTGAATGTTAATAATCGTGGTCGAGGTTGTGGTCGCCGTCGAGGTCGTGACTGTGGTAGAGGAAAAAATAATTATTATTTTCGTGGTGGTCGTTCTAATAATTCAAATTTCAAAAAAACCACACGAAGTGATGATCACAAAAGGAAAAGCTCCACAAGATAAAAGTTGTTGAAAATAAATGTCTTTGATAAAGAATGATGGGCCATTGGTCACGTACTTATTGTACGTCAAAATATTTTGATCTCTATCAAGCATCTCTAAAGGAAAAAGAAAAAAAGAAATGTGGAAATAAATTTTGCATGTCAAGATAATGACATATTTGACTCATCTCATATGATAAATTTGGATGTTGCAGACTTCTTTAAATCTCCTAAAGAAAAAATTGATAAAATTGATGGAACATCAAGTGTTTTCTTTTACTTTGAAAATATCTAGATTTAATGTTTCTTTATTCATCTCCATGTTTTTTTTTTCTTCTCTTAAGATGTTAACCTTTGTATATTCCAAATGTTGTTTTTTGTATTGTAATTATTTTCTATAATGAAGAAACCTTGTTCATTTTCATATGTTAGGTGACTAAAAAAATGAGTAAAGAAGATACAGTGTAATTACACATACAATACTTACAAGTAGAAAATATTTTTTCTAAACTGACAATGCTAGAAGCAAAAGTCAATATGATATCAGGTTTTGCAAACTTGATTAAAGGTTTTGGAAAATCAAATATTATTTTGTCTAGAGGAATAAAATTTATAATTGACAATACATTGTTCTCTAGACAATCACAAAGCAAAGAAATTTACTTAGTTTTAAAAATATATGTTGCAATGGTTATCATATTGAGACTGATAGAAAGAATAATAGGGAGAAACTTTATATCATATTTAATGTCTCATATGAAAAACGTATACTGGAAGAGTTGTCTGCTTTGTCTTCTAGATTATATTATACTCATATACGAGTAATTGAAACATATGCAACAATGAACATGATGATCATGAATCTAGACATATTTACAATTTGGCATGACAAATTAGGTCATTCAAGGTCTATAATGATGAGAATAATTATTGAGAATTCAAATGGACATCCATTGAAAAGCTAGAAGATTCTTCAATCTAATGAATTATCATGTGATATTTTCTCTAAGGAAAATTGATAATTAGACCATCACCAACTAAAGTGAGGACTAAATCACTACATTTTTGCAATGAATTCATGGTGATATATATGGACCTACATTTTTACATGTGAACCATTTAGATATTTTATGGTATTAATAGACGCATTGATAACTTGTAGAAATACAAGTTATTTTACCTCTTTTATCGAAAACAATTAGGAAAAATCTTGGAAAATGTGACAGCTTGGTAAGGAAATCATGAAATTAATTATATCATGCGATCACATTCGTACAAAAACTCACAATCCACAAAAGAAATAAAATTGTGCTTTTTGGATGCAGAAAATCTATTTATGTGATCACAAGATATCACCGCAAAGAAATTCCCGACGCCAATATTGGAATCCCATAGATGGAAACGCATAACCTCATGCAATAGAAGGTGATATGACACATAGGTGGTGGAAGTCAAATCAAAGACCAAGTTGATAACTGACAAGAAAGCTTCGCGACAGAGCCAATGAACTTCTGACTGAAGGAACCGGTGAAGGTCCTGAGCGAAGGCGAGGATTGATCCTAAATCCCAATTTTTACAAAACATTGAATTTTACAGAATAATACATAAATAGTTATGCATTAAATTAAAATTACAGCATGCTTACAAGAATTGAGAAAAAAGATAAGGAGAGAATACTAACCTTTGTAGATCCGATCTACTTCGTGTATCTTGTTCTCCAAAATTGTAACAAACAACAACGTACTCGAAACTCTAATTGACCACCACCAATCAGAACCTTCAGTATTCTCTGGGATGAGAATCCAAGGAGTTGTGTGGGCTCTTGATATTTTGGAAGAGAGGGAAATTGAGAGGGTGAGATCAGAGAATTTTTTTTTTTCTTTTTTTTTTTTTTTCAGAGTGTTCTGCATGTCTATCATAAAAACTCAATAGTGAAGAAGAAGAAGAATACAAATGTGCACATCCACCCACTCATGCACGTTATAGAGAAAAAAAAGGGGAAGGGAGTTGCAACTCCCTCTCAAAATTATTTTTCAAAATAAATTAATTAAAATTTTTTATTTTAATAAAATATTTAATATATATTTATATGATAACCACTTTATCATATAATATATATTAAACTATATGTTATATCAAATATAACATATAACCTATAGTTTAATATTATATCAAATACAATATCACCTATAGGTTTCATTCTTTCATTAATGCATGATATTTAATATAAATCTCATTTGTACTAATTTTAATTATATGAATCCAATTCACATAATTAATATTTGAATCATATTCAAATATTTATTTTCTCTCAAATAAATTTTATATTATAATGTATCATAAACATTATAGTAATTATATCATATATAATTAAAATAAATTTATTATATCACATATAATTAATTCCCTCAATTAATTTTAACAATTCAAATTAATCCAAAATTGATTCTCATTTAATCCCTGTTGAGGTATAGAGGGGACCTCATGTACCTGTAGCTTGAAACTCAAATGGTACTTGAATAATTAATTAAACTCCTTGAATTCAATTATTCAACATCCATTAACTGTTGGAAACTTTCGAATGGACTAGTATTCCACCAATTAGTAACCCAAGATTTTAGGCTTTTATTAAATGAGAGAGATCCACCGGAGAAAAAAATATTATAGATGCAAGATATAGAAGGAGAATGAATGCTTTCTTTTTTGCCATTTTTTCGTCTTTGATTTTTTAATGAACTCACTTCATTCGTTAATTCTCTACACTACTAATATTTATATCAAATATAAGTTCTATTACAAGTCATATGGATACTATTATGAATCCATTCACTGTTTTTTAGTTTTTTATTTGTGATTCATTAGTTAATCCTTGAATTTCGAAATAATACATAAAGAAAATAACAAAGAATCCACTTTTGTTATTGTGGAGTTGATTTACATATGTATCAAAATTTCAGACAAAGACAATTTTTTGGTTCTTCGATATACATCTGCTTTGGGTCAAATGAGCATTATGAAGAAATTCCAGTTAAGTTATACTATCACTATGATCTATAAAAAAAAAAAAAAAGACTATTCTTTCATTTCAGTTTTATCCCTTTTGCTACGAATAATGACAGAGAGGACCTTATAGACTTATAGCTTGAAGCTCCAATGGTACTTGAATAATTAATTAAACTTCTTTAATTAAATTATTCAACATCCATTAATTGTCGTGCACTCCACTAAAGATCGACAGTTGCACTCTTTGCACTACATATATATTTCTGTGTCCCCGGGGTACCCTAAAAAAAGGGCAAACCAATTCAGGGAATTCACAATTCATCACCATCTTGCCCGCTTCCAATTGATGACTGGCTTACCTTCATTTCAAATAGACTTGACTTCTACGTCCCATTTCTTTCTTTTTCTCTACTTTAACACTTCGTTCACTGCTGGCCCGGAGTAAAACATGCCATGAGAATTGCCGCTTAATTTAGATTGAAACTATATATTTCGAAATATATAGTTTCAATCTAAATTAAGCGGCAATTCTCATGAATCAAGGCTCATCTGCTCTCTTCAGTTGAGCTGTCCACGACACGAATCCCGTCTTTCCTCATAGGGGTAGACAGGCATCTTTTTTTGAAATATGAAATTCAAACTCATGTGACAAGCCAAGCTTCGTAGGACCTTCAAGGGTCAGGCCAATTCCGAGCTAAGCCTTGGCTAAACCTTGGAAATCTTAGTGCCATAATGCCTTTCAAATCCTCCTAGCCATTATCTGACTGCAATAATCATTGGATATAACCAGTCAATAGTGCGATGACCCTTCACAAATTGCTCGTAAGTATAGCTAGACCAAAATTATCTTTTGCCCCTGTAGTTACATCTAACTTCTTAACTACCATTGATCTCTCTAATGAACAATAAGTCATAGTCCAACTATGACCAAACCCCTCTCGAGTCAGGAGAGGGTGTGACGCCACATTGTTCAAGCCCTGAAATTAGCCCTTAAATGAGCAATTTATTGACTTACCCCGACGTTGGGGAATGAGTGATTTTCGTCTTGTGTGGCTGTGTTACCAACTCCCCAATTAGACGAATCCCTAAAATGATAGGCTTATTAAGTCGGCAGTCTGGCCACTCTCAACTATACAAATCAAAGGACAACCCTCATAGGCAGGAGTTCACAACTCACTCATGATTCAAATCATGTCACCTACGGTCATCCTAGTGAAATGTAAGTCTCAATTATGAATGATGTTATATAATGAGACTAGTCTATAATGACTCGACCCTCTAGGACTTAAGTTAGGCCGTTACTAAATACATGTATGCATGGAACTCAAAACGACACTTATTTATGGCGAAATAAATGCTAATTAAATAAGGTAAGTTTAAAAGACTTTCATTAACTGGTCCTGTCATAAATTCATACGTTAACTAGCTATTTCTGGGTCTTTCTCAGACATCATGCATTTAAAACACTACATCACTATTCTCATATATGCATTGAAACTTTCATTAATAGGACGTACCTGGCGATGACGAGGGATCCGTTACTGGGTCACAGGGACTATCTAGACTTACATAGTAAGTCAGTCTATAGAACCTAAAACATGGGCTCTGATACCAACTGTAACGACCTGACCCTCTAGGACTTAAGTTAGGCCGTTACTAAATACATGCATGCATGGAACTCAAAACGACACTCGGTTATGACGAAATAAATGCTAATTAAATATGGTAAGTTCAAAAGGCTTTCATTAAATTCAAATACTAAAATAATAGTACGGTATCCATAAATCATAAAGGATAATAAATAAGTCTGAAAAGCGATTCTTAAAAGTAAGTTTTAAATATCAAAACTAAAAGTTAAGAGAAACATGAAAAGAACTCTAAATCTCATGATGCGGAAGTATAAAAACTAGTCCCAATGGCTTGATCACGAATTCCACTTGTCCATCGTCGGTGCATCTCTACTCTTACCTGAAACAACAACATGAGAAAGAATGAGTATAAAATACTCAGTAAATAACCCCACTACTGGAGTCAGGCTGGGCATCTATGTCTTTTAGATACCCACCTCTGGTGAAACATATAAACTCATCTAGTCCTCATGGGACATATATACACATGAAACAAGAAGGAGACTGTGTCCTATCCTACTGTAGTTAAGTATGCCCACTACCTCTGGTGAATCCCGAAGGAGACACAAACTAGTGAATCCCGAAGGAAACACAAACTAGTGAACCCCGAAGGAAACAAAAACTGGTCTGGTGAATCCCAAAGGAAGCACAAACTGGTGAATCTCAAAGGAAACACAAACTGGTGAATCCCAAAGGAAACACAAACTGGTGAATCCCAAAGGAAACACAAATTAGTGAGTCCCAAAGGAAACACAAACTGGTAAATCTCGAAGGAAACACAAACTCTAATGGGCATCTAACTAATCAGTAAGGACATTTGCACAGTCTCAACATCATAATCATCACTGTACGAATCTATGACATACATATAAACCTCAACATCGTGGCTCTAAAATATACACATATACCTCAACATCATGGTTCTACAACATATATGTATACCTCAACATCATCAGATCAAATACAACCATGGAAGCACATACCATCTCATACTTTCATTCAAGTGTCTATGTGCATAAATAAATAATTCGGATCTCGTAACAGAACATACTTTGATCATGTTATACTATCAATCTATCATGCTGTCATTCTGTCATACATTCATTTATCATGCTAGCATACATCTAATGCCTGGCCCATGCACAATTCCAGTAGTAGATTACTTACCTCGAAACCCAATCTAACAAAAAGTAATCCACACCCTCCTTTAACTTAGTAAAATTCTTGAATCACACCCTGAATAAAAAATCAGAATTAAGTCCAACGTTTAGGATTAAATTCCAGATACGAAAGTACCTCATATGCCACAAAACAACTTACCCAAACTATGTGATGATCCAAAAATCTGTTCCAAGCTTAGCACGGAGATACCAATCTATTCATAACCCAAAATTTGGAATTTAAAACCAATTTCCAGCATATTAACCCATTCCGAAGAGCTTCAAGTTCACATTACTTACCAAACACGCTCCAAAATTCCCTGGAGCCGAACTATAATCTTATTGGATAGCGGGTTCTGACACCTTGAAACTTCAATCCAAGCTTCACAACATAAACATTATACTAAATTAAATCCAAACCCAAAGAGTGACCAAACCCATCCAAGAAAATAACAACTTTAGATCTTACTCCAGATTCCAAGTTCTGGCAAAAACCCCACGGAATGAAGGTGAAGGTCGAACCGACAGCTGGTCGGACGGAGAAACGACAACGAGCAGTGGCAAAGATCTTGGACAAGTGGCTCAGCCTCAACTAACAGGGCTGGTCGGCGTCGGGTGGCTACTGGAGGCGTGGCGCGGACCTACGCGGACTAGCTGGTGAGATCGGCGGCGAGCAGCCGTGAGCAGCGGCGGAGACCAGTTTGGGCTTGGGAGGCGATGTTGGGTCGACGGTCAATGAACGGTGATCGCCTGGGCAGCAACGGCGGTGGCCACGCGATGAAGGGGTGGAGGTCGTCTAGGGCACGTGTGGTGAGGTTGAAGAATGAGAGAAATTTTGAGGGAGGGGGCGTCAGATTGCGTGAGGAGGAAAGGGGGGGTTTGATTTTTATAAAATAATAATAATAATAATAAAGGGAAATAAGTATAATTACATTTAATTTCTTTCCTTATTCCACTTTATACTATTAAATTCCTTTTCGTTTCAAAAGAAAATTAATTCCTGCCATTAATTTCCAATTTGAATAATTTCACACCAACAATTAAATTTCTGCACTTACACTTGAAGTCTAAAATTCCAAAAATGCCCTCCAACTAATAACAAATACTGAAATTCCAATTCATAAAGTTACTGAAATTACATTATTACTAAAAAATGTGCGGGGTGTTACATTTTTCTCTCCTCAAAGAACTTTCATCCTCGAAAGTTCATTCTTGAAAAAGCTCCGAGTACTAGGCGTTCATCTCATCATCTCACTCCCAGGTAGCCTCCTTGAGTTGGTGATTCTACCACAGGACTTACACAAAAGCAATTTCCTGACGGTGTAATATTTTTACCTCTCTGACGAGGATCTCTATAGGGTTCTCCTCGTAGCTCAAGTTGTCATTCAACTGTAAGGGCTCATAGTCAACTACATGGGACGGGTCTGTCACATACTTCCTTAGCATCGAAACATGGAAGACATTATGAACTGAAGACAGTGCTGGGGGCAATGCCAAACAGTAAGCTACGGGTCAACTCGTTCTAGGACCTTGAAAGGTCTAATGAATCTCGGACTCAACTTTCCCTTCCTGCCAAACCTCAGAATACCTTTCATGGGTGCCACTTTTAAGAACACTTTCACACCAGTCTCAAATTCTAGGTCCTTACGTCTTACATCGGCATAGCTCTTCTGTCTGCTCTGAGTTGTTTGCATACGAGCCCTGATCTTCTGTATTGCCTCATTCGTGGTCTATACCAATTCAAGTCCAATTCAAGTCCTAACAATTTCCTTGCTCCTATCTCATCTCAACATATAGAGGACCTGCAACTCTTCTCATATAGGGCCTCAAAGGGTGACATCCCAATAGTGGGCTGGTAGCTGTTATTATAAGCAAACTCTATTAAGTGCAAGTGAGCATTCCAGCTTCCCGAAAACTCTATGGCACAGGCACGCAACATGTTTTACAATATCTGATTCAATCTCTCTGTCTGCCCATCAGTCTGAGGGTGGAAAGCTGTACTGAAGTCTAACCGGGTCCCCAAAGCTGCCTGGAGACTTTTCTAGAAGTTAGATGTGAAAAGAGGGTCTCTGTCCAACACGATGGACACGGGCACTCCATGCAATCTCACCATCTCTTTCATGTATATCTGTGCCTACTTATTCACTAAAAAGGTAGACTTCCCAGGTATGAAATGTGCTAACTTCGTAAGTCTGTTTACCACAACCCATATCACAGTGAAACCTTTGACTGTCCGAGGCAACCCCACGATGAAGTCCATAGACACATGCTCCCACTTCCATTCTGGTACACTCAATGTCTGTAACAAGCCTGCTAGTTTCTGCCTCGGGGTTTTCACCTATTGGCACACCAAGCACTTACTGACGAACTTCGTAACCTCTCTTTTCATATCATTCCACCAGTAGTAACATTTCAAGTCCCGATACATCTTGGTGCTACTGGGGTGAATCGAAAATAAGGAACTATGAGCCTCTGACAACAACTCATCTTTAATATTACTGACTGCTAGCACGCACAAACGCCCCTGGTAAAGGAGGTCACCTTCTGCTAAAACTGAGAATTCGCCATCCTGGCCTAACTCCACCCTACGAAATCTCTCTTCCAGATAAGGGTCGTCTCGTTGCGCATCAATAATCTTATGCCTTAAACTCGGTTGCACCGACAACTGTGCTAATTATGCCGTGACCTTTCCCATGGCCACTGCAATCTCTGCACTCTGAGGGATGCTGAATGAGTCACCTTTCTGTTTAGAGCATCTGCCACTACATTTTCTTTTCCCGAGTGGTACAAAATTTCACAGTCATAATCCTTTACCAGCTCCAACCACCTTCTTTGCCTCATGTTTAACTCTTTTTGAGTGAAAAAGTACTTTAAACTCTTGTGGTTGGTGAAGATCTATATCTTCTCTCCATATAAGTAATGTCTCCAGATCTTAAGAGCAAAAACCACTGCTGC
Organism: Benincasa hispida; assembly: GCF_027475165.1. Lineage (NCBI taxonomy): Eukaryota > Viridiplantae > Streptophyta > Magnoliopsida > Cucurbitales > Cucurbitaceae > Benincasa > Benincasa hispida. Next base: position 14,201,005 of record NC_143481.1, read on the forward strand.
TAATTCCAAGTCGTGTGTGGGATAATTCTGTTCATGTTTCTTTAGTTGTCGTGAAGCGTAAGCAACTACTCTGCCCTACTGCATCAATACGCATCCCAACCCCTTCTTGGACTCATCACTGTAAATGACAAAACCACCTGATCCATCCGGTACTATAAGAACTGGGGCTGAAACCAACCTCTGCTTGAGGTCCTAGAAACTGTTTTCACAAGCCTCATTCCAGACAAATGCTACTCCCTTCCGGGTCAACTGAATCAATAGGCCGGCTATGTGAGAAAAGTCCTTTACAAATCGTCTATAGTAGCCTGGTAACACCAAGAAACTGCGCACCTCACTGACTGTGGTTGGATGAGCCCAACTCGTAACTGCCTCAACCTTTGCAGGATCCCAGAGACACCTTCCTTCGATACTACATGCCCTAGAAAGGACACCTGCCTCAACCAAAATTCACATTTAGAAAACTTAGCATACAACTTATTGGCCCTCAATGTCTCCAAAACTTTCTGCAAATGCTCTTCATGCTCGGCCTCTGTCTTAGAATAAACCAAGATGTCATCAATAAAAACAATTACAAAGGTGTCGAGAAATTCCTTGAACACCCTATTCATCAAATCCATGAACACTGCTGGTGCATTCGTTAGACCGAACGACATCACTATGAACTCATAATGTCCATACCTTGAACGAAAAGTTGTCTTGGGTATGTCACTGTCTTTTATTCTCAACTGATGGTATCCTGACCAGAGATCAATCTTAGAGAATACCGTAGCTCCCTGTAATTGGTCAAACAAATCATCAATCCTGGGAAGGGGATACTTGTTCTTAACGGTCATCTTGTTCAGCTCTCTATAATCAATGCACAGACGTAACGATCTATCCTTCTTTTTCACAACAAAATAGGTGCACCCCATGGTGACACACTAGGGTGTATGAAACCCTTTTCCAACAAATCCTACAATTGGACCTTCAATTCCTTCAACTCTGTCGGGTCCATCCTGTATGGAGCCTTCGAAATAGGGTTGTGCCTGGCTCCAACTCACTAGCAAAATCTATCTCCCGCTGCGGGGGCAGTCCGGGAAGATCTTCTAGAAAAACGTCTGGAAAATCCCTCACTACTAGCTCCAAAGTCAAGGTGACTTCAGCTCTCTAGTGTCCACCACACTGGCCATAAAGCTCCAGGCTCCTTGGTCGAATAGTCTACTGGCCATCAATGCGGAAATCACTTTGGGTAGGACTACGGTCCCTATCCCTTTAAACTTAAAACTGGCTCCTGTAGGAGGGTTAAAGATGACCTCCTTACGGAAGCAATCTATGCTGGCATGATTAGCAACTAACCAATCCATGCCCAATATCACATCAAAATCGCGCATATCTAAAATTATCAAGGTTACATCTAATGTGCGATTGGCTACCTCTACCGGACATGCTTTTATCTTTTCTGTAGCTAACATGATCTCTCCTGATGGAGTGGAAATGGACAATGCAAATGGCAAAGGTTCTAAGTCTAACATGGCATGCCTCACAAATACAACAGATATAAACGAATGTGAAGAGATAGAGTCAAATAAAACTAAAGCATGGTGCCCCAAAATGAGAAGTGTACCTGTCACCACTGTGCCTGACTTCTCGGCCTCACGTCGAGTGGTGGAAAATACCCTACCCTATTGTTGCTAACGACTCGGGCCTCCCTGAAACGAACTTACGGGTTGGCCCCTGTGTTCAGGCATGTTCCTCCTCGGGCATCTATCTGACATATGCCCCTTCTTGCCACATCGAAAACAGATCCTAGAGCCGGCTAGACAATGTCCCCAATGTCGCTTACCACAAGTGGTACATATCGACCTATCCTCCCTACCAGTCATAACCTGGGAACCCTGCTGTCCCCACTGACGTGGAGCATTCACTGTGTTCTGGCTCCTTTGCTGATGCTTAGGAGCCCTGTGTTCAACCTTCTTTTTCTGACCTGCGGAGGTCCCAGTCTCGAGCGACCTTCTGTATTCATCTCCCACCTGGGAGTCAGCATCAATCCTCATGGTAGCCCGTAGTGCCGCAACATATGTCTTGAGATCCAAGGCATGCACCATCCCTCACAGTCCGCTCCTCAGGCCCTGGATGAATCTCTCTGTTCTCGCTGCCTCGGTGGCTACTAGTTCAGAAGCAAAGCGAGACAGCTTATCAAATTCCTGCTCATACTTCTCCACCGACATAACTCTCTGCCTTAAGTTCAAGAATTCTGCCTGTTTTTGTATCGGGTGTTGGCTGAAAAGTACTTCTCATAAAAGCGCTCCTTGAACTGCTCCCAGGTTGCAAGTTCACCACTATTATCAATCATCTTTTCTGCTGAATGCCACCAGATTTCTGCGTTACCAGTCAACATGAAAACTACACATTGAAGCTTGTGCTCTTCCGGGCACCTCATAAAACGGAATATTGTCTCAATAGATGACAACCACATCTCTGCTTTGGTGGGGTCCCCCAACGATCCATTAAAGGGGCGAGGGTCATACTTCCGAAAATCCCTCAGATGTTTAGCCTCAAAAGACAGGCCCTACATGTCTCTATCCTACGGTTGGGTCTATTGTAACGGCTCAGGTGGCACCGGTTCCTCTTGAGCCTGGGTCTGGGCAGCCTGTCCTGCCATCGTGCTACGAATCAGGTCTTGCAGCATTCCCATTAGAGAGGATGCAACAGCTTCATTAATTCTAGCTTCCATCGCCTTTTCATCAATTTGGGTCACAGGTGGATTTGGAGCTGCCGGAATAGTCTGGCTACTCTCAGCTCTCTCTGCTTGCATTTCTTCTCTAACTGTCTTTCTTGTTCTAGGTTTAGGTGCCATGTTCTGTCATAAATTCATACGTTAACTAGCTATTTCTGGGTCTTTCTCGGACATCATGCATTTAAAACACTACATCACTGTTCTCATATATGCGTTGAAACTTTCATTAATAGGACGTTCCTGGCGATGACGAGGGATCCGTTACTGAGCCACAGGGACTATCTAGACTTACGTAGTAAGTCAGTCTATAGAACCCAAAACATGGGCTCTGATGCCAACTGTAACGACCCGACCCTCTAGGACTTAAGTTAGGCCGTTACTAAATACATGCATGCATGGAACTCAAAATGACACTCGGTTATGGCGAAATAAATGCTAATTAAATAAGGTAAGTTCAAAAGGCTTTCATTAAATTCAAATACTAAAATAATATTAGGGTACCCATAAATCATAAAAGATAATAAACAAGTCTAAAAAGCGATTCTTAAAAGTAAGTTTTAAACATCAAAACTAAAAGTTAAGAGAAACATGAAAATAACTCTAAATCTCATGATGCGGAAGCGTAAAAACTAGTCCTAGTGGCTTGATCACGAATTCAGTCCCAGTGGCTTGATCACGAATTCCGCTTGTCCATCGTTGGTGCATCTCTACCCTTACCTGAAACAAAAACATGAGAAAGAATAAGTATAAAATACTCAGTAAGTAACCTCACTACTGGAGTCAGGCTGGGCATCTATGTTCTCTAGATACCCACCTCTGGTGAAATATATAAACTGCTCTAGTCCTCATGGGACACATATACATAATACAAGAAGGAGACTGAGTCCTATCCTACTGTAGTTAAGTATGCCCACTACCTTTGGTGAATCTCGAAGGAGACAAAAACTGGTGAACTCTGAAGGAAACACAAACTGGTGAATCCCGAAGGAAACACAAACTAGTCTGGTGAATCCCGAAGGAAACACAAACTGGTGAATCTCAAAGGAAATACAAACTGGTGAATCCCGAAGGAAACACAAACTGGTGAATCCCAAAGGAAACACAAACTGGTGAATCCCGAAGGAAACACAAACTAGTGAGTCCCGAAGGAAACACAAACTGGTGAATCCCGAAGGAAACACAAACTCTAATGGGCATCTAACTAATCAGTAAGGACATTTGCACCATCTCAACATCATAATCATCACTGTACGAATCTATGGCATACATATAAACCTCAATATCGTGGCTCTACAACATACACATATACCTCAACATCATGGTTCTACAACATATATGTATACCTCAACATCATCAGATCAAATACAACCATGGAAGCACATACCATCTCATACTAGCATTCAAGTGTCTATGTGCATAAATAAATAATTCGGATCTCGTAACAGAACATACTTTGATCATGTTATACTATCAATCTATCATGCTGTCATTCTGTCATACATTCATTTATCATGCTAGTATACATCTAATGCCTGGCCCGTGGGCAGTTCCAGTAGTAAGATTACTTACCTCGAAACCCAATCTAACAAAAAGTAATCCACACCCTCCTTTAACTTAGTAAAATTCTTGAATCACACCCTGAATAAAAAATCACAATTAAGTCCGACGTTTAGGATTAAATTCCAAATACGAAAGTACCTCATATGCCACAAAACAACTTACCCAAACTATGTGATGATCCAGAAATCTGTTCCAAGCTTAGCACGAAGATACCAATTTATTCATAACCCAAAATCTGGAATTTAAAACCAATTTCCAGCATATTAACCCATTCCGAAGAGCTTCAAGTTCACATTACTTACCAAACACGCTTCAAAATTCCCTGGAGCCGAACTATAATCTTATTGGATAGCGGGTCCTGACATCTTGAAACTTCAATCCAAGCTTCACAACATAAATATTATATTAAATTAAATCCAAACCCAAAGAGTGACCAAACCCATCCAAGAAAATACAAACTTTAGATCTTACTCCAGATTCCAAGTTCTGGCAAAAACCCCATGGAATGAAGGTGAAGGTCGAACTGACGGCTGGTCGGACGGAGAAACGACAACGAGCAACGGCAGAGATCTTGAACGAGTGGCTCGGCCTCAACTAACAGGGCTGGTCGGCGTCGGGTGGCTGCTAGAGGCATGATGCAGACCAACTGGCGAGATCGGCGGCGAGCAGCGGCGGAGACCGGTTTGGGCTTGGAAGTCGGTGCTGGGCCGACAGTCGACGAACGATGGTCGGCTGGGTAGCAACGGCGGCGGCCACGTGATGAAGGTGTGGGGGTCGGCTAGGGCACGTGTGGTGAGGTTGAAGAAGGAAATAAATTTCGAGGGAGGGGACGCAGGATTGCGTGAAGAAGAAAGGGGGGTTGATTTTTATAAAATAATAATAATAAAACAAAAAAGAAAATAAGTATAATTACATTTAATTTCTTTCCTTATTCCACTTTATACTATTAAATTCCTTTCCATTTCAAAAGAAAATTAATTCCTGCTATTAATTTCTAATTTGAATAATTTCACGCCAACAATTAAATTCTCGCACTTACACTTAAAGTCCAAAATTCCAAAAATACCCTCCAACTAATAACAATTACTGAAATTTCAATTAATAAAGTTACTGAAATTACATTATTATTAAAAAATGTGTGGGGTATTACAAGTCATTTCGTAGTTCGGTCTTATACAAATTATTTTGTATAGAATACCCTCGCTCACATGTCTCCACATGAATGATCAGGATCATATCATTTGTAGCACTTTACAACAATTGTAATATCTACAAAGTGCGCCATATTCATAGTGTCACCAAGATAAGGTAGCCTTATTCATCTATTACAGACCATTTAGGTTATCGATTAAACATGATCCACCGGTATGTCTCTACATATATGTTTAAGCTACAGATGATAACATTGAATGTTAGTTTATTGGTTTGTGGGTTTAATATTACTAAATGTCAAATAAAATATCTCATATTTTATTAATTAAATAAAATATTTATACAATACAATTACAAACTACAGTACCCTGTGAGATTTAAGGCATCAACCCCAACATTGATTCGGAGCAGGAGGCGCAATAGGGTATGGAAATTAATACATCCTGTCAGTATGCTCATTAGTGAGAGATGAAGAAGTTGCTCCTTGACGCCTATAAATACTCAACGAAATTTCCATGCAAAAAGGAGAGAGCCAAGACATTTGAGAAAACTCTACAAAAAATCCTCACTTAAAAACAATTTCCTTCGAGCCATCATGAAATCTTGAGTGAAAGCTCAAGATTTCTTCTTGAAACAAAAGGGAAAACTTTACCTTCAGCACAATCTTTGTAAAGCAGTCATTTAGAGAGTCGAAAAGAGCAAGGAATCGTACCCCACGACTTGATTTTCTATCTCTATCTCTTTTTCTCTACTATTGTTGTGGTTTATATTGTGTAAAATGTTGAAAAACTTTTTTTTTTTTATCATTATGAATGCATCTATAGTTTATTGTTTATCCATCTCTCCATCTTCAATCATGATCAACTAATTTCTAAATGAGTTGAGAAAATTGCAACTAACATGAACTAAGTAAAGCATAATTATGCGTTCAACTTGTTTTATGTATGATTCATGACTTATTTTGATCGAGTCAAGAGATTGCTCTAAATAGAATGAATCTATGTTTGAAAAAACAAAAGATTTAGACTTCATAAAACAATAAGAGATTACCTTTGGAAATAAAAAGACATCTTTTGCATCAAATACTCATTGCATGCATCCTAGAAATAGGACATTGTGGCTAAATGCACTAAGAAGTGTAACTTATGATTTTGAGTGATTTGCGAACACATGGTTTATGCATTTGCTTAGGAAATATTAGTGAATATTTCTCTCAACCCTATTTTATTCATTAGTAATCTACATCTCTCCGCTTAGGCTGTTTTACTTACGCTTGTGACCCTCATCGCATTCATCCTTATTTGCCAGTATAGGTATATCAACTCATCGCATATTTAACAAAAAATTGTGTCAAGATCGAAACATTCGTTGTCATCGCATCAATAGAACGCAATCTCTGAGTTCGACCCTGGACTTATTAAGATTCTATTTAGATTTATACTTGGGTCTAATTAGATAAAGTAATGTGTTTATAAGGTATTACATAACATTCATTATTTTATTATATTATATATTATTTTACTATATTTTTTCTATATCTATATTCTCGTTATGCGTTGTTGTACTCCACGAATTTACAACATATTTCAAATAGTTCAGGTTTATTGTGTATATATCGATTGTTTTTAGAAAAGTCTAATTTTTCACTTTTTTCTTCGAACACTTTTTATGTAAAAAAAATAATAATGTGGGGCAGTTGGTTGTAATTTGAGAGGACCGAGGAGTGGTGAGTGACAGATCAGAGGATGGTCATTGGTTATTTAGGTAATTAGTTGGCGAGCGCCTCATCTACCCACTCTTCGTTATTATTGGCCGTGCCAAAAGTTATTCAATATTCCCATATCTCATAATTGAATTTTTATTATAAATATTATAAAAAATAGATATTCATTAGATGTTCATACTTAGTGTTCATTGATCATGTGTCATTTCTTTATTTTTTAAAGAGTTGTCCATGTATCTTATAAATATTCATTTTTAGTATCTATGTAATGGACTTCCTACTTGCCAAATTATGACATTTTGTGGATTTTGAAAGACACATATTGGACAAAATTCAAAAATATTTGAGAAGGTGGAGAAATTCATCCTTTTTATTTTATTTACTTTTGTTACTTATTTATTTCTTATATTTATATATTATGTTTAGTTTAGTTTATTATTTTTTATTTATTTTAATATTATATTTTATTGACATCTGTGTTTCCGTCGTACTCCTCAAATTTACAATAATTTTCTATATTTCCTTTTAGTTCCAATTATGTAATTATTTCACTGAGATTTATGGGTTCCTAATTTTCTCTAACAAAATATCATACTATTGTCCAAAAAAGAAAAATCCTATACTGATAATTGGCAAAGTGACATATTTTTTTAAAAGTATAATGATACTATGTTTTTAAATATAATATAAATAGATAGAATAACTCTAATATGTATCAATTTCATATGGTTAGAGGGTTTTTTGTTTTCAGAAATTACTTAAATTAAAGGTGTAATTGGTTGGATTCAACTCCATTTGAGAGTTGAACCAAAATTAAACATCCAAAATTATGAAAAAAAAAATGAGTTAGCCAACATGAGCGTACCTCAACTGGCATAATGTTTGTATTATCGACCTCGAGGTTTGAGATTCGATTTCTCCACCCCACATTTTAATTATAATACATTTTTAAAAAAAATAAAAAAGATGATTTAATTTTTCTATGAATATAACCATTTAAGTCGAAGGTAACCTATCTGACCATTAAACTGTAATAAAGTACACATAACATGTGCAGTTATTTTTATTACAATTAAACGATTCCATCCTTCTATAATAATAATAATAAACTACAAAAGTCAATGCTAACCACCTTGTAATAAGTGAATTCTATAATTTCAAACTCTAAAGGGACGTTTGAGATAAAGATTATCTTAAGACTGTAGTAACCATTTCTTATTATAGTAAATACTATTTTATAGTTTTCAATTAACTATAGTCAACATTATTTCAAAACACTCATTTGCTACCGTATTTACTATTTACTACAATTTTTACTATTTTACATTCATCATTTATTTATTATTTGTTATAATGTTTACTACTTACTTCTCAAACTAAAATAGTTTACACCTCAAACACATTCTATTATAACTCAAATCGAAGAAATCTACACTCGAAGTACAAACTATTATAACTCAACTATAATAATTTAGGAGTATAATATCCAATTTCTTATCCCAAACGCCTGTGAGAGCATATTTGATCTTTGAGCATGACAAACTGCGTCTCCTATGTTAAATGGATATAGATATTCAACAACTTACTTGAAGATTACTACTCTCCTTTTTTATTTACATGGGAATATGTCTGCAAAGTTTATTGGAAAATTAATAATACATTTGTGGTAGAGAGTTATTTTCTAATCTATTGAAATATCAAACTAAGCACTCATTTAATAATTATTTTCGATTTTTAATTTTTAAAAATTAAGTATATTTTCTCTCATTTTCTTACATAGGTTTGCATATTCCTTACATATAATAGTTTAATTCTTAGCCAAATTTAAGAAAACAAAAAAGTATTTAAAACAAAAAAGTATTTAAAAACTATTTTTCTAGGCCGTATTTGATAACTATTTGGTTTTTTTTTTTAAAAAAAAAAGTTAAGCCTTAAGATGCTTGTTTTTACCTCTAATTTTATTTCCTTGTTATCTTCTTTTTACCAATAGTTTAAAAAACCATGTCAACTAAAAAAAGTAGCTTTAAAAAACTTGTTTTTATTTTTTGAATTTGACTAGAAATTCAACTATTATATTTAAGAAAGATGCAAATCATGATAAGAAATGAAGAAGAAATAGACTTAATTTTCAAAATAAAAAACAAAAATTGAAATGGTTACCAAATAGGGTCATAATTTTTTAAAACTTGTTTTGCTTTTGAAATTTGGCAAAGAATTCAGCTCTTATACTTAAGAAATATGTAAAACATTATAAGTAAACGAGTCTTATTTTTAAAAATTGACTTGATTTTTAAAACAACGATAAAAAAATAGATACCAAAGCAAAAAATTTAAAGGTGGCAGAGTGGTTGATAAACTTAATTTTTTAAAAACTAAAAATAAAAAAATAAAAGAATTATTAAATGAAGGCTGCACATGCTAAGATTTACTAGCAAGTTTTGGTTTTTCGCCCTCCTATTTATCTATTTTAGTTTCTGAACTTTGAAACTTGTTCTATTGTTATTCATAAACTTTTAAAAAATGTCCATTCTAATCTATAAACTTTTAAAAAGTGCTTACTTTGATCCATGTCATTAAATTTTGTTAACTCTTAAACAAAATGATAAAGCCACTTGTATTTTTAGATGACTATACTGCAAAATAAACAATATTCTATAGAACTCAAAAGTCATTTTGTGTTCAAGATTTTGGTTGTTCAATACTTTATCGAATTGGTTGCTGGCATTTTAATTCATCCTTATTTTGCTCAACACATACTAGCGTGATTTCATCGGAGAGTTAACAAAATCTTAATAGTATATAACAAAATAAACACTTTTTTTTAAGTTCAAAGGACTAAAATGGTCGTTTTTGAAAATTTAGAGACCAAAATAGAATAAAAGTTCAAATATCAAAATAGGATATAAACCATCAAACATTTCTGTAAAATCGAGACCGTATATATTTAATTGATAACTCTTTTCCGTTCGGCCTAAAACTCGGGAAATAAATAGCATGCTTAAGTTTTTACCTTACAAAACTAGCACGTTTTTTGAAAATTCATAAAAATAGTTTTTCTTGGTCTATCTCATGCAAGATTGACCATCGAGAATTAGTTAAAAAAATCAAAAAATTTTCAACTTATCCATTTTTTTTGTCTTCTCAGTACATCTTGCTTTACAGGTTGAGATTTGCTAATTTTTTTTTGTATTCTTCCCAAATCTTTTACTATTTTCAAATTTTCTCCAAATTTGGTTATGTTTACTAAATACTATAACAAAATTTTCAAATCTTTAGCCTAATTTATGTTTTTTGAATTTTTAAAATTCCAAATACGTATTCCAATTATCAAATTAGGTTTTCCAAATCGATTCTTTTCCTAAATTTTTTCTAAAAATTGGTTAAGATTTGGGATATATGTAGAATTTAATCCCGTATGAGGTTCCACAATAAAACTCAAATATATGAATTTCGATGGGATTTCACCTAGAAAATTTAAATATATAAAATCTCAGTGTTATTTTGTCGGAGATTAGCATCAAGATTACATAATCTCGATATATAATCTAACGAGTTTAATTATTTTTACGAGTTTTCAATCAAGATGGTAGCTTGCAATTTCTGATAACTTCCCCTAAAACCATGCAGTTCTCACCTAAAAGCTGAAACACAAAACTCTCCATTGGAAGTGGTAAGATTCTTAATGAGGCGGTTTGCTCATCTACTTCAGCAACCCATCATCCGTTTCCATAAATGAAATCCCCTCCATCTTTTTCTTTATCTTCCTCTCCATTTCCTTAGAAATCTGCCTTTTGTTCCTTTAAAACCCAGATTTCTACTCCCAAATTCTCCCAGTTCAAACATGGAGCTCAGTTGTTTTGAGCAGCTTAAATCCCAGCCCTTCTGGGTTTTCTTCCTATTCGCATTGGGTTCTCTCTCCGCTCTGAAATTCTTACTAATCTTTCTCAAAGGGATCTATGTCAATTTCCTTCGACCCCCAAAGAATCTCAAGAAATACGGTTCATGGGCTCTCGTCACCGGACCCACTGATGGAATCGGTAAGAGTTTCGCTTTTCAATTGGCTCGCAAAGGTCTCAATCTCGTTTTGGTGGGTCGGAACCCTGAGAAACTCAAAGACGTTTCGGATTCAATCGTTGCTAAATACGGCAGCATTCAGATAAAGTCCGTAATTGTTGATTTCTCCGGCGATCTCTCAGAAGGGATTAAGAGAATCACCGAAGCGATCGAAGGGTTGGATGTTGGGGTTTTGATTAACAACGTCGGGGTTTCGTATCCGTATGGAAGGTTTTTTCACGAAGTGGATGAGGAGCTTCTGAATAACTTAATCAAGGTTAATGTTGAAGGCACCACCAAGGTGACTCATGCTGTTTTGCCTGGAATGTTGAAGAGGAAGAGAGGCGCCATTGTTAACATTGGTTCTGGTGCTGCCATTGTTATTCCCTCAGATCCCCTGTATACTGTCTATGCTGCCACCAAAGCGTAAGACCCCTTTATTCATTTGTTCGTATTACTGAAGTTTCGTATCTTTGTTTCACCATAGCTTATGTATATTTCCGTTATGCGATGTTGTATCTTACTGGAAGAATGATGAATGTTGGAATAATTTCCAGGTACATCGACCAATTCTCGAGGTGCCTGTATGTGGAGTACAAGAAGAGTGGAATTGATGTGCAATGTCAGGTAATATCTCTTGTTGTTGGTTCCTGGGTCAGATCTATTGTCAAAATAATCTAGTGAAGTTCAACTAGTTAAAACATATGTCCTTCGACCAAGTGATTTGAAGTTCGAATTCCCCACGTCCACGTATACTAATGTTGTTGAACTAAAAAAAAGAAAGAAAAAAGGTTTTTGTTTTCTTCAAATAACCTCTTGTGTGAGTTTGGCATGATTTGATGCTAAAAGGTCTCTTAACTCGTTAAAACTGCTTTTCTAACTTGTTATCATGTTTTGTTAAGTTAAGATTTAAGAATACGTTTGGAAAATTAGAAAGAAAGGAAAACGTGTTTAAATTCTTTTTTGGCTTAGAGCACTATTAGTGTTATTTCTAGGAGTGTTAGGTTAGGAGAATAGTTCACTTAAAGACATTACTCTCACAAGCTATACCAAACATACCTCTGAAATTTTAAAAACACTTTATACTGCTATTAAAAGAAGCACATAATGTGTGGTTCTTTTCTAATGGGTTTACTGAAAAAGTGTCCTTAACACTATTCTAAATGATCATCCCGAACTCATTTAGTTGATGGTTAAAAAAATGGTGAAACAAGGCCTTTCTTTTGCTGATCAGTCTGTGAAAATCACTTTTTTTTTTTTACCTTTATCTTGAAGTTGTTGGATACTCCTTCTGTGGCTCCGTCTATAGTTTTGCAAGGCTGTAAAATGGTTATAAAAGTTACAGAGAAGTATTAAAAACTTCCCGAAGTATCAATTCAGTGAAAGTATTCTCATGTGCATTTAATGAATGTAAAACATCCATCTAGTGTGGACTTTATGAAATGGAGAAGAAAAGCAACACTAGAACTAAATTTTTGTCGAAATTTTGAGTTTTGAAAGATTTATTCTATTGTCAGGTCTTCAAGACTTGTTTTGTTGAAAATAGCATGTCTCAAAAGATTGTACTTACTCTTTGTTAGAATTAGTGGGTAAATTACTAGAAAGCATTGCAACAGATATTTTAAGTTTGGTATTTGATTTTGCTTGTCAACTTTTGCCACATTCTTTTGTTTTCCTATTAAAGTAGACAGGTTTATCCCTTGATATGCTGTCCTGTACCGCTTCCGTATAAGCACATTGAAAGCTTGTTGTCTGTCATTTGCATCTTTCTCTGACAGAGGATGATTTCCAAGTCGTTGTTAACACCTTATTTATTTCGGTTATCACAAGTTCATGATACGTGAAAGTATAATAGTTTTGTACTGCAGTTGATAGATTTGTTTGTCTCAAGTTTTGTTTATTTTTAGAGTGGCTTTGAACCACAAAAGGAAAATATGAGAAATCTGTTGAGCCCTTCATTTAACAACTTGGTTGACGCAGGTTCCGCTATATGTTGCCACCAAGATGGCATCTATTCGAAGATCATCCTTCTTTGTTCCTTCAACGAATGGATATGCAGCAGCAGCTCTCCGTTGGATTGGATACGAGCCTCGCTGCACACCGTATTGGCCCCATCAACTTTTATGGGGTTTGGCATACTCGTTGCCGGAGTCTGTTGTCGATGCTTGGCGCTTGAACTTTTGTCTTGGCATCAGAAAGAGAGGACAATTGAAGGACTCCAGGAAGAAAGAGTAGGAAGATTAAGGATATATAGTTCTAATTTGTGGAGAAGAAAAACATTTCTCCTTAGTGTCTCAGCTACTTTGTTGAAATTTGGAACACAAGCATACTAGATCTGAATGTTTTCTTTTATTGTTCTTTGATGACCTTCCAATATATCTTTTCCATTTTAGATCCTCCTTTTTTGATATTTTTCTCTTGAGAAGGTAAAAAGACTAGGCAATGATGTGCTCCATTTTGTTCTCTTCTCATCTTAAATGTTACACGTATGACAGTTTTTATGAATATCCCCATTAGCCCATTTGATCAGCCTCTTTACATGTTCATTTGATTTTTTTTGGATGTTATGTATTTTCAAAATGTTTTGCAAATTACTTTTCATAAAGTTGGAAGAAAATGGGTAAGTTTTTTCTTTTATTATAAAGTGATTCGCTAATTCAAAAATAATTTAGTGGATAATACATCAATGATGTATTTTTCATAAAATTTTTAAGGAGATGCTTTTGTTTATTTGATAAAGAAGAAATGGGTTAAAACCAAAAATAATAAATATGTATTAATCAATCATTTGTATCATATATAGAAGATGCAAAATGGGAAAAACCTTTACCTTTTCTATATATATACCTATTTTGTTTTTCACTTTAAACTAAAACCTAAGAATTAGATTTTTTTCATTAATTTACACTTTCAACAAAATAAGTTTTCTAATTTAAACTTGTGTATCAAAACCAATTACACAGTTTTGAATGTAACAACTTTCTTCTAGAACCCATAATTTCACCAAAATACATCTTGTGTGGAATGAGAGATTAGACATTTTACCTAACAATCCATCCATCTCTTCTCCAAAATAACAGTAACCACCATTATTGTGTGTTCTTTAAAATACGAGTGCTTATTCTGATCATATACTTTTATTGTATGATTTTTCTTTATTTAATTCAAACTTGGGGTTGCATTTTGATCCATATTTTTCAATATGGATTATTGAAAACATAAAATAAGAAAAATAAAAAAAATTTGAGAAAATGGTTGAACAGGTATAATGGATGAATTATAAAATAGGAAGATATTATGTAACCACTGCCAAAATTTTATAATTAAATAAATTACCAAAATACTCTCACACTATCCCTCTATCTCTTCCAATATGGCTACCGCCAACAACCTACTCGAGGACCAACTCTAGGAACCAATGGCAACTAATTTAGTCGATAAAAAATTGATCGGATATAAATTAGGTTCCATCTGAAATTCTTATAGTTTTTAAAATAATTGATGATAGCTGTGCATTTAGAAAAATCAGTTGTGAAAAGAAAATAGTATTTAGTAAATGTCAAAAGCTTAAACTTAAAAAAGCAAGTTAGGGTGTATGGTAAATAAATACAAAAACATCTCATTTTAGATATAATAACTAAAAAATAGACTTATAATCAACTTCTTTTTATTTTATTTTATTTTTTGTTATTTAAAATTTTAAATAATTTTTTAGTGTGATAATTTTAATTGTTATAGATTAATTTTTAAATATTAAGAAAAATAGCTTTATTTTTTTAAAAAATGAATATGGTATACTTTTTTTAAAAAATGATGCATATAACTCATGAAAAATAAAAGATAGATTTGATTAGGTGAGATATAGATAAATATATAAAATAAATATCATTTTTAGCTTTGTCAAATAAATATTCTTTTTAGTGTGTGTTCACACGATATTTCCAGAGAAACATGTTTCGTGAAGTTGAACTTGAGTTAGTGTTGATGTTGAAGTTGATTTGATGCGATGTGATTCGATCTCTAATACTTGATCATCTGATTCTCTCTCAGTTGGGTGAATGTGCTTGACTTAAAGAAGAAAAACACAGAACAAGAGTCTTTGTATCTTCAACGGTCTTCTATCTTTCGATGAATTCTCTCTACGCTCTTTGAAGGTAGAAAATGTTGCCCCACAAATGAGGAGACTTCCTCTATTTATAGAGTTCTCTGGTGGACTTTATGGGCTTGGGTTTGGTTGGTCCATAGGCCTGGTCCTTGGGCCCGATTGGTTGAACTTGGGTTTGATTCAATATTTAGATCAAATTCAGCTCATTTTTGGGCTTATTTGGATTTTAACCTAAAAATTAATATCAAATTGGGCCAAATTAATCAATGGTTTGATGAAATCATGTGGCGTCATCAGAATTTGTCTTCAATTCCAATTTGGGACACATGTCAACTCCTAATTTATTCCATATTTGATGGTTTGGAATTTCTTCATGAATGACGTGGTAATTTGTGATTGGTCCAAAATTTCTCATTCAACAAATGCACTTTTTTCGAGATTTATGCACATCTATACGGTGGGTGGATCTCGAAAAAGATAATTTGAAATCAATGTGTGATTTTAACTCCTTTAATTTGATACATCATTTTGATCAAAATATGTGATTTTAGCTCAAAATTTTGATTTGAAATTTGTTTGCTCGATGCACTTAGGCCAAGTAAACAAAAGATGAACTTTAATTCTTGACTTTCTTGTTTGAGAGTAAACTTTTGTTTGAGCTAAAGTAGAATTTATGCTCCACTTTATTTGCATATTGAATTCTTGAGTAGTATCCCAAATTTTACCAATCTCTTTTTTTCTTTTTCTTTTTTTAGAATATATTCAATTTGAAGTAAAATTCAACTTTGTCTTTCTCTTTACTTCTACTTTGATTTGATGAACTTTGGAGTGCGCCCATATTTTGATTTGAGGCAACACTTAAATTATGTCGAAGTTTTGAAATTGGGGTATAATTGAATCTCAAATGAACTTTGGATTGAGATAAAAATTTGGAATATGCTAAGATTTTATGATTTGAGGTGAAATTGAGGCCCAAAATTTGGTTTGGATAAGAATAGACCAATGACTCCCAATTTCAGTGTAATTCCAATATTAATCTAATTTTCACATGAAGTTTGGATAACTTTGGATTTTGCCTGAAATTTAGACTTAAGATTCCATACTTTTTTTAGTTGAATATATTGGGATTTTGTTTCAAGATAAAGTTCCCATACTACAAAGATCTTGAATTTGGATTCAATTGACTTTTTTTTTTTTTTTTTTTTAACTGAACAACAGTCCTCCTTTGAAATGAATTTGGGCTGACAATCCATTGGATTTTCTTTTCATCCCAACCAATTTTAGCTAAAAATCAGAATTTCAAACCAACCATCCACCATTTTGAATTTAGTTTAGATAACACAATCTTATGAAATTTCAACAGATTATGAGAGAATCCCGTTAGAATCTGGTTATATATACTGGGCAACACACATCGTTTTCATTATCTCAGTGTTCAACTCTCCTTCATCTCACCTTTATGCCCCCCCCCCCCCCCCCCCCCCCCCCCCCCCCCCCTTTTTCTTTTTGTTTTTTGCCATCTTTGTTTATTTCCATAATCCCCAACCTTCCAATGGCTTCATTTGATAAAGAAGAATGGAGTTGAATCTTGTATTGGAGCTTTTGGATCGACAGTCTAAAAGTAATCTTCTTTGTATTACCACTCTTGTTATTTCTGCATGCAAAAAAGCAGTTTCTATGGTCGCTGGCATGTATATGGTCATCATGGACTGTATATTGCGATATCTTCGCTACTTCAATGAGCGGATCCAGCAGGGATGACCAATCCTTGTTTATAATTTCTTAATCCTTTTCATTTTTATATCGCTGAAACGAGTGGGGATGACCAATTAATGTCGCTGCTTGCATCATCGCTATCGTATGGTAGAGGCCATCGGAATGGATGATGTTGATGTCCTCCTTTTTTTTTGGTCGTCGATATTGCTGCAATCTTTGAACGCTTCCCACATTTCCATCTTTGGAAGTGGGTCGTCTGCCGCCGCTCACCTCCATGTTTGATGGGTGGTTGCTGGCAAAGAGAATGGGTAGAGATTGAGGACTAAGAAAAACTTTGGGGGGAGGGAGGCTGCAAGCGAGAAAGAGAGAGATAGAAAATTAGGACTTTTTTTTTTTCTTTCTTTTTCTCTTTTATTCCTCTGTTTTCTTTCCCTAAAATTTTTTTCTTCATTTTTTTCTCCTTCACGATCTCCCTTTCTTTTCTTTCTTTTTTCTTTTTTTTTTTCACTATCTTATTTCCCATTTTTTTTCTTGTTTTATTTCCCTAATTTTTTTTTCTAATTTGTTTTTGTTTTTTTTTTTATTTTTTTTCTTCATGATCTCCTTTTCTTTCTTTCTTCTATTTTTTTTCTCTATCTTATTTTCTTTTTTTTTTTTGTTTTCTCTTTCCAGTTTTCTTTCCAACTTTTTTTCTTTTACTATTTATTTATTTACTTACTTATTTTTTTACTAACTCGTCCCCTGCTTTTTGTAGGAGTTGAAGCGTAACTTAAGGAAGCACAACCATTTTTTTAATCTCGCTGGCCCATCAGTAATCAGGGTGGATTTTTCCTCTCACGTCTGCCTGACCGACTCCTTGGTGTACATAAGGATAACTCTGGCATGGTCTGTCTATTATATCCATGTTCCTCCTCGTGTTCGTGCATCCTTATCGTCATAGGAGGGACCTCGCAAAGGCTTACAACTCTCCCATTCGATCACCCTAAGAAGGATCCTCAAAAGGTCTGCCTCGTAGCGCTGTTCGTGCATCCTGATCGTCCTGGGAGGGGCCCCGCAAAGGCTTACAACTCTCCCATTCGATCACCCTAGAGAAGATCCTCAAAAGATCTGTCTTATAGCACCATTCATGCATCCTGACCGTCATGAGAGAAGCCCCGCAAAGGCTTACAACTCTCCCATTCGATCACACTAGGGAGGATCTTCGAAAGGTCTACCTTGTAGCGTCGTTCGTGCATCCTGATCGTCATGAGAGGGGCCCCGCAAAGGCTTACAACTCTTCCGTTCGGTCATCTTAGGGGGGATCCCGGAAAGGTCTGCCTCGTGTGCCGCTCGTGCATCCTGGTCATCATGAGAGGGGCCCTACAAAGGCTTACAACTCTCTCATTCAATCTTAGAAGGGTCTACTACGGTACCCCCAATCTCTTTCTTTTAGCAAATTGTCACGGAGGATAGGGTTTTTTTTTTTTAATGGTTGAACCTTATCCCCCTGTGACATTTCTTTTCTTTTTTTTTTTCTTTTTGTTTTTTTTTTTTTTTTTTTTTTCTTTTTCTTTTTTTTTTTTTTGTGCAGAACAATGGTTTACTTTACCAAGCATGTTTTATCTAATGAGAGACATCTCGTGATTCTTAAAGATCAGAGTCAGCCCATGAAGGAAAGACTTAACCTTCCTGTGGCAAAATCATTAGTTGGTCCTTTCGCTGATCGCTGGCCAAGTCTAGATGACAACATGATCCTTTCCAAATTGTTGACGGAAGCGCCCTTGACCTGAGGAGAGTGTGCATGGATCTTGTGATCTTCTATTCATGAGGAGACCCCTAATCCAGATCGAGTGTTAACTCTTGGACGTCGCATAATTGAGGGTCAGGTTCGCTGGACCGTCATGACAAAAGTCCTTGGAGAATTCAACTTCATTGACTGTTACTGGGAGTGGCTTGAGGTTGTAGTAGGTCGAAACGAGCGATTCCTTTGTGACATTAGTTTTCTTGGCGAAGTGACGACCTCTTTGTACACATATGATCGCAATGATGACATAGTTCGAGCTTTCCGTGAAGCCTGGTGCCCTTCAACCAACACTCTTCATACCGCGGCGGGCGAAGCACCAATTTCTTTAGGGGACCTCTGGTTGCTTGGGGGTCTTCTAGTCAAAGGAAGCTTTTACGAGGAAGTGGTTCCTTCCTTCAAAGAGCTAACCGATCACCGCGACAAAGAGAGGTGCTTGCCGAAAACGTGTGAATACCTTTTTCAGGCGTATTTTTCGATAGTGTGCTCGTAGAGAGAAAATCGCATGACTCCCTCGAAGCATGAATCCTCAGTGTCTATCAGCTCCTGGATCTCTTTTTGGTTCTTAGGGGCTCACAAATATTACAAGCCCGTTACACGAAAGCAAAAGAAAGCTTCTTGATCCCGGTCTATGTAAAATCCTGACGGTACACATATCGAGTTTCGAGATTGGTCGAGCAGGGAAAACATGCTATTCGCAGAGCTAGAGGTAGGAGACGAGTTGAAGGACAAAACCTATCTGGCCGCCTTTTTATTCTGCTGGTTATGTCTTTATGTATTTCCCCAGAAGGGAGGTTACCTTCGCCCTGGAGTCTTCAGAATGGCTAGTTTGATGGCTCACGGGATTGTCTATAGTCTCGCCATTCCGGTCTTGGCCAACATCTATCATAGCCCAGGGCTGATAGCAGAGGCTTCAAACCCAATCGGGCATATGAACTTTCACTTCCCCATGCATTATGTCCATAGTTGGCTGGCCCATTACTTCAACATGCATTACCCTATTCCTGCAGCTGTTCGAAGTCCCAAGATGGCAGGCTTTTCTGGTGAAGGTGGCTCGATTTACTTCGACAAGTACGAGGCACGGGAATTGATCCATAGCAGCGCTAGTATTCAATGGCACGTAAGCATTCAGAACAGGAGCAGGCATGAACGCCTAACTGACGGTATAGACCTATCTTTTCTGAAGTCCAGTTATTTCTCCAGCATGCAATCAGGCTACTTATCCTCCCAATGTGGGAATGTCCGAACTATAGAGTCATATAGTCCCTTTCGCTTCGGCCGACAATTCGGCTTTCATCAAGATATTCCAAATGATATAGGGGGAATACCTCCCGCCCCTACACCGAAGAACGTTTTACATTACTGAAGAGTATGCACGAGACGCAAGCCCTTGTCTCAGGTATTCTTGCCTGCCCATACATTGGATCCGCACACTCATGTTACCCCACGGTTCAAGGATTAGTGGTTAACAAAGCACGGGAACTACTTTGAAGAGAATCGTCATTTGTTAGTGACTAGTGCTATTCTTCCCCCAACATCACCAAGACTACCCAAAGGTAAAGGGACCAACCATGGAGGGAAGCAACTTCACCTGACTGAGGAGGTGACAGCGATCACACAAAAAGATGCTTCCAAATCGATTGAGGAGAACAGTCATAGTAGTACCGACAATCGTTATTGGAAGCGACCCTCCAAAAAGCACAGGGCATCGGATGTCGATTTTCTTGAGAGGGTTCTGGATGATCCGATGGCTCCTAACGCTCTCAACCTACTGGTACGTCATCCTCCTTATATATATATATATATATATATATATATATATATATATATAAGTCCTCTCATTTCGTCTTTTTTTAACTATACGATTTACATTTAGTCTCCCATTTTGTAGTCACCCCTGAACCTCTTTCTTCAAGGACTTGAAGCATCACGAAGCGAAGAATCTTTGGTGGGCCCTTTCGCTATTGACTCGGCTGTTGAGGGAGTTGGTACCTCTGAAGCACTGCCGGTGGATCCCGTGCCAAGGTCCTATCAAGTGCGTGCTATCCTCGGTGACATCCCTCATGTCAAGGAGACGGTGGTCGTTGGGAACATCGAGGCTTCAGATTTTGTAGCCAAGGAAACTAGTTGTCCCTTGGTGCCTGCGGTAGAAAGGGTTCTTGTAACATCCCGCGCCTTTTTA
Source organism: Benincasa hispida (assembly GCF_027475165.1). Lineage (NCBI taxonomy): Eukaryota > Viridiplantae > Streptophyta > Magnoliopsida > Cucurbitales > Cucurbitaceae > Benincasa > Benincasa hispida. The sequence continues at coordinate 14,221,992 of NC_143481.1, forward strand.
TTTAATAATAATGTAATTTTTCCCTTTTCAGTAATTATTCTTAGTGGAAGGGCACGTTTGGAATTTTTGAATTTAAAGTATAAGTGCGAGGATTTAAGTGTTGGCGTGGAAATTATTTAAATTCTTTTCAATTGTCAAACTCAATTTGGAAATTTATGGCAAGAATTTATTTTTCTTGGAAAAGGAAAGAAATTTAAATGGTATAAGGTGGAATAAGGAAAATATTTAATTATAATTGTACTATTTTCCTTTTATTATTATTATTTTAAAAATAAAAAGAATAACCCTCTCCCTCACGCCTCACTCTCATGCGAAACCCCCCCTTCATTTTTCTTCCTCCTTCAGCCGCCGCCGCCTAGATCAGACGCTGAACATCCGCCATCAGCCACGAATCCCAGCCGCTCGCCGATCACCTCTACCGCTCACATCTCTCTCTCTCTCGACAACCCTTGCCTAACTGTGCTGTCCACGAGCATCGGCGACCCAAACCGGGTGATCTCTCCCTTCTTAGTTGCATGTCCGTGCCTCTCCTCGCCGCCGACTCTTCGCACTGAGGTTTCGCACGCCTCTGCTCACGCCGTGTTGGTCGTTGTCAACTCTCAACCATCCACGGGTGCCAGATCTAAGATCGTGGGTTCGACGTTGTTGCTAATCCATCTTGTTGTCCAGAGCCACTTCTTTGTCTGACATCGCCCAGCTCCTACCGTCGTCGCGGTTGCTGTCACATCTCTTTTGGGTAAGATTCTTAGTTTTAGGTGTTTTCCTGGAAGTTTGGGTGTGGTTTGTTTTGGAATAATTTTGGTTAAAATCCGTTAAGTTTGGACTTTCAGAAGCGATATTCAGAGGATTTTGAGGACGTTGCTCATCGAGAAGAAGACTGGTTTTTCGTCAGGAATTGTTAAGTTTGGGTGAGTAGTTGGGCTGTTTGTCTTTTGGGTTAAGGGTACCTATAAGAAAATTAAGTTACTAATTTTGGACTAAAATCATTTTCAGATTGGCGTTTTGGTATGAGTTCTAAAATCTGCTAAGACGAAATTTTGGAGTCGAAATTTTGCGAGTTTCGTTTGGGTAAGTTTTGGTGACCGTCTGATTAAATTTTTATGTTGGGTCCTGATTCCAAAGACTGAAATTTAGTATTATGCCTATATTAGGGGACTTAATTCAAGGTTTATTTTGTTGAAGAGCATTAGCTTGGATTAATATCTGAACTTGACTTTGAGGTAAGTAATCTTACCACTGGAACTGCCCACGGGCCAGCCTTTAGTTGTATGCTAGCATGGTGAGTGTATGTTATGGTAAATGGTTAGTATGTTGATTGATAATATGACCTGAATCAAAGTATGTTCTGGCATGAGTACTGAATTGTTCAAATACACGCCTAAGCACTTGATCGTTAGTATGTGATGGTATGTGTTTTCATATGTTGACGTCTGATCTGCTGGTGTTGAGGCATACTTATATGTTGTAAAATTATGATGTAAGGTCTACATGAATGTTGTATAATATGTTGTTGAGGATTATGTGTATGTGATGGAGCCATGGTACCAAAGATTTCATGTATGTTTTAGAATTGTACGATGTTGATTCTTTGAACGTTGAGACTGTGTGAATATCCTCATTGATTAGTTAGATGCTCACCAGTTTTGTGTTTCCCTTAGGATTCACCAGTTTGTGTTTCCTTCGGGATTCACCAGTTTGTGTTTCCTTCGGGATTCACCAGTTTGTGTTTCCTTTGGGATTCACCAATTTTGTGTTTCCTTCGGGATTCACCAGTTTTGTGTTTCCTTAAGGATTCACCAGTTTTGTGTTTCCTCCGGGATTCACCAGTTTTGTGGTTCCTTTGGGATCCACCAGTTTTGTGGGCATACTTAACTACAATAAGATAGGACAAAGTCTCTTGTCTGTTCCATGTGTTTATGTGCCATATGTGGGTATCTAGAGGACATAGATGCCTAGCTTGACCCCAGTGGTGGGGCTACTTACTGAGTATTTCATACTCATTCTTTCTTATGTTGATGTTTCAGGTAAGTGTAGAAATGCACCGGCGATGGCGCAGCGGAATTCGTGATCGTGTCACTGGGACTAGTTTTTAAGCGTCCGCATCATGAGATTTAGAGTTCTTTCCATGTTTCTCTTAATGTTTAGTTTTGATGTTTGAAACTTATTATTAAGAATTGTTTTTTTCATATGTATTTATTAACCTTTATGATTTATGGATATCCTATTATTATTTTTAACAATTTCATTTAATAAATGTCTTTTGAACTTCTCTTGTTTTAATTAGCATTTATTTCAAATAACTGAGCGTCGTTTTAAATTCTTTGCATGCATTTATTTTAGTAACGGCCTTACCTAAGTCCTAGGGGGTCAGGTCGTTACAGTTCTCCAACCCGGAGAAGCGTCGAGGGTTTTGGCAAGTCCAAGTAATAGTGAGCTCCCGAGGTGAGTAGATAGGGCACCAACCCCAGTCGTCCCCGTGGTTTTTGAGTTATGTGCTGCCACTGTGGTTTCGAACGTTCGACGCCATGCAACCTCGGCCATGTGGGAGACTATGCATAAGAAGATCATGCGTACTCCTTTCGAGAAGGTTCTTAGTCTGGAGAAAGAAACACATGAGATATTCCGAGCCATTTTCGACATTTTTAGTGCTAACCTCCCTCCTCTCAGAAAACTTGTCAATGAGTACTTTCGAAACGTGGAGAAGTATAATCAGTTTCAGTTATCTTATTCCTCTCAGTTAAATCAAACAAGTAAGGAGCAACATCTGGAGGAGGCTAAGTCTGATCTGGATAAGATATTGTACAATGAGAGTAGTGCTTTTGCTAAATGAAAGGCACTACTTGAACGCGACTCTTGGGCCTTACAAGAAGAAAAGAAATTGTTAGCCAAGTTGGAGGCCATCAGGGCCGAACAGGCCGAAATATCACGGCTGATTTCTGAGAGCGAAGGCCTTTTGACTCGCCATAAGCTTGAGGCCTCGGAGATGTGGGGGGCGATAAACGAGATCGAGACCACCCCAATCCTTTTTGACAAAGCTTTGGATGTCCTACACCATGTGTTGGAAGCCATACAGCATGAGCTGGGGAACTACCACTGGGTACCTTGACTTGATGTTGCTTGTCTTATGGATTAGGCGTACCTTAGTAGGCAGTGGCCTAGGAGTGTTTTTTCCTCTCTCTTTTTAGCTACTGGATTCAACTATTGTAGTGCTGAAATCTCTTATATGGAAGTTTTTTTTGTCATTTTCTCAGTGATGTCTCTGGCGCATTGTAGTCTCCTTTAAATTTATGCTTCTCTTATTTGTTTATTTATCTATTTTTGACTCATGTACATGCACATATATTTTTTTTATCACGTGACTGAACTTAAATTTCTTTAAGTTGCCTACGTACCCTTTATAATGACAGGGATCAAGTTATAACGTAGTTTAAACAAAGGTTTTTTTTTCTTTTTTTTCTTTACATTTGTTAAGCGTAAAACTTCTTGAGAAACTTGCCGTTGATTGGACCAATTCTTAGCCCATCTTGATCAACTATCTTATACGCTTCGTTTGTGTAGACTTCTTTGACGACGTAGGGCCCATCCCATTTAGGTGTAAACTTATTCCCCATTTGTCTTATCGTGATAATTGGTCTTCTTACAGCGAGCACTAGATCACCGACTTGAAAGGACCAAGGCTTTACATGCTTATCGAAGGCTTTAGACATTCACACCTGGTAACATTCCAATGCTTGTTGAGCTTCCAACCGTTTTTCATCCAGTGCTTCTAACTCTTGGAGCCGCAGTTTAGCGTTGTCCTCTGTAGTCAGCCCTTCTTGCACCGCCATTCTTAGCGATGGAATTTCTCTTTCCAAAGGAAGGACAACTTCTACCCCATAAACGAGAGAGTACGGGGTGACTTCTGTAGGGGTACGGTGAGTTGTGCGATAAGCCTACAATGCTTCACCGATATTCTTTTGCCAATCTCTCTTCGATTTGGAAATAATTTTCTTCATCAGGTTGCATAATGTCTTGTTAAATGCCTCGGCCAACTCATTTGCGGCAGCATTATATATGGATGACTTATATTGCTTGAATTTGAATTTTTCACACAACCTGTCCATCAAACTGTTGGAGAATTGTCTCCCGTTATCCGTCACGATCCGATGGGGAATACCGTACTGATAAATGATATGAGTGCGGATAAAATCCACCACGTTTTCTTTCTTAGCTTCCCTTAGAGCGACAACCTCAGCCCATCTTGAGAAGTAGTCAGTGGCTGCTGACGACTTAGGTGTTATAGGGCCGATCAGATTAAATCCCCATACTTCGAAAGGCCATGAGGCTATGGTTGGATGTAGAGGCTCGGGCGGTTGATGAATGAAATTCACGTGATATTGATAGACTACAAACTTTTTTGCATAATCCATTGAGTCCTGGATCATTCCCGGCCAATAGTAACCCATTCTTTTCAGCTGGAATTGTAGCTTTGGTCTAGCTTGATGCGCGCCGTATACGCTTGAGTGTGCTTCCTCCAAAGCCTTCGCTGACTCTTCTTTACTAAGGCATCGAAGGAAAAGTCCTTCAGGGATCCATGGTATAGGACCCCTTTGTAGTAAATGAAATGCACGGCCCTCCTACGAACCTCGATTTTACGGCAGGGGTCATTCGAGAGCCTTCCATGCTCAAGGTAATCTATGATGGGCTGCCGCCAGTCTTCCTTGTCGATTAGGTAGACTGATATCGCATTTGTTTACCCATATGCAGTCCCAACTGGAGGTACAACCCATCTTCACCAAAGCGATATATTAAGAGGCACATTATCCAGGTTTGTTAAGGTAGTGGCTAAGTTTACCAAGGCATCCGCTTTCTTGTTATCCGTGGACATGTTCCAACGTCACGCTTTCGAACTTTTCCATCAACTGGCGAGCGTAAGTGAAGTAGGGTTTCAAGTCGTCATGCTTCACCTCGTACTTGAAGGAAATCGGAAGCGAGATTTCCATGAGCAGCGGAAGAACGATAATTCCAAATTACAATCATGAATACACAATGCATTTACAGTCGACTTCAAAACAAAAGGCTATGCAATTAACGGAGATTACAGCATGAACAATACAAATGCATAAAGAGATCAAACTCTATGCACAATGGCAAACGCGTCTCCATGCTCTGTTGCGCACGAATGCTCGAACAACAGCAACCTTGAACGCCTGATTTACACGACCGCAATACCGCAACGAACACAACACGAACACTTTGTGCTCGTCCTCAACGATCTCCTCGACACGAACTCTTCGTACTCGTCCTCAACGATCTCCTCGATCATGAACTCCTCAGCACCACGAACGGCCTCCACAACACCATGAACGGCCTCCAGAAAACCTCGACGGTGTCGAGTTGAGTTTGACACCACCAACAAGGCAACCTTGGTATTCTCGATGTAAAAATCCAAGGGTGGGCTCTGTTCGGACTTAGTATGAAGCAGATGAAGGAGGAAACAACGATCGCGTACACGACTGGGCAAGTAGGAGAAAACGAAGACCTATCGTATAGGTCAATGCCCAATCGTTTAGATAAAGCTATGCGATCGTTTAGTCTATCGTTTAGCTCGGTCTGTCGCCTACAGACTCTACACGATCGTTTACCTTGGGCCAGCGATCATCTAGCAAAACTATGCGATTGTTTAGTAAATACTACACGATCGTTTAGCTCTACTCTGCACGGTCGTTTAGCTCGCCCAGCCATCGTTTAGTAAATCCGAATTTACTTGACGACTTCGTGAGTTTCTTTTGCGTGAAGAGAAAACTCAAAAACTTTTTCAATCTTTTGTTAAACCTTCTTTTTAAAATAAGAAAATCAATTTTCCTTTTAAACTCACGGTTACCATGATTCAATAACCACCCACTACTTTGGTTATTTAAAAGAAAAAGAATTAATTATCCAATAATTAATATTATTATAAACATAAATGATAACCAACTTATCATACTATATTTATAACCTATAGTTTTAATATTTCATCTCATGAAACATATAAACCATAGTTCTTCTATTCCATGGTACTTAATGTAAATCTCATTTACACCAATCTTCCACTAGATATATCTCATACATCATACCATTTATATCATATATCAAAATACCTCTTGTCAATTTGAACATTTCAAATCAACACCAAGAACTAATCGTTAACTGAATCCATTGAGCTACTAAGGGGACCTTATGGACCTATAGCTCGAAGCTCCAGCGGTACGTGAATAACTGTTTAAACTCTTTAGTCACGGGATCCACCATCCGTTAACTATCAGACACTTCACTAAAGACCAACAGCTGAACTCTCCTTACCACAGATATATTATGTGTCCATCTTAACGAATAAGCAGTGTGACAACCCTTCACAGATCGCTCGTAAGTACAGATGGACCAATAACCATTATACCCCTGTAGTTACATCTGTCTTCTTAAGTACCATTGATCCCTCTAATGAACATAAGTCATAGTCCTACTATGACTGAGTCTTCTCTTCTAAAGAGAAGCTGTGGCCACTATTTTCAAGCCCTGGAATTAGCCCTTAAGGGAGTAATCTCTCTACTTATCCCTGCTTCGAAAAAGAAGTGAATTCCATCTTGTGGATTGAGTTCCCAGCTCCCAGATTAGACAAGTCCCCAAAAAGGTAGGCATGTTGAGTTGGCAATCTGACCACTCTCACCCATACTAATCAAAGGACCGCCCTCAAAGGCAGGAGTTCCCAAAACACTCAGGATTGAGGTCGTGTCACCTATAGTCATCTAGGTGAGATGTAAGTCTCTTGTATCAACGGTGTTATATACAGAGTCTAGTCATGTCACATCTCACCCCAGATTACCCTCTAAACCTGGGTAGAATGGTGGCTGCAGCAGTTACCAACCCTTTTACTGGCACTTACCGCCTAACTATCCTGTTAACCTTTACTCAAACCCTGAATACATACATATCATTAATATACCAACATATTAACTCGGAACTTAACATATTTACATTACAAGGTTTCGCAACATTGTTCATACATAAATATTACAACTTAGTGAGCCCCATCTAGCATACTAGTCACTAGACAGACACATGTGTACTAACTAACATAGGTCTTTAATTACGCTTCCTTCAACCTGTTTTCTTGAGTGGCAGAGCAGCAACAGAATAGCCTTTTGAAAACTGACCGCTACCTGAAAGAAAACATTTGAAAACGTGAGCTAGAAACCCAGTGAGTGACTTAATAAAAAATATAAATTTCATGCTCAAAACTAGAAGCTTGAAACCATAACATTGAAACTAAAGTATACCAAGCAAACATGTACATAAAACCTTTAAATCACCATTAAACATCATTATTCCTTAGTTGAAAACAAGCATACATCGCTCTAGCTCCCAACGTCTGTAACCGGCCAAGAGACCCATATTTCGGCCTCCCTTTGCTGGTATATAGCCTAGGAGACCCATACTTCGGCCTCTCATTCAGAACTACCTACGACACATGGAGTTTTCTATGTACCGTCAACACCTTAGGTACATTTATTCAAATACCTTCCTTACCTTCAGTATCCGGCTCACTTAAGCTATCAAGTTCTTGAATATAACATAGAAAACTCTTTAGGATACCTTCCCTACCTTCAGTATCCCTTCTCATTATGTTTAGGAATACCAACGCATGTACTTTGACAATCTTAGGTACATCAAGCTTCATTCAACCTTAGCTTTAACCCTAACGCATGCTTCATACTTTGTAAAATAAGTTGACTTAAATCATGTTGATCTAGCTTGTAAAAATTATTAGCATGCATTAGATATGGAAAACATACTTGGAAAATTCATACATTAGTAACATCATGCGTTGATAAACATTCATAACCATTAGCAATTCCAAACTATCCTTCTAGCCTAGGAGAAGATATGACTACCCTTATCCTTAGTTGAGAGTGAACTATTAGATCTAACCCTCAATGTCAACCTTGGTCGGGGAGAACCCTTTTGCTCAATCCCTCAACGTCGTATTACCTACGTGCACGTAGTTATAACTGAGTACCATCATACCTTAAGTACTTGACTAGGATACCTTCTCATTGTCCTTCAGTATCATTAGGATACCTTCTCATTGTCCTTCAGTATCCATCATATAACTAGTCATAAACATTTAGTTGAAAGGATACCTTCTCATTGTCCTTTAGTATCCGTCATAAATATTTACTTGAAAGGACACCTTCTCATTGTCCTTCAGTATCTGTCATAAACATTTAGTTGAACACTAAGGCTTAGTGCTCAAATCATCATACTAGTTCATCCATCATACTGGTTCATCATAAAAATGGAGTTACTTAAACATACTGATAGTATTTGGACAAGATAACATATCTAAATCATGTCAATTCTATGGAAAACATGCTTTATTTAACATGAGAAACAGTTTCACAAATATGTTGCTTAGCAATCCATTTAAACACTTAGCATGGGAAATATCTTCAAGAAATCATAGTTTCTAAATCATTAAAACGGCAAGTCATCACATAGTCACTCACAGTTCGTTGGCCTCTTAATGGGTTATATGCCTCTCTTAGCTCTTCTTGGCCTGAAAGGACATAATTCCCGGTTAAACTACTCAGAATTCTTAGCAAAATACCTTAAATAGTTCATTTACTAAAGAAACTTTCATCAACAAAGACAGCTTTACTTGCGAGGTCAAACTTTTCCTAGCAAACTGTCATCTAGCGATACTAACCTTACCAACGAGATTCAGCCCAATTTCTAGCGAGATTCCCTTCTAGAGCGAGATCTTCATTACAAAATTAGCGAGATCCTCTTTCTCCATATGATCTATTTACTTATTCTTCCCAAGCAGCTTTCTGCTTATGCACATATTCTCTGTTACAACTTCAAAAATTCATAACTCAAAATCCAGCCCTCTTTTGAAGAAACTTCTTTAGAATTGAGTTAGCAAAATTACCTTAAAATTTCAGCTCAAAATTCCTCGTCGTTTAATCTGAAGATTCAAAACTTCATCATTGGCCCCAATTCAAGCAGCTGCCTACTTGTTCAACAATTTCCAGTTCAAACTTCAAATTATATAACTCGATTTCCAGGCCTTATCTTAAAAATTTTCATTCTATAAGGTTGTTTATAACTGAGTTAACAATATTCCCTCAATTTTTTAGCTTAAAACGATTCGTAATTCGTCCTGGAGCTTTAATTCTTCACTGATGGCCTAGATTCACATGAGAAACGAACCCTTTATCTTTATTTTGCCCTTTCAGCCTTATTCCGGCGAGTTTTCCCTCCAGCAGCCCAGCCACAGAAAATAGACACATAGAGCTTTCGAATGACACTAGAATTACACATATAGCCTAAGTAGTTTGTCCAAACTGACCCAATGAACTCGATCTTCTTGCTTATATTATCGCCCAAAATCTAGCATGAACTCTCCTTGTGCCACCTGGCCCACTATTGGTGATGAAGAGCTAGGATTTAGCAAATTTCCTTTTGCTAACTTCACTCACAATATTACTTTAGCACCATACCTCATTAGATGGCATGGTCTCATTCATATGCTTATTATGCATTCCATCATCAAGCATGACCTTCCTTAGCCAAGCCGAGTTTTGTCCTACTTTTACACTTAGCTACCCAAGAGCCTATTTCTTCTTGCTTACATCTTCTACCCTTCTGAAGACATGGCTTCATTTAGCTCATTAGAAGACATCACATTACTTACTCTTACTTGAAGTAATTAGGGTTCGGGTTTTACAAGTCATCTCGTGGTCCAGGTCTTATACAAACTCTTTGTATAGGACACGCCCGCTCCACATCTCCACATGAATGGCTAGGATCAACCATCTGTAGTAGTTTATAACATTTGCAAACCTCTACAAAGCGAGTCGTATCCATAGTGTCACCAGGATTAGGTATCCCACCTTAATCCTTATACTACAGACCTATTTAGGTTATCACTTAAGGCATGATCCATTTGTATATCTCATATATATTCTTAAATTCACATAAGATAACCAAGGAGCTTTGTTTATTGGATATGAGTAAATGCCAGTATAACAATTATTTTATTCATTAAACAATGTGCATCTTTACAAAACAACGAGACTTCGGGAGAATTAGGACACCAATCCTAACAATCTCCCACTTGTCCTAATGACTCGGGAGACCAATCCCAACAATCTCCCACTTGTCCCAACAATAAACTAGGGCATACCCCAATATCATATCCCACTTGCCCTAGACAAGATGCCGCATGTCCCGCAGACTCAGACTCTCTAAGTGACCTAGAACACTTTAGCCGTGAGGGCCTTTGTAAAAGGATCAGCAACGTTGTATCCTGTAAGGATCAGATCCTTAGCTCCATACACAAGCATCTGGTTAAAGCCAAACGATTTGACAGTAGTGTCAAATCTGATGTTCCAAGATCTAGATGCTTGTTTCAGCCCATAAATGGACCTATTAAGCTTGAAAACTCTTTGCTCTTGATCTGGAACTACGAACTCCTTTAGTTGAGTCATATAGATGGTCTCCTCAAGATTATCATCAAGATAGGAAATCTTGACGTTCATATGCCATATTTCATAATCATAAAATGTGGCTATGGATAGGAGAATCCTGATAGACTTAAGCATGACAACAGGTGAGAAAGTTTCCTCATAGTCAACTCCCTCAACCTGGGTATAACTCTTTGCCACGAGTATAGCCTTAAAGGTTTGCACCTTTCCATCTACACCTCTCTTTCACTTATAGATCCACTTACACCCAATAGATGTTACCCCATCAGATGAATCAACAAGCTTCTAGACTTTATTGAAGTTCATAGACTCCATTTCCTGGTTCATGGCCTTAACCCATTCATCTTTGTCAACATCCTCCATTGCTTTCTTAAAAGACAATGGATCCTCGACCCCATCATTCGTAATGACGTTTAGGGCTTCAGTCAAACTGATAACTGGCAGAAATGCCAGTTATTATAAGCTTTTTATTTAGAATTATGAGGACTAACAAGTAGAAAATGCGGTGATAATACTTAGAATTTGCAAAAAATTGAGTTTTGCGTCTATTAGCACCTAAATCCTCACTGACCCCAATATTATGTGTTACTCCGTGCCAAAGTTTCTATTTTTGTAGCTATCATAGGAATCAAACGCATGCGTTAGAAATAAGCAATCACAGACAAACGCATGCGCTGAAGCCAGGCAACCACAAAGACAAACGCATGCGCTAAAAACTGAGATATCCATAGACGAATGCATGCAGTGATCGCATACGTCCATCGCATGGAAGTTGCGATGATCGAATGTGCCCATCGCATGGAAGTTACGGTGATCAAGCGAATGCGGTGATCACTTGGAGATTGTGACCACGGAGTGACAACCATAATAGAAGGGCGATCGCAAGATGGGTAGAATGCGTTGATACTTCAGCTGGATCAAGTTTGGACGCATACCTTGGGAGTATTAATAAGATAAGATGATGTGGCATTACCCATATCACAACAAAGGCAGCAGTGAGACATAATGCAATCATGATAGTTGTCGGGGTTTAAACTCTATAAATAGCCCCTTGGACCTTCATTTCAAAGCATCCGAACTTCTGCCTCAAGGTAGAGGTTTGTGATCACAGATGAGAGCATGATCGAGATTTTCAATGAGAATTCTTCATTTCCACAAACCAGACCGAGTGATGACCGGAGTTTTCGTCGGAGATAGAGCTCGAGCGAGACATCTCCACCATTCATCCATGGCACCACCGGCAGCCTTGACGCAGAATCTTTCATTTATTCTCTAACCTCTGTATTGTATTACATTTTAGCTTAAGATATTAAGACATTTTGTAATCAATGCATATCTTGATTCCTTCAATGCCATCTTCTTCATCATCTTTATCTTTATCATCATTTACCTTCATCGTTTATTTATCAAAGGCGATTGCATGTGTAGCCTAGAGATAGGACGCATGTAGCAACCCACCGAGAGGTGTGCGTTGTGTGAGTATAGTGAGTTAATCCTCTTTTCTTGGTGAAAGGCTGTAGCAACGCTTGTCTATGGGTTGTTGCAATGCTTGTCTATAAGTTAATTAACTACGTCTAACTGCCTGAGAAGGTAAGAGATGGAATGCACTAAAGCAAAGTATGCATTGTTTCTAGAGATTGGCATAATCTTATACTTGACGCAACCATGCACTATAGAGATATAGTCATGCGGCTGACCACCGAGAGGTGTGTGATGTGTTAGTGCGACGAGCTGAGATTACTTGAGCGATTTAAGATAATAAACATTACTATGCATTAACAGTTGTTGTATATCTACCAATTCTCATCGCAAGTCTCCTATTGCTCTATACGTTTAGTTAGGAGTAGAAGTAGTGTGTATACCCATTAAACTTCTTCTTTTTACTTTTATTCATTGCCTCAAACACATTGCTTCACAAGCATTATTAAGTGACAAGTCCTTGTGTTCGACCTCGAATTACCCAAGAAACTTGCATTCTTGTTATACTTGGAACGAACGTAAGAAAACTTGTGATAGGAACGCGTAGTCATTGCATACTAGATTAACGCATATTTTCCATTCCAATGCATGACCTCCAATGCATGGGTATAAACGCATAGCTTAAGCCATGTACAATGCATGATTACGTGCATAACCCCATCATCTGTTCCTTTTATTCCAACAAAAACCCATGTAGCAATCCGGTGGGTTCATAACCCTCCCATTATGTCAAGGCAATCTCAACTCTTGAGCTGGATGACTAGATGTCCCAATCTCAACAACTCTTGTTGATCTGTCGGCCTGTTCAATAACTCTTGCTAAACCCTCAACAGTCTCAGTCTCACTAGAGATCTCATGTAAAACGAGCTTACTTCGTGGCTTATGATCCCTCATGTGATCTTCTTCCAAGAAGATAACATTAGTGAAAACAAACACTTTGTTCTCACTCGGATCATAGAAATATCCTCCTCTCGTTTCCTTGGGGTAGCCTACAAAGAGGCAAATCTTCAAATGCGGTTCCAACTTATTTGGGTTAGTTGCTAGCACATGTGTCGGACAGCCCCAAATCCTGAAGTGGCGTAAACTACCTTTACAACCTCTCCATAACTCAAAAGGTGTTTCAGAAACACTTTTTGAGGGAACGTTGTTCAGGATATAACATGCAGTCTGCACTGCATAACCCAAAACGAATCTGGAAGATTAGCATAACTCATCATAGACCGAACCATGTCCAACAAGGTCCTGTTTCTCCTTTCTGATATACTATTCTGTTGAGATGTACCAGGGGCCGAGAGTTAGGATGCAATCCCATGTTCTATCATATAGTTCTGGAATTGGAGGTTCATATACTCTCCACCACGATTAGATCGTAGTGTGTTTATCTTCTTACCTAACAAGTTTTCAACTTCAGCCTTATACTCCTTGAACTTGGTAAGGGCTTCAGACTTACGTTACATTAGGAAGAGATACCCAAACCTTGAATAATCAACTACAAAAGAGATGAAATATTCATACCCACCTCGAGCTCTAACATTCATCAGACCATAAAGGTCTGAATGTATAAACTCCAAGGCTTCCTTGGCTCTGTAACATTTTCCAGCAAAAGGTCATTTGGTCATCTGGCCTTCAAGGCATGATTCACATACCGGCAAGAAGTTTTCTTCTAAACTCTTTAGAAGTCCACTTTTCACCAACTTCTCAATCCTATTGAGGTTTATGTGACCTAACCTAAGATGCCAAAGATGGGCATTTTCTTTTGGAGAAACCTTTGGTCTTTTAGCTGTTGTTGTCGTACTAAACATTTCAGTGTTAAACAAGGCTTTTATGACTAACGACCTTAGTACATATAAGTTATTTTACATTGAACCATAATCAATCTCCATTCCATTCTTGAAAATAAACACTTTATTCTCAGAAAATGAGACGTTGTAGCCTTGTTCAATGAGACAAGAAACTGAGATTAAGTTTCTCTTAGTATGAGGAACTATAAAAACATTATCCAGTTCTAAATAACATTTCTTGTCAACAAATAACTTCAACCTGCCTACAAAAACAACTAAAACAACCTCACTAGTACCGACTAAAAAAGTCATCTCTCCCTGTGGCAATGTTTGCCCAGAACTAAATCCTTGGTAAGAGGAACTAACATGATTGGTAGCACCTGAATTGAGGATCCAGGTAGAATCATCATTCTCTACCAGACATGTCTCCAAGAACAATAAATCATATTTACTGTCTTGTCTCCTCTTTTAGATAGTAGTGGGATGGAGTTCGTTTGCCACGAAGAAGAGCGCAAGGCACGTCTTCTCTATAGGGGAATAATTACTCTCAGCTCCATTCAGGGTCCTACTCAAGTAATAGAGAGCGCGTTCTTTTCCATTTTCTCTTTCTTGTGCCAATAGTGCCTCCAGTGATCTCTTTTGCGCTGCAATGTACAGTATCAACGGCTTGCCCGCTACTGGGGCTCCTAAGACAGAAGGGCTGATCAGGTACCTCTTTATGCTATCGTAAGCATTCTGGCAGGCCTCATCCCATTCGAATTTCCCTCCCTTTCTCATCAGTCTTTGAAAGAGTTGGCACCGCCCTGCCAGGTTAGAAATAAACCTCCGGATGTAGGCCAGATGTCCCTGCAAACTTCTCAACTCATGTGGATTCTTTGGCCTTGGCATCTTCTGGATGGCATCAATCTTGGATTGGTCTATCTCTATCCCTCGATGTCTCATAACGAAGCCCAGAAACTTTCCTGAGGTTATGCCGAACGCGCATTTGAGGGGGTTCATTTTTAACTGGTACTTTCGCAGGCGATCGAACACGGTTCTTAGATCTTTCAAATGGTCCTATCGCCGCTTGGTCTTGACCACAAGGTCATCCACATAGCACCCCACATGTTTGTGCAACATATTGTCAAACACCTTTTGCATGGCACGTTGATAAGTAGTGTTGACGTTCATCAACCCGAAGGGCATTACCTTGTAACAATATATCCCTTTTGGGGTTCGAAATGCCATCAATTTCTTGTCCACGAGGGCCATTCGTATCTGGTTATATCCGGAAGATCCATCCATGAAGAATAAGCTCTCATGTCTCGTTGTCGCATTGACCATGATCTCTGTGATGGACAATGAAAAATCGTCTTTCGGGCATGCGCTATTTAGGTCGCAAAAATCTGCGCAAACACGAAGTTATCCATTCTTTTTTCTAACAGGGACAATGTTGGCTATTCATGTTGGATATTTAACTTCGCGAATGAACCCGACCTCAATCAGCTTATTGACCTCAACCTCAATCTGGGGGATAAGTTCTGACCGAAAGCGTCGTTGAGTCTGCTTAACGGGTCGACACTCCTGTTTGATCGCGAGATGGTAGACTGCTACTTTTGGATCTAGTCCCGGCATTTCTTTGTATGATCAGGCAAAAACATCCCTGTATTCGGTGAACGAACTCATGCATTCGTCCTCTTCCCCTTCCGAGAGGGATGCATTGATGAAGTCGGACGTGGTTCTTCTACAGTGTCTAGATTCACATCTTTTAGCTCGTCCACTATGGATTGACCACCATCATCTAGACCTTGCAGAGCGTCCTCCATTTTCTCTACAGTCATACCCTCTTCGGATTCTTCGTTGATGGTGATGTGGTGGCACGAAGTTTCACCTTCCTTCTGCTCTAAATTTCCACTCTGAGGATTGGTGAAAACAATGTTGCGCCTCTTTACTTTGAACAAGCTCTCACTTGTGTTTAGAGTAACGAAGGTCCTTCTCTTCATGCGTGGGGGGACGGTACTATGGATTTCCCCATCACTTTTTGCCTCCCCTGATGGCTTATGGTCCGATGACCCTTCGACGTTTTTAAGGTTGATTCGTCGCCAGATGGACGCTCGGGGTATCTGCCCCCTCTTCCTTTTAGTCATTTCGGGGGCGTCAGCGCAGGCTTTTCCCTTCCCTTTTGTCTTACTAAGGACATATTGGTCGAGGGGATCTTCAGCCTTCTCGTGCTTCAGGCGATAAAAAATGGAAGCGTGGGGTTTTCCTTCACTCTCCTTTGGAACTACACCTAGTCTTTCGAAGGCTGACGGTCGCACCACCACTGGTGATTGATAGATGATTTCCTCATTTCCTTCATTCGACAAAGTCAACCTTCGAAAGACTGAGCATCGAGTAGCTCTGGGAATAGTATGTGGGCTTTCCCTTTCTGCTTCTGTCATGCTTAATCTGTCAAAGGCCAAGGCGCGTGCGGCAGACGGTCTAATACGGTCGAAGGCTAAGGCTTTTTTATCTTTGCCCTCCTTTTCTTCTGTATCATCGATTTCTTCTACATTAATATGATTACTATTGGCCACTTTCCCTTTCGCCTTTTTGATTATGTGGACTGGCTCTAACAGATTATATTCAAGTCCCGCCCTCGACGTAGGTATAGCGTGTCCTTCTTGCAAAATCTTCTTTTGGGTCGGCCAGAGTCGGGGTTGCTCATAAATCTTCAAACTCTTGAACTCAGTGTGAGTTGTGAAGTCATAGCCCGCCTTCGCCAACAACTTATAAGCCTTGGGATCGAATCTGTCTTCAGTTTGCCTCTCGGGCAGCTTTAACCCCGTCACTTCCGCCTCTTGCTTGTGGACTTCCTGCTTCGTTATCGGCGTGAGGGGTGTGACAAAACTCTCCTTCAGAATTTCTATATCGTCGACCTGCAAACCTTTTGAGCATTTCATAAAAGGTGACTTACCCTTTTTTTGTCTCGATAAGGGACATGGCGCAGAATCAGAATTTTTTAGACTTTTTCACCCCTTACCACGGGTGTTTCTCCAACGTTGAGCGATATTCTACTCTCTTTTGGGCTGGAGGCTTGTACCTTGCTACCTGCCCTTTTCTCTATGTCTATTGGCGACCTTGATCGGTATCCAACTACTTTCTTTGCCAGAAATTTCTCTATTGGCATAGTCTCATCAGAATTCTCACTCTTTAGGTAAAACTTTGCATCTACAAAGTGAGACTCGGCCTCGAAAAACAGATTAGAATCTGCTTCAACCTTTTTAATCCCGTCTTGGTAAAACTTGAAACACTGATGTAGTGTCAATGAAATCACACAATTCCCATGAATCCAAGGGCATCCCAATAGTAACTTATAGGTGGTCTTTGAGTTTATCACATGAAAAAGTGCGTCGGCCTTCAGATCGCCAATGAAAAGCTCCAAGCGTATCATGCCTATCGCCCTTTGGCTGCCTTGATTGAAACCCTGAATTATTAATTTGTTGTTTGATAGCTATTCTATGAGTATGCCTAACTGTTTCATAATCGTCTTAGGCATTATATTGACGACAGATCCGTTGTCTATGAGGATTCGACCCACTCTCTGTTCTCGAATGTATCCAGAGACGTACAAAGTCCTATTATGCAATTTGGATCCCAGTAGCAAATCTTCATCTGAAAAGCCTATAGATGTGCAACACGAGGCATAAGCACGTGCTGCGAAGGTCATGTACTAGAGGCGTTGGATTCTAACAGTGCCTCAATGAGGGTCTTCTTAGCTTCTTGCGGGAGTGAGAGCAAGTCGTCTATGTTGAATAGTGACGAACCCTTTGGTTCTCCTGTCGATTTTAGTGGACCTGGAATGGTATCTTCTTCTTCCATGGTATTGATAGCATGACATGCAGCAGCCTCTAGCATCTCCTCTGAACCCCAATTGCTGAAGTTCTTCGGGAGGAAATCTGCTAACGTCACTTGTCGTCTGGGATGAGGAACATCCTCGTCTCTTTCGTCAACAACCTTGCGCCTCCAGGCCTTCTTTCTACCCCTCCTTTTTTGTGTCTTGCTCCCTCTCCTGTAGTTTCTATAAGAGCGTAACTCTTTTTGGGTAGAGTTTAGTCTTTCCTTCTTACGACGTGCCACAAGGATCCAACCTTCATTATCGTCATCGTCAACACATTCTCCTCTGTTTTGAGGATCTGTGGCTTGGACCTCCTGTTGAAACCGCACTACCACAGGTTCGAAGGTCCCAAATTGGACCAAGCTCTCCCTTTCTTCATAATATATGATTGGTGCCACCACGCTTGGAGTTACTGTCACCACAGCATAATTTGTTTGAACCACCTTGTCTAGATCCAACTCTATTTTCCTCTCACGGGCCAATTTGAGGATCAATTCCTTCAGTACAAAACATTTTTTAACTGGGTGGCTGACGACCCTGTGATACTTACAGTGGTTGGGATCATCCACTTTGTCGGCCTATTCCGGTCGTTTATATTCTGGTAGCTAGATAAGGTGGTTTTCTAGTAGTTGCTCAAGCATATCTGTAACATCGAAGTCGGGGAACGGGTTGACTTTTTCCTATCGCTCCTTTTGGGGTTAGGCGGCGTCTTTTGCCTCATTCGTCTTTCTTTTCTATCTTCTTCTCTTTCCCTTTTGAGGAAAACTTCAATGGGGTCGTATTAACGACCATTGATTCCTTTGTGGCACCTTTCATAATTTTCTCGGTGCCCTTCACCTCTTTCTTGTCTTTCTTCGGTTCGTGGCTCAAGGAGTCCCTCGTTCCCCTGTTGGCGATACTTAGCTCCAAGTCGTGAGCACGAGTCGCCAATTCTTCAAAGGTACAGGGCTTTATTCCCTACAGGATATAGATGAGTTCCCAATGCATACCCTGCGTGCACATTTCTACAGCAAATAATTCGGTGAGTCGATCTTTGCAATCTAGACTCAGAGCTCTCCATCGGTTGATATAGTCGATGACCGGCTCTCCTTTCCATTGTTTGACGTTTGTCAGCTCCATCATGCTAACGGTGCACCTAGTGCTGTAGAAGCGATTCAAGAATTCTCTTTCAAGTTGCTTCCAGTTGTCAATTACCTCAGGCTCTAAGTCTGTGTACTAGTCAAAAGCGTTTCCTTTGAGGGTTCTAACGAACTGCTTGACTAGTAGGTCTCCCTTATTCTCACATGTTTCTACGAAGTGGGCGATATGTTGCTTTGGGTTACCCTTTCTGTCGAATTATTGGAACTTTGGGGGTTGATACCCTGAAGGCATTCTCAGATTGTCAATCCTCTGAGTGTATGGCTTGGAATATATGAAGAAAGTTTGAGTCGGCCCTTCATATTGAGCTCTTATGGAGGTCATGATCATGTTTTGCAGTTGTTGGACCGACAGAGAGGCCACCGAGGCTGACTGTTATAGTTGGTTTTCTTGTAGCACGGTCTTCCCCTTGTCAGTTGCTTTGACCGTAGGGGCTTGGCTTGATTCAGCAGCTTCTCGAGACTGCATTTGTTCTTTCAGGACAGTGATCTCATGGTCTCGCTCCTCAACGACTTTCATCAGAAAGTTAATCTTCCTTTACATTTCTGCCATGGACGTTTCCGCCATCACATCTGCCATCATGACAGAAATCACATATGGCGGTGAATCTCTTTTCGACTTGCTGGAGGCGGAAGTAGAGTTGTCAAACAAGGGGTTTTCCTTGATGACAACCCCACTTTGTGGGGATTCCATCATTTGCCTCAAGATGTTGTGGGCGATGAGGGAGCTCTGCTCTTACTCTTACGTGACTTCTCTTGAGCGACTGCGGGTGATAGGTCCCATGTATGATCCGTTTGTGGAGGAAGCTTTGGATGCCATCTTCTTAGGTGCCATTTGGCTTGCTTGGATGCTGAGAGAGAGATGAGAGGTAGAGAGGTTCCACCGGGTGTGCCAATTTATTCACATAAGGTTTCCAGAGAAACGTGTTTCGTAGAGTTGAACTTGAGTTGGTGTTGATGTTGAAGTTGATTTGATGCGATGTGGTTCGATCTCTAATACTTGATCCTCTAATTCTTTCTTAGTTGGGTGAATGTGCTTGACTTGAAGAAGAAAAACACCAAACATTCTTGAAGTATAAGTCTTGGAAGAGTTTTTGTGTCTTCAACAGTCTTCTGTCTTCTAGGAATGCAGCTTCAGGAATCTTGGGAGTTTTCTGCTTGTTGATGAATTCTCTCTAGGCTCTATGAATGTAGAAAATGTTGCCCCCCACAAATGAGGAGAGTTCCTCTATTTATAGAGTTCTCTGGTGGGCCTCGTGGGCTTAGGCTTGGTTAGAGGATCCGATTGGTTGGACTTGGGTCTAATTCGACATTTAGATCAAATTCAACCCATTTTTGGGCTTATTTGGACTTTAACCCAAATAATAATATCAGACTGGGCCAAATAATCAATGGTCTGATGAAACTATGTAGTGTCATCAGAATTTGTCTTCAATTCCAATTTAGGACACATGTCGACTCCTAATTTGTTCCAAATTTGATAGTTTGGAATTTCTTCATGAATGACATGGTAATTTGTGATTGGTCCAAAATTTCTCATTCAACCGTGTGATTTATTTGTATAATTATTTGAAAATATATATGATTTGAATTGCAACCATTTTTGTTTAATGAAAAAAAAAATTATGAAACAATTTTTTTTTAAAAAAAATAATTGTTATAAGAATGTGAGCCAATTAAAATTTGGAATAAATGTAAGAGAATAAATTGATGAAATGAAGATTTGAGATAGGAAAAGAAAGATACTAAATTTTTAAGAAAGCTAAAATCTAAAAGCTCCATCAAATAACTTTTGCATGTTAGAACAATTTTAAAAGTAATTCTATATAGATTAATAAGTAAGTTGTTTAACCAAAAAGCCTAGTCGGTTAAGATTCTCCTAACATAGTTTTTTAGAATTTCAAAAGCCGGACTTTAGACATAACGTTTGAACCAATATTTTAATGAGAAATCAGAGGAATTAGCAAAATCGGAGGGTCCTCTTGATTTTTGTCAAAAAACGGAATTAATAAGGCTTTTGGCAAAAACATGTTGCACACGTGACATATACTTTTTTAATCCCCAAATTACCCATAGTATGGTCGGATAACGGTTTTTTAGATTTACGTATAATTGCTATACCGTTTATCAATTGTCAATAGAAATATGTGTAAATGAAATATTCGATTATGAGATTGTATATTAATTCTCAATAAAAATACAATGTAATTGAAATTATTGGTTATGAGATTTCAACCTAACAAATTTAGATAAAGGTGTCAGATTTTTCTCTCATTTTGAAATTTGAATTGACGGTTTCATATCAGATTTGATTTGATTTTACTACTTTTTCAAAATATTCAGAAAATCCATCCTTAATTTGTTTATCACCATTTTGATTTTAATTTATATTATATCTTTAGATTTGGCAGGAAATCAAATCCATTAGTATTAATAATTGAGATAAAATAGAGGTTATATGGAGAGATTGATTAACAACCTAGGTTAACATATTATAACGTAATAAATTTTCCAAAATAGAACATGAGCACCATTTCGAATTTTTTGAAATTCGAATTTATATCTTATTATCAAATTAGATTTTGATAACTACTTCTCAAATTGATTCAAAATAAACTAATCTCTTTCTTATTTTTCTCCTCCAATTTTAAATTTAAATTTATCTTTTATTATCAAATTAAAATTACTTTAAATTGTATCTTAATATTTTTCATTATTTTATACATATTGTCATCAAACTAATTGGAATTTTTTTTTTCACATTCTGAAAATTTCACGTTTTATGTCATGATATTATTTTTATTATTATTTAAAAAGTTTTTGAGATACATAGATTTTTCTAAAAACTTTTTATATATGTACGTATATAGACTCAGTTTTATTTTTTTAGAAAAAATACACGTGCCTTGTTAAAAAAAAAAAAAGAAGAGATTTAACTAATTTACATTTACACATACAATGTAATTGCAATGCATAGTTTATGAGATCCAACATATATTGTAATTGTAAAATAAAATTACGAAGTTTTAACCAACATTTTTCCCAATTATTAGTTATAATATTTTACATTTACATATGTAATTGTGATGTGAAGTTATAAGCCATCATTTGTGTGGTTTCGAATCATAACAGAATTTTATATTTTACTGACACCAATATATATTCAAATATATCTTTCATTAACCATATTCGATTTTATTTTATTTTTTGTGATTTGTTTATACATTTCCTTATCACATTGTAATATTCTTTCGATTTGTTCAGTTTCATGTAATTATTTTCAATTTTCAATTTTTGTATATATTTTCTTATCACAATCGAAATTTTTTAATTTAAAATTTTTGAATCTATGTTAATAAAAATTTGGAATTTGTAAATTTTGAATTTGAGATAGAAAATTATTGAAGTATATATATATAGAGAGAGAATTAAAAGAAAAATTAGATTTTTTTTTTTTTAAACCCATGCGTTAGAATAAATTTTAATATAATTTTAAATTTTAGATTTTCTTTTAGAATGTAATAATTTTTAATAGAATTTAAATCAATAAAAAAAGTTTAAATAAAATGTACCCTACTTTAAATCGTCAAGATGAAATATTGGTTTACATTATCCACTAATCTAAATAAAATAAAATAACAAAAACCCATAAATCTCATCCTCTTTTTCTCTTAGCTGCTACCCCTTCCCCAAATCTCTCTCTCCTCCTCAATCTCATGGCTACCATCATTGGTTCAGCAACCCTTCCTTGAATTGCATCATCTCATCTAGCTTATGACGACCATTCTTGCTAGGTCGTTGATAACGGATAGAAATGCTCATTATTACAGTGCTAAGTTCTTAAACAATGTTGACTTGCATTGATAAAATATGTTAGATTGCATCCAAAAAGCATTAAGTTCATAATATTGTGGTCGCATGCGTTCATCGCATAGAAACAGTTAATTTTTGTATTTTTATGCAGAATATGCGTTGACGCAAGGCGAAAAGCGCGATCACAAGAAATCAAAGACGAGCGCAGCGTTACCACAAGGCTTTACGGTGATTTGTGTTCGCAAAAATCTGCTCAAGAAGGATTGCCGCATAGAGCCGGCGCATCTGGGTGAAAGGCATAATTACTCACGATGGGACAGAAAGCTAATGACGTCGAATCCGAATTAAGTTGACAAGCCGCTAACGATAACAAGTACACTCAGCTTTTCGGTGACAAATATTCGGCACATCAGTCAGAGAATTAAAGCCATCTCATAGTGCAATCATAAGAGAGAAGCCGCCCTTCACCCCGAAGCTCTATAAATACCGAAGGCATCCTTCAGAGTTCAGAGTTCAGCCAGTTCATAGTTTAGCCTTGTCCATAGTTTCCTTTTTATTTTAAGGTGGAGCAAGAGAAGAGCCGAGACACCAGAAGATTGCTCAGGACAACGCGAAAGAGAACCCGGAGGCATAGAAAGCAGAGAGTGGGCCGACTCTCGCGAGAGCGAGATTATCTTTTGAACACGAGTAGAAAAGATAGTATAAAAGCTTGGGAAGCAAGAGATTGTTACTAGGCTCTTTATTCTCTTCTTGCATTATGAGGTGGAATTATGGATGAAATGCGATGACGAAAATGTGTTGAGCACTCAAGTTTTCTCAGTGGAATCCAAGTGTAAATCCCCCTGAGTTTCCTGTAAGTCCAGGGTCGAACTTAGGGACTTGGGAAAACAATATGCGATGGTAATTTCTCAGAAGACTTTGCGGTAACCAAATAAATCAAGTAGTTGTTGGGAATGTTGTTGCGGTAATAAAAATAAACAAATGCAGCAGAGTTTTGAAAAGAGTTGATAAAACGGAAGATGCGATGAGTATGCGGTGAACGGGTTGAGAAGGGTTTCGGCTAACACTTCCTAGGATGCGTTCATGTTATGCGATCATGTAACACACATACAATAGTAAACCATCTCTCGATGCGAATGCTACGGCTTCTAATGCTAGAACGCATGCGATATATGCGATGAGTCTATAGGACCTACACATAAGCCTCTATTCTTATTTATGCGATGACAAAATGATACACACATAAATAAGGTGACCACATAATCTCATACCTATCTCTAGGGTGCATGCGATGCAGGTTGGCAAACAGAGCTTATCTCTAAGTCCCTATCTCTTGTTTATGCAGATCTAATCTCTCTCTCGAGTCTAGATTCTAACCTAGCTCTTTCAAGTCTTAGGTTCTTCCTTTAAACTCTCTCTCGAGTAGCTCTAAAGGGGTGTTAGGCACAGCATAAAATAGGATGATCGCATGCGATGAAAATCCATTCGATAAGTTTAGCTACTCATGCGATAAAACAGGTCATGTTAGCTTAGTTCTTCTCAACCCATTCGATAGGTTTAGCTACTCATGCGTGCTAAGAGAGTGAATAGATGTAGAATAAGAACTTCCACTGTATAAATATAAAGTTGAAGTACAAAATAACAATGCAAGAAGAGAATAAAGAGCCTGGTAGCAATCTCTTGCTTCCCAGGCTTTTACACTGTCTTTTCTACTCGTGTTCAAAAGATAATCTCGCTCTCGCGAGAGTCGGCCCGCTCTCTACTTTCTATGCCTCCGGGTTCTCTCTCGAGTTTCCCTGAGCAATCTTCCAGCGTCTTGACTCTTCTCTTGTTCCGCCTTAAAATAAAAAAGAAACTATGGACAAAGCTAAACTTTGAACTCGTGAACCCCTTTTCTGAAGGATGCCTTCGGTATTTATAGATCTTCGGGGTGAAGGGCGACTTCTCTCTTATGATTGCACAGATGGGATGGCTTTAATTCTCTGACTGATGTGTCAAATATTTGTCACCAAAAAGCTGAGTGTACTTGTTATCGTTAGCGGCTTGTCAACTTAATTCGGATTCGACCGTCATCAGCTTTCTGTCCCATCGTGATTAATTATGCCTTTCACCCAGATGCGCCCACCAAATTGCGCCGGCTCTATGCGGCAACCCTTCTTGAGTAGATGTTTGCGTACACAAATCACCGCAAAGCCTTGCGGTAATGCTGCACTCGTCCGTTGATTTCTTGTGATCGCACTTTTCGCTGTGCATCAACGCATATTCTGCATAAAAATACAAAAATTAACTGTTTCTATGCGATGAACGCATGCGACCGCAATGTTATGAACTTAATATTTTGGACGCAATCTAACATATTTTATCAACACAAGCCAGCATTGTTTAAGAACTTAGCACTGTAATAACATGCATTTCTGCCCGTTATCAGTCGTCAACTTGGTCATTCTTACTTGCGTTTGTTACGTTTGTTTATTCTTTGAACACTGTTTTCTACAACGACGTTCTGAGATTGATGTCAAACACAACCCTAAATCTAATAGGGCTTCTAAGCTTGTCCTTAAATGATTCTATTTGTCCAATCACATTGTTCAAAGATTGTAATTTCTTCAAATACTCACTTGCCAATAACAACTTCACTTCCCTTGCACGCACACGTCCTATTGACAGTCGAAAGCGTGAAGGACCATATGAGGTGATTTTTAATAATTGCTTCTAGAATGTTTATATAGTGTATTTGTGGTATTCAAATTGTTTTTGAAGCATTATATCCTTGAATTCTCGTTTGCACTTAATTTAGTTGTTTTTAGGGTAGTTTGATCATTTACTAATTATTATTTTCTATTATTTAAAATCGTATGGCTATTTTTGTAATTTTAAAACCTTTTTATCATTTTCCAAATGAAATTTTAAATTTTACTATTTTTCTTATTAGCCTATTTTAATGTAAACATTACATTTTTACATGAGAAGCCTATCTTTGGCCATATATTTTCATAGATGTCTTTAAATCTGATTTTTTTCAAAAAGGTATTTTAGTGTTATTTTTGGACAGTTTTACTCTTTTTTATATTTATTTATATTCGTTGTATATATATATATTCCTTATTTCAAAGCTACTTTAATGATTGAGAGAGAAAATACATTTATTATAAAGAGAGAAAATGCATTTAATATAGTTTTTCTCATTTATCAATTGAAAAGAGAAAATGCATTTATTTTATTTTATTTTTCTATTTTCCAATTTGGAAAAAAATGCATTTAATAAATTTTTTTTTATTTATGTTGGTTTTCACATATCAATTTATTGGTTTTTTTTTTTAAAAACGATTATTTTAAATATACCTTAGAACATTTTGATGGATTTACGATTATTTTAAATATACCTTAGAACATTTTGTTAGGTATTTGAAAATATTCTGACCAATATATGAAATATACTACCATTTATAAATTAGAGATTGACTCAATGCTTGACATAAACCACAGTATAAACTAATATATGAAATATACTACAATATATAAATCTTCATAAATTTCATTTACACCACAGTATGTATATCATAATACAATAAGTCTAAATAAAAAAAAACATTCGTTTCTATCAAATAAACGAATACATATACCACAATATATATCAAATTTCCTACAAAAACTAAAAAAAGTACATATATATCACAGTATTTATAAAAAAATAAGGAAAAAATAAAGTTCATCTTGTTGGGTTTTATGTCCTAAAACTCGTGGTTTATAAACAATAAAACTTATTCTGCAAAATTCATTAAGTTGTTACTGAATATATGAATTGCTTATTTCATTTTAGAAATAAATCCAATAAATTAAAAATATCCATGACTATTATATGAATACTTGAACTTTATGTTGAGACATAAAAGTGGATCAGGTTCGAGTAAATAGTCAAGATGGTCTATAGTATATGAATAAGGTTGGGTGCTTTATTCTGGTAACACTATCAGATACAGCCAACTCTGTAGTTGTTAAAGAAGTTGTAAGGTGCTACAAACGAAGTGATCCTAATTCGTTCATGTCATGACATGAGGAATGGGGGCGTCATGTGCAATGAGTTTGCACAAGATCGGACCACGAAATAAGTCACTCTTACTTTATAACGTTGTTTACTGTCTAAGACTGGTTATTTCAAAACGATGACCTAGATAACTTGACCTTAATTCTAAGCTAACTATGAACTCCTGTTTATTCGAGATTATCCTTAGATTTGCATAGGTGAGGGTTGACTCAACAACACCGACTCAATAAACCTCCATTTCAAGGGTAAGACCGGGTAGATAGCTAGGGACAAAGGGTGCAAGATGGAATTCACTCCTACCCACTTTCAGGGACAGTAGAGAGGTTGTTCCCTTAAATGCTGACTCCGGGTCTTGAACAAGAGGCTCCACCCTCTCATTGGCCCGAGAGAGACTCGGTTTGATGATCGGTATTGTTCATTAGAGGATCAATGGAACTTAAAGGAACAAGAGGTAATCTCGGGAATAAAACAATCATTTGACCCAGCCGTTATTACGAACAACCTGTGAAGAGTTAACTTACTAATCATGGTTATATCGAATGAATAACATATCTACAATGAGGGGAATGCAACTCTAGGCTTTAGTGGAGTGACCCAGTAGTTAATGAATGAGGGTTAATTCAGTGTAAAGAGTTTAACTAATTAATCTCAGATCGTTAAAGCCCATGATCTAGGTCCACGAGGTCCCCCTGCTCACAAATGGATTAGCCTTAGAGTAGCGCGATAAGTTAATTTGAAACGTTCAAATTATAATTAAGAGAATTAGTAATTATATATAATATAATTAAACATTTAATTTTGGAATTAAACGAAATTGAAGAATCAATCAATATTTAAATATGGTTTAAATATTAAATTCATGAATGGGGATTCATGATGGTAGAATTAGTGTTAAATTAATTTAATATTTGATATTGAATTAATTAAATTGTTGAATTAATTAACTATTATTAATTTTATTAGAAAATTAATTATTGAATTAATTTTGTAAAATTAATAAGGATTTCATTTTTGAAAATTGATTTTAGAAATCAATTACAAAATCAAAATTGAAATGAATAGAAAATGGAAAATCCCAAAAAGGGGATTTCTCCACTTTCTATTCAACTAGCTCACACATATTCCACCATATTTTTTAGTCAATCTTCCAAGCATGAGCTACAATTCATGCAACAATTCCTTTGCATGAAAGTCATGCAATAAATACTAAAGATTGAAGTGGAAATCGGGCATGCACTTGGGTTGATTTTAGCGGAAAATCTCTCTAAGTTGAAAAGGAGTCTTCAGTTGATAAACCAGTGATCTTCTTCTCATTTTCCCTTAATTCAAGCTCACAAGTTGACATGGAGAAGATTTGCAGCTGGATTCGAGTTTCAAGTGTTTCTTCAAAGGTATGTCATGAAACCCTATTATTCGTTTGTGAGCATGTTAATTTAAAACTAAAATTAATAAATTAGAATGCTTAATGATTTATTTTTCTTCCGCTGCGTGTTTTCTAATTCTAACACATCTTCATATGGGGGTTTATAATACATAACCCTCCATCTTCATCTCTTCTTCTTTAGCCATGGCCACCACGAATCTTCTCAACCCATCACCGTCGATTCACCCCATGTCATCTGCACCATCGATTCGTCCCAAGTTGTTTGTGTCATCTCATGCCGAGCCATCGATCGTCCCAGGTCGATCATGTCATCTCGTGTCGAGCTATCAATTCGTCCCACGCCTTCATCTATCGCCTGCAAATGACACCGTCGAAAGGAGAAAAGAGAGGGAAGGGGAAGGAGAAAAGAGCGGGAAGGGGAAGGAGAAAAGAGTGGGAAGGTGAAGGAGAAAATAGTGTGAATTTTAGGGAGAGAATATGCATTAAATAAATAAATAATATATAATGTAGGTGAAGGCTAAATTGTAAATAATCACTTATATTAGTGAAAATAGGGAGGTTAATAGTTTAAAAAAAAAAGTTCAAGACATTAACGTGCCTATTTTTTAGGCTTTTATGTAGAAATCCCTCTAAACATTGGCCAAATATTTATGTATGACCAAAATAGACCAAAATTGGTCTATAAAATCCTTTCGCCCAATGTAAATTAATGCGCTAAGTTGGACCATTGAAAAACTCTTTTACTGTCATTTGTTCTCTGTTCTCCGCCTCACTTTTCTCTCACATTTTGTGCATTTTGTGTATCTACCTATTTTCATTAGGGTTGGCAAAAATCTCCGCAGGGTTGGATCGAGACCCAATCCTCGATTGGACCAAGGAATAAAGGTCAAACCAAGGATCCTAACCGAGTCCTCGGTCAGTCCTCGATTAAATTTTTTTATTTTATATATATATATATATATATATATATATATATATTTAAAAAAAAATCCGAAATGGGTCCTGTGGGGAATTCTCGTCCCCGTCCCTACCTTCAATTGGCGAGGACGGGGGCGAGGATGGGACAAATACCCTCACGGGGAGTCTCCCAGCCCAATCCAGTCCGATTGCCAACCCTAATTTTCATACATACTATTAAATTCTCAATTTATATGTGCATGTGCAAAGATTGATGTATTTTTTTTTTTAGGAAAACATTAAAAAAAAAATTTCCAAATTATCTTCCCAAACATTTTCCCTTTTAATTCTCCTTTTTCAAACCTTCCGAATATTTTCTTAAACATTTTCCTTTTGTTTTTCTTTGCAAAAATTCTTTCTTGTTTATATATCTTTTTAAAAAGAAAACTTTTTTTCTAAAACAAATAAAACTTTTTCAAACTTTTTCTCTTTAATTTTGTTTTTTTAAAAACTATTTTCTGAATATTTTCTCAAAACTTTTTTCTCTTCATTTTTTTTTCTCAAAAAACTCTTATTTCCTTTTTTCAAAACCATGCTCTTTTTGGCAAAAGTTCTTTCACTTATTTCTTTTTTTCAAAGACAAGTCTCATAAAACTCTTTAACCCTAAATAGGTTCTGAACTATCTTTTGTCCACCATCTTTGTTTTTCTGCAAAGAAATTATTCATTGTTCATATTTTTTTTTAAAAAAAAAAAACTTAAAAAAAAACTTTTTATATTTTTTTTCTTTCTTGAAAATTGTGTTTCTTGTTTAAGAAAATTTTCAAAAACTGATCTTTCCAAAATATTTTGTTTAATCTTTTATCAAAACCTTTTTGCAAAATATTTTCTCAAACTTTCATAAGATTTAAAAAAAAAAAAGAATTCTCTCAAATTTCTTTCTCGTATTGTTGTTGGATGAACTCTTATCTCATTTATTCATCTAACTAGAGAAAGCTTTCAAAACCTAATTTCAAAATATTTTCTCTTCAAATTTTTTCCAAAATATTTTATCAAATCTTTTCCATTCGTTTTTTTTAAAGCACTTTTCTCATTTGTTTCTCTTTTTAAATAAAAATTCCATACATTAATTCCAAATTATTCTCTAATTTTTTTTTCCAAAATACATTCGAGGAATTGTATTTTAAGTTTATATATTTTAATTTGATCAAATTTAGTTCATAAACTTTTAATAAAACTTAAACTTAAATTTTTTTTAATAAGACCAAGTAAATGACAATAATAATAATAATAATAATAATAATTTTCATGTAAGAAAAGACACGGATAAGTATGTTTCTAATTTTTTTTTTTTAAAAAAACAATAACCTAACCATATGGACTATTTCTCTGACTTATAAATTGTAAGTAACCAAATTTAAATATCGATGCCGAGTCCAATTTACAAATATATCAACGTACCAATAGATATTTTAATCTTGAGAGTATCACATGTCTATTTCTATCTGAACTTCTTCACATGATTCGCCTAATTTATTTCATTAATGGCATTTGGTTAGTGGTAGTTGGTGTATCCTTATTTTTATTTCCTACAATGCATGTCAATTTATTTAATTAATGTCGTTAGATTATGGTTGTCCATGCAACTCATGTATATTGATACTGAATTTCTTAAAATCCACATTAATTACAAAGCAGTTAAGAGTTTTCGAACAATGATTTTTGTTCAAAAGGGGTTATTATACCTTCCATCATTTTTCAAAATTTATTTTCATAAATGTCCAAACCTTTTTATATTTTCGTACATAAGAATTAATAGATTTTTTTGAATTAAAATATCCTTGAGTACGGTGAGCAGCTAGAGAGAGAATGTGACATTGAAAAAAGAAATTCCATTATGAAATACCCTTGATTTAGAAGAGAGAAATGCATTTATTTGTTGAGATTTTATTTAATTAGAGAGAGAAAATACATTTATTTGTTGTGATTTTATTCTTTTGTTTAATTCGAGAGAGAAAATATATTTAATAAAGTTTTGTTTTCGATTTACGTTGGTTTCATGTATCAACTTATTGGTTTATGTGGCATATTCATGGTTATTTTAAATATACTTTAGAACACTTTGTTAGATATTTGAAAATATCCAAACTAATACCCATAATATATAAATTAGAGTTTGACTCAATGATTGACATAAATCATAATATAAACCAATAGATGAAATTTATCACAGTATATAAACCACATATTGGCTTAATGTTCGACATAAGTCACGGTGTATATCATAAATTTCATTTACATCACAGTATAGTAAAAAATCTCAACAAATAAAAATATGTATATATCATACATAATACATGAAGTCTAAATAATCATAATAATAAAAACTCTAACTTATATTAAATAAACGAATACATATATCATAATATATAAAAAAGCTACAAAAAAAAGTGCATAAATCACAGTATATATCGAATATGTATATCACATTGTATTTAACAGTTTTGAGAGAGAAATTGAAGAATATAGAAAATTGTGGGTATTTAAAAAATATTATGATTTAATATATTTTTCCAAAAAGAGTGCGCCTTATTTAAAATTCTTTTTCTCTTTTATATTTAAAAAAATGTATAATTAATTTACTGTCGGAGACAATATGGTAACTTGGTTCTAATTTGCTTGTAATTTTTTAAAGAAAGTTAGATATTCTTGTAAATGAGAAAAATTGGAATATTAATGAAATATAGATTCCTTATTAGGGTTTCATGTGTAGAAAACCCATTTCAAAAACCACTCATGAAGTAGGTGGTATTGGTAATGACTATTGGGCTTAGGCCCATAGGAAGGTGGTGTGGTGGTGGTAGATGTCTCTTTCACCACACACGCGCCTCGCGTCGTCCATTTGTCGGACAAGTGGGTTCGAGTAATCACCTTGCAAAGAAATGATTTTTTTATTACTTATCCATTTAGTATGTAAATTTTATTATTGTGATTGGTTCTTGTCGTTATGATTTATTATTTTGTGAGTGTTTTCTTCTCGTTACTTTTTCAACCCTACCCGACCGGTACATCGATTGATACCGAGTGTACGTTGTAATTGCTTTCAAGGTAGTGATTCCTCCACGATGCAACAACTATTCAACGTTTGTTTTTACATTCAGAAAGCGATTAATTTTTCTCCAGATGTCAATCAAGAATGGTAAGTGTTGGGTTTTATGCCCTAAAACTTGTAAATAGTTAGGGTTCGCAACGAGGTCGGGCGGGGCGGGGCGAGGGGTTCCCCGTCCCCAGCCCCGTGGAGGAAATTCCTCCCTCCCCCCATCGCCACCCCCATCCCGCCATTTGAAGGCAGGAATGGGGGCGGAGATTCTTGTACTAGTTCCTCGCAAAGAATCCACTACTAGTTACCCGTGGGGATTCCTCATTTTTTTAATTCAAGTGATTTTATTTAAAATTTGATTAATCCACAAAAAATAAACAAAATTTAATAACTAATCTATTCAATAAACACAATTTAGGAGTTCACAAATCCATTAAATAAGTTTATCGGATTCCTCATTTTTTTAATTCAAGTGATTGTATTTAAAATTTGACTTGTCCACAAAAAATAAACAAAATATTAGACTAATCTATGCAATAAACACAATTTAAAAACTCACAAATTTATTAAATAAGATTACAATTTAAAATTAAATAAAGTTTGAATAAGGAAGTCAATTAAAGACAAATGTCTTATACAATTAAATAAAGTTTGCTCGTCTTTCTCTTCACTGATGACTTCACATTCAAATCTTTCTCCTTTCTTGGCATCAACCCATCATTAGTTGAGGGTATTATTTATTTCTATATTTAAAATGTAATTAAAAAATAATGTCACAAAAAAAAGCTAGACCACAAAAAATAAAAAGTGTCATAAGAAAATCATGTTAATCCTTGAGCATATCTTAGTCACCACGTCATCTTCATCAGAATCGTCAACATCTTCTAAAATAGTTGCTAAATATTTAACAATTTCTTTTCCCGTGCTAGTGCCTTATATTGTCACATATTTTTAATAAAATAAAATATTGATTAATATATTAAATGCTAAAAAGAGGTAAAACAAAATAAACAAACTAACGTGTCAAAACTTCAGTTGCAATCCAATTTTGAGCACACATCAAAGCTTCTATCGTCTTCGAATGAAGTTTGTTACAATGTGGGCTTATAATCCTATCACAGGTACTAAAAGAAAACTCTGATGTAACATTAGATAACGGGATGGCTAATATATCTCTTGCAATTTCTTGTAAAATGGGATACTTGACACCATTCAATTTTCACCAACTCAAAATGTCAAAATCAAATGATCGAGGTAAGACAGGTTCATCCAAATATGCATCAAACTATTTCTTCTGATTCATATTATTAGAATTTAATACAAATAAGTCTTAATCATTAAAATCATCAAATTCTATATTATGTGATGTTCCAACTAAATTTTTAGAGCGATATTCATCACTTTCACCTTCATACTTCAGCTGATATTCTGTTTCCAAATCTAAACAAATTCTTTTAATCCTTTTCACCTCAAGAAAAAAATTATCTCCATAAATTATAGGGAAGTAAAACTCAATCAACTTCAATTTGTAACGTGGATCTAAAACTGTAGGTATGGCCATTACCCCATGAATTTTCTTTCAATACTTATCAAACTTTAAAATCATATTTAAAGTCATGTCTCTTATCTCTTGAATACCAGAATTCATCCACTCATAAATAGCCAATT
The DNA here is from genome assembly GCF_027475165.1 of Benincasa hispida. Lineage (NCBI taxonomy): Eukaryota > Viridiplantae > Streptophyta > Magnoliopsida > Cucurbitales > Cucurbitaceae > Benincasa > Benincasa hispida. The sequence goes on from NC_143481.1 coordinate 14,255,661, forward strand.
TCAATTTATAAATTTTTGAGAAAAAAAGATTAGCAGTAGGATATTTGGATCCAAAAAATATTTCAGCCACGTGATGAAATATTTTCAGTTTCTTACATATCTCTTTTGCTAATACTCAATCTTGATCCAAAGACAAACACTTATACGTTGGTTCTTGTTGTTTTAATCGATAAAAAACAACATTGTACTTCAATGCAGTGGCTACATAAAATATATAGAATTCCACCTAGTACAACAATCAAGACTCAACATTTGACCATCATAAACATTCAACTGACGAGCATTTTCCTCAAATCTTTCCTTCTTTTTTTGTGTATGCACCCAAAAAAAAGGCACAATACTACGTACTTTTTTTATCCCATCTCCTATCACTGTCAACCCATCTTTCACAATTAAGTTCAGAATATGAGCACAACACCGCATATGAAATAAACTCTCATCCAATATTAAGTTTCCACACAAACTATCAACAAGCATATTAACCATGGAGTTATTTGTACTACAATTATCTACAGTTGCAGATGACAATTTTCGAACAATATTTCAGTCTAACAGACATTCCATTACTTCTTCATGAAGCATCTCAGAAGTGTGTGGAGAAGGGACATATATAAACCTGATTATTTTGTTTTGCAAAATCCAATTATCATCAACAAAATGTGCAGTGATAACCATATAACCTTTTGTTTAGTGGTTGGAAGTCCACATGTCCGTTGTAAGGACAATTTTTCCTTTGATCTCATTCAACAATGTCATAGTTTTCAACTTCTTAGTCTCATAAATTTTCAAAATCTCCTTCTTTATTGTGTTTCTTGACACCATCTTAAATAATGGTTGGATAACATTACAAAATTTCCTAAAACCTTCATGCTCAATTATTGAGAGAGGATATTCATGTTTTATTATCATCCTAGCTAATACTTTTTTTGCAGCTTCCTGATCGAAGTTATATAAACTCAATGTATTGTTCTTCTCTCTGTTGGGATTCAATAGGGATTGTCATATGTCCTTTTGTCCTTTATATGGACATCTTAATATGGTCATGCAAATATTTGGTTCCATTTTTACTTTCACCCCCTAATTTTCGTTTGCAATAATTACAAACTGCCTTGTCCACTCCATCTATTTTTTGTTTCTTAAAATGGTTCTAAACAACTGATGTCAATCTCTTCTTTAAAGATCCCTTCTCAATATCCTCACCAAGAATAACACAATTATCAACATTCAAATTATCATCATTCGAGGAGCATGGAGTTAAATTTGGGGTTGAATCTGGGATTGGACTTGGAATTGGACTTGGAGAATCTTTATTTGTAGAAGGTGATGAAGACATTGTTTTCAACCTACCAAATATTTAATTTAAAAAACCCTCTTTAGACTTGGACTTAATTTTCAAAGCATACAACCTACCAAAGATTTCAACCTACCAATGTCTTAGAATAATGGAATGTCTTAGAATAATGGAATGTCTTAGAAGCATTCAAATATACTTTTCAAACATATTCAAGCCTAAAATTAAAAGCATTCAAACATACTTTTCAAACATATTCAAGCCTAAAATTCAAAGTACTCAAACATACACAAAGACTAATTTTTATAAAAAATTTACCGGCTTAAACGACAACAGATCTCAGACGGCAGCGGCTTGAACGGACAGATTAGGGCAGCAACACAAGTCTCTATTTTTCAAATGAAAAACAAAACAACACAATCAAAATATATCCTTACCAATCATTTGATCTACTTTTCAAACTAATCTCATGTATTAGAATTACCTTTCCAGATCTCACCTCTCGAAAGTCGTATGGTAGGCTTGGCAGCGGCTAGAACTCGAACGGACGCCTGAAAGGTCTTCACGAAATCAAACTGAACAAACTCGAAAGTACTCAAACTCGAAAGAACTCGAAATTAAATGGACGCTTGAAGGGTCTTCGACTCTTCACGAACTCGAACGCTCGGTAGGGTAGACGGACGCTTGAAGGTCTTCTCGAAATCGAATGCAGACGTGAGTCGTGACGCAGTTAAAGCCGAAGGGTTTCTCACTTTCTCGAAATCGAATGCAAAGTCCAGACGCAAGTGGTTTTCAACTCGACAAGTTGCTATCAGGCCTGAACTTCAGACGTAGTTGGCACTCGGCTATCAGATTCCAGACGGCAGGGCAAACATAGTGGTTTTCTTTTCAATTTAGAGTTTTTTTTTAGTTTTTCAACTTTGGGTTTGACTTTTGGACTTAGATTTAAAATTTAGATATTTAATATTGGGCTCCACAATACTATAAGTCTATACATTATAAACATACATATAAATAAGTTATTTTATATATTATAAATATATACTTAAAATATTTAAAATATAAATATATCAAATCAGGGTCGGGGTTGGGACGGGGATACCATCCCCGTCCCCGGACGGAGCCCCACAAATTTTTTCCGATTTGACCCCATCCCCAGTCAAACCGTGGATTCCTCGCCCTGATCGGGGCGAGGCCCCGCAGGGAATTTTGCCAATCCTATAAATAGTGAATCTAATTAAATTACCGTCATTAATGAATAGTTATTAATGTTTTTATCAATAAGTGTTATTGATGTTTTATTTAATTTTGTCTTATTAACCCTAAAATCCAATAAACTAACATCCTAGGCTATCTTATGAGTCTTAAACTGTATGTAGAGATATATAGAGATCAATGTTCAAGATACAACCTAAAGGGTCTATAGTATAGGGATAAGATTGGGTACCTTATCCTGTTAACACTATGGATACGACCCACTTTGTATTTGATACAAACGCAGTGATCCAACGCATTCGTGTAGAAGACACGCGAATGGTGGTATCCTGTGCAGTGAATTTGCACAAGACTGGACCGCAAAATAGTAACCACAGATGTAACTATGTTGGCTAGTTAGGTTTCTATTTCAATAGGATGACCTAGGCAACTTAGTCTTGTCCTGAGTATATTATGAACTTCTATTCATGAAAGATTGTCCTTTGATTTGTATGAGTGAGAGTGGCCAGTTCGCCGAATCAATATGCCTACCATTTTGGGGATAAGACCGAGTGGGTAGCTGAGAACATAATCATACAAGATGGATTTCACTCCTTCCCGACTTCAGGGTAAGTAGATAAGTGTTCCCTTAAGTAGTGTCTACGAGACTTGAACAAAGAGCCCTACCTTCTCACTAGGCCGAGAGGGGTTTCTGTTTAATGGTTGGACCATAAACAGGTTGTTAATTAGAGGAGCACTGGTAGTTAAGGATGTAAAGGTAACCCTGAAACTCGGGGTGTTACATTCTTTCCTCCTTAAGGAACTTTCGTCCTCGAAAGTTCTAATCCTGGAAGAGCTCTGGGTATTGTGTTCTCATCTCATCCTCCCACTCCTAAGTTACTTCCTCAAATTGATGATTTTGCCATAAAACTTTTACTAGCGCCACCTCACGATTATGCAGAATCTTCACTTATCGAGCCAGAATTTGGATAGGCTTCTCCTCATAACTCAGGTTTTCATTTAGCTGCAAAGGGTTGAAGTCTACCACATGAGACTGATCTGTTACATACTTCCTCAACATAGAGGCATGAAAGACATTATAGACCGTAGAGAGAGACGGAGGCAAGGCCAAACGATAAGCCATAGGGCCAACTCGCTCTAAGATCTCGAATGACCCTATAAAACGCGAACTTAGATTCCCTTTCTTTGTAAAACCTTAGAACATCTTTCATAGGTGATACTTTCAGGAACACTTTATCACCAGCTTCGAACTCAAGATCTTTATGCCTAATGTCAGCGTAACTCTTCTATTTGCTCTGCCCCGCTAGCATTTGGGCCTTAATCTTATGCATGTTGGGAATGGTTTCCTAATTCTCCTAGTAGTCTCGTAGTTTGTAAACTTTGTAAACATATTGTTATTAATAAAATAAGTGTTATTTTATAAGCATTTACTCAATCCAATAAACTAAGATCTGTGGTTATTTTATGTAAATTTAAATAAGTATGTAGAGACATACAGGTAGATCTTGTTTAAATTAATAACCTAAATGGTCTGTCGTAGATAGAAAAGGAGGGATACCTTATCCTGGTGACACTATGGATACGACCCACTTTGTAGATGTTACAAAGTGTTGTAAAGTGCTACAAATGATCTCATCCTAATCATTCATGTGGAGACATATGAGCAGGGATATCCTATACAAAGAGTCAGTATAAGACCGGACCACGAAATGAATAGTCTCTTTATATAATGCCGTTGAAAATTGAGACTTACATTTCACTAGGATGACCATAGGTGACATGACCTTAATCCTAAGTGAGTTGGGAACTTCTGCCTCTGAGGACGGTCCTTTGATTTGTATGGGTGAGAGTGGCCAGATTGCCAACTCAATAAGCCTACCATTTTGGGGATTCGTCTGATTGGGAAGCTGGGAACTCAACTACACAAGACGGAATTCACCCCTTCTCCGAATCAGTGGTAAGTAGATAAATTGCTCTATTAAGGGTTGATTCCGGGTCTTGAACATAGTGGCCACACCCTCTCTTGGGAAGAGAGGACTCAGTCATAGTAGGAGTATGACTTATTGTTCATTAGAGGAATCAATGGTACTCAAGGAGTTAGATGTAACTACAAAGGCAAAACGGTAAATTGGACTAGCTGTACTTCGAGCGATTTGTGAAGAGTCATCGCACTATTGATTGGTTATATCCAATGGACACAGAAATATATCTATAATGCGAATAGTGCAACTATCAATCTTTAGTGGAGTGCCCGACAGTTAACGGATAGTGAATATCGTGATTAAAGAGTTTAGTCAATTATTCCCGTACCGTGGGAGCTTCAAGCTACAGGTCCACAAGGTCTCCTTAGTAGCTCAATGGGTTCAAGTTGAGAATCAGATTTTGAGTTAGTTTGAAGTGTTTAAATTAACAAGAGGAAATTTGATTATATATGATATAATTAAATTGATTCAATTATATGTGATAGAATTGATATAATGTATTTGATAAATTATTTAATTGGAGGAATTAATATAAATGTGATTTATATTAAATATCATAAAAGAGAAAAAGAACTATGGTTTATGTATTTCATATGATGAATATTAAAACTATAAGTTATAAATATAATATAATAAGTTAGTTATTGTATTTATTTATAATATATTAATTATGAGATAATTAATATTATTTTTCTCTAATAACCGATTTGTGTGAGAGGTTATTTACGATTTATGGCTAACTGTTGGATAAATATCAAAATAGTTTTCATTTTGTCATTACACACGTTATAAGCATCAAGTAATCAGATTACTTGTAAAAGAGTAAACGATAGGCGTCAAGTATTCTATATGATAGATACTCATTTGAGTAGTAAGTCTATACGATAGGCTTCCTCTTACTACACAATCGAGTACCAAGTCTATACGATAGACTTCTTCTTCTTTTATCACCTACTCGATCGTTTACCTCTTCCATTCCTCTATCCAAAGTCATACAGAGCCCACAACTTCTAGATTCTCACACCGAGAATACCAAGGTAACCTTTGTGGTGGTGTCTTGTTAACTCGCTAGTGTTCGAGGATCGAGTTTCACTTGTTAAGATTGAGGATCTTCTAGTTGATTGTTGAGATTGAGTTCTGGTCGTTGCGTTCGAGTTCTTCTTTGGATGTGTTGGAGACTGATCAAGGGAAATACGTGAAGAAAGGTTCTTCATAGGTATTATATTCGATCCCTTTGTATTTCTTTAAAAAGCATGTTGTAATTTACTCTTAGTGTATAATCATTTCTAAATGATTGTAAATGTATGTGTTCTCTCTCAGTGGAGTTTGGAACGATCCGTTTCCACTCACTAATTCTCTAATTTATAGTTTCTTCAATGCATGGCTTCATTTGTCATCTCCACTAGCTCAGTCCCCACTAACTTTCTCTTACCAACCTCACTCCAGCAAGCAGAAGACCTGCAACCCTTTTCGTACAAAGCTTCAAATGGCAACTTGCCAATGGTAGCTTGGTAACTGTTATTATATGCAAACTCCACCAAATGCACGTGGGAGTCCCATATACTTGAAAACTCCAACGCACAAGAACGCAACATATCCTCTAACATCTTATTCAAACATTTTGTTTGCCCATTAGTCTGAGAATGGAAGGCTGTACTAAAAATTTAACTGAGTTCCTTATGCTGCCTGGAGGCTCTTCCAAAAACTAGAGGTAAAACAAGAGTCTCTATTGGATATAATCGACACTGGCACACCATGCAATCTTACTGTCTCTTTCATATATAGCTGAGTCCACTTACCCACCGAATATGTGGGCTTCCCTGGAACGAAATGTGCCACCTTAGTGAGTTTGTCTACTACAACCCATATCACGAAAAGCCTTTCGTTGTCCTGGGCAAACCCATAATGAAATCCATCGACAAACTCTCACACTTCCATTCTGACACATTCAATGGTTGTAGTAAGCCCACTGGCTTCTGCCTTAAGGCCTTCACCTGTTGACAGACTAAATATTTGCTGACATAGTCAACTATCTCACTTTTCATATCGAACCACCAGTAATGTCGCTTCAAATCTTGATACATTTTGGTACTGCCTGGATGTATCGAGAATGAAGAATTGTGAGCTTCTGCCAACAATTCGCCCTTTAGGCCATTATCTGCAGGCACACATAATCGTCTCTAATACAGAAGACCCTAGTCCACAGATATTGAAAATTCACTAACTTGGCCTAATGCCACCTGACGAAATTTTTGAACAAGGTCCCAATCACCCTGCTGCGCATCAATGATTTTTTGCCTCAAAGACGGTCGTACCTTCAACTAGGCTAGCTGCGAGGTGACTTCCCCCTCTGCCACTTCAATCTCCGCCCATTTCAGATCATTACACAACTGAACCTTCTTAGTGATCAAGGTAGCTGAATGAACGATCTTCCTACTGAGAGCATTGACCACCACATTCGCCTTGCCTGAGTGGTCGAGATTCTCATTCATAATCCTTCACTAACTCGAGCCACATGTGTTGTCTTATGTTTAACTCCTTCTGGGTGAAGAAGTATTTCAAACTCTTATGGTGGGTGAAAATCTGGATCTTCTCCCTATACAAATAGTGCCTTTTGATCTTCAGGGAAAAAACCATCGTTGCCAGTTTCAAGTCATGGGTAGGATAGCTTCGCTCATGGTTCTTTAACTGACTTGAGACATAGGCAACCATTTTACCGTGTTGCATGAGCATACAATTCAAACCCTTCTTAGAAGCATCACTATAGATCACAAAATTCCCAGAGCCATCAGGTACTGTAAGAAGCGGTGCTAAAATCAACTTCTGCTTGAGGTTTTGGAAGTTGTCCTCATAAGCTGTGCTCCAAACAAACGAAGCTCCCTTCTGTTGGGTTTTATGTCCTAAAACTCATGGTACGTAAACAATGGAATTTATTCTGATAATTCAATAAAGGTGTTATTGAATAAATCTATTGCTTGAATAGAAATCCAATAAACCTAAAAGTCTCTTGACTATTGGATGAGTACTAAAACTTTATGTGGAGACATAAAGGTGGATCAGGTTCAAGTAAATAGTCAAAATTATAGTACATGGATAAGGTTGGGTACCTTATTATGGTAACACTATTGGATACAGCTTGCTCTGTAGTTGTTACAATGAGTTGTAAAGTGCTACAAACAAAGTGATCCTAATTCGTTCATGTTGGACATGAGGAGTGGGGGTGTCCTTGTGCAAAAGAGTTTGTACAAGATCGGACCACGAAATGAGTCACTCTTACTTTATAACGTTGTTTACTGTTTAAGACTGACTATTTCAAAGCGATGACCTAGGTAACTTGACCTTAATCCTGAGCTAACTATGAACTCCTGTTTATCTGGGATTGCCCTTAGATTTGCATAGGTGAGGGTTGGCTCAACAGCACCGGCTCAATATGACTGCCATTTCAGGGATAAGACTGGATAGATAACTGGGGACATAGGGTGCAAGAGGGAATCACTCCTACCCGCTTTAAGGATGGTAGAGAGGTTGTTTCCTTAAGTGCTGATTCTAGGGCTTGAACAAGGGATCCTGCTCTCTCATTTGGCATGAGAAGGACTCGGTTTTGTGATTGGATCACAAAACAATTGTTCATTAGGAGATCAGTGGGGACTTAAGGAACAAGAGGTAATTTCGGGGGTAAAACAAAGATTTGATCCTGCCGTTATTAAGAACAACCTGTGAAGGGTTAACTTACTAATCATGGTTATATCGAGTGGACATAATATATCTACAGTGAGGGGAGTTCAACTATGGGCCTTAGTGGAGTGACCAATTAGTCGACAAATGGGGTTAGATCGGTCTAACGAGTTTAGCCGATTAATCTCGGATCGTTGGAGCCCATGATCTGTAGGTTTATGAGGTCCCCCTACTAGCTCGAAAATGGATTAGCTCTAGAGTAGTGTGATAAGTTAATTTAAAACGTTCAAATTAAAATCAAACGAAAATTGGAGAAAATATATTTAAATATGATTTAAATATATGAAGATGAATTATTTGTGTAAAAATTAATTTAATATTATATATTAAATTAATTAGAATTATTTAAATTGTTTAAATAATTCTTTATTAATTTTATTAGAAAATTAATTTTTGAAATTAATTTGTAAAATTAGTAAATTTTTATTTTAGAAATAAAATATGATTTTAAAATCAAAATGGATTTTGGAAATTGAAAAATTACACAAAACTTGAAAATGGGTTTTTTCAAGTCATCTTCAAAGTAGCTTACAAAGAACCCACCACCTCCTCCTTTGGTTTACTCCAAGCATGAGCTGCATCCCATGCAGCACATCTTTTTACATGATAGTCTTCAATATATTGAAGAGATTGGAGTGAAGAAAGAGGTGAGAACTGACTGAATTTTTGTTGAAAAATTCGAATGAAGAAGGTGTTCTTCAATGGGTTGGTTCAGTGAGCTTTCTCCATATTCCCTTTGATTCCAACTTATTTTGAGTCTCACAACTCATTCTAGAGCACCAAGAGGATAGTAGGGAAGATCTTGTGGTGGTCTACACAAGGATTCGAGGGATTTTGCAGTTGAAAATGGAGATTTCGTTGGTTCGGCCAAGGTATGTTCATGAAACCCATTTATACTCTGTTTTTAGCATGTTTCTTTTCAACCAAAATTAATGAATTAGAATGCTTATGGATCCTGATTTCTTCCATTGTGTGATAGTGTCCATCCAACAATTGGTATCAGAGCATCTTATAAGCATTCAGTTTGGATTAATTCTGGTTTGCTGGGTGTTTTGTATGAAAATATTAAACTGCTATAATGATATGGTTTTCTGAGTTTTGGCCTTTAATTTCTCTTTGATTTCCCATTTAAATTTGTAATTGGCTCTTGCTTAATGAGCTTTAATGTCTTTCCAAGAGTCTGTAATTTATTTGGAGTCATTAGAGTTGAAATTAAGCTGTAATTCGAAGAAACAAGCGAAGGGGCCGAGTTGCAGATTCCAGACGATCAGCCTCTGTTCATATCATCGTTAAGCTTCAGTAGCTAAACGATCTTTTAGCTTCATACGTTAGACGATATGAAGGAAAAGCTAAACGATCGTGTAGCTTCGGCCGTTAATCGTTTAGGTGTTGTGCGCTAGACGATCGTCTACCTCGGGAGCTAAATAATGCATTGTTTTACTATGCGATGACACTACACGATCGTGTAGCTTCAGGTGGGAGCTAAGCGATGCGGTGAAGAGCTATATGATGGCACTCAGCGATCGCTTACACAATCGTTTACCTTTGATTGGAAGCTAAGCGATGCGGCGAAGAGCTATACGATGGCATTGAGCGATCGCTTACACGATCGTTTACCTATGAGCGGCAGCTGAGCTATGCTTCGATTGCTATGCGATAGCACTAAGCGATCGCTTACCTCGGGCGCGTGCTGAACGATGGAGCTATGCAATAGTGTTTGACACTAAGAGATCGTGTAGCTTCCTCCTACACTAGACGATAACACTATACGATAGAAGGCGAATACTATACAATCGTGTAGTTTTGTTAAACGATAGGCTTTGGTTGCTAAATGATCAAGCAAACACTAAACGATCAAGCCAAACGCATGATGATGTTCGCTAATGCTAAACAATCTGACTTAGCGAGATTTTGAGTGAGAGCGAGAGAAGCAGGTTCGACCGGTTCTCTTGAGGTTTGGTCCAGTTCAGCTTCAAATGGTTTATGGTTGGTCCGGTTCAGTCTCTATTGGTCCGGTTCGGGTTCAGTTCAAGCGGTTTTGGAGTGGTTCGAGCGGTGTTGAAGCTGTTTTTGTAATTGTTAGGCTTTTGTTTGCTTGTTTTTGCCAAAACTAAAACCATATCAGTAGTGTTTAATTATTTATGCATTGGATGTATGTTATAATTAAATAAATCTTGTATGTGCATATAGTATGCCATTTAGATTTAAAATCCCACCATAGGAAGCATGCAACATGCATTGAAAGTATGTTATGATTTGTTATAATATATAGTATGCATGTTAGGGTTTCTTGTATTTAACATAAGTGTTATATTAGATATTGAATGCCTGTATGTTGTCGATGTTTAGCATGTCTAAAGTTTTATAAGTTGTTATAAAATTATGTTAGACATTTAAAATCTATAACAAAGAACAATTGTATGCTCATGTAAGTTAACCACTTGTTTTAATTAGTTAAAATAGGTCGTTAAACTTGTAAAACTAAGGTTACAAACTCAACCGGTATTAATCCTGTCGAAGGTTGGGGGTATTTAATTTGACGGTCTACGGAACACCTCCTACCTAGGGATTATGGCCGAATAATTGAGCGTTGGTAATCAGTTTTATGAGTATTCGTGAGCGATGTGAGGTAATAAAGGGGTTTATCACCTAGACATCGTAGGTTTAAGTCCATTTATAAGAGTTATACATAGACTTAGGGTTATTTTATTAGCCGAAAAATAACCTAAGTATAAGGTTACCCAAACATTAGAACACTTCAGTGGTAGTGAATAACTTCTATATGATAGAGTTATTAGAAAACTTTAGCGGGAGATTAATAACCTACTCAGTATGTTATTCTTAGCTCTCGCATCCTTAAGAGTTCACAGTCTGTATTTAAGTGGTACTTCGTGTCACCCTGGGAGTGACCTCCCTACGGAAAGTATTTTTTAGCTTAAATTTAAACTCGGGTGAATAAGGGGAAGTTGTTCGAACAGAAATCAAGTGTATGAGTTCAACTGCCACGTCTCCACATAGTTCACACCGTGAGATTCATATGACGCTTGGTGACGAAAATTAGCGAACGCAATATGCAATGCATGTCTTAAGCTATGCGTTAATTCTCTTGCGTTGGAATGAAACTATGCGTTTATGAATATATGCGATGACCATGCGTTCCCGTCACAAGTTTTCTTGCGCTCACACCAAGTATAACGCAAACGCAAGTTTCTCAGGTGATCTGAGGTTGAACTCAGGGACTTGTAACTAAATACTATGTGGTAATGTGTTTGCGGCGGATGAATCAAAGAATGATGAGGGGTTTTAAGCTACAAACTACTCCTAAATAAAAGAGTGATGGAGGGTTTTAAGCTACAAACTACTCCTACTCCTAACTAACAGACAAAGCATAAGAAGTATGAATGAGAGGTGGAAACACGGCAACTGTTGACGCGTAGTAAATGCCTGAAAAAAATAGATAAAATGTGAAGATATCTTCATCACAACCCTTAGCTTGATCGCAAGGGCAACTTCAGCCAACGCAAGCTATGCGATCATGCTACACACACTTGCGCCTAACTCTAGGACACATGCGATGTATATGCGAAGTGTCGAGAGGCCTTATTCCTAAGTTTATTCCTGCTCATGTGCTCCCACACATAAACAAGATGACCGCATACCATTGTATCCTACTTTTTGGACGCATGCAATATCCTCTTCGTAGGGTGCATACGCTGTGTAATATCAAATGGAGCTTGTTTCTAAGTTCCCCATTCTTGCTTATGCGATCCAATCCGCTCCCTCGAGACTTAGATTTAGTTTTTAGACTACTTTTCCAAGTATGCCTAAATGATGTATGATGCGCTCATAAGACAAAGTAACCGTATAACTTGGCTGACGTAAGATTATTCCTATCTATACTGAATACTTGCTTATATTGCTTAATGCGACCAACCACTTACCCTCTTGGGCAGTGAGTTGTTGCTGACTTTACTCATAGACAAGTGTTGCGTCCGTCTATAGACAGGTGTTACTACAGTTTCACACTAAGCAAATAAGGTTTTCTCACAACACTTATGCAACACACACCTCCCGGTGGTTTTCTACATGCTTTATATTCCTATGTCGCATGATTAAGTATGCGATACTCTAACAGTCTCACTAAGTGATGCGATGAAAGTTAAAGATGCTAAGTAAAGAAAGATGGAGATGGAATCAAAGGAGACATAGAAATGCATTGATCACAAAATGTATTAATTTCTTAAGCCAAAATGTAATACAATACAATATAAGAAAAGAAGAGAAAAGGAAAGGACCAGCTAGAAGCAATGTCTTGCTTCCAGCGGATGTGTGTCAAGGCTGCCGATGGTACCATGGAAGGGCGGTGGAGCTGACTCTCTCGAGATCTAACTCCAGCGAAGGCTTCGGTCGTCACTCAGAATGGATGAAGGAGATGAAAAACTCTCAATCTTTCTTTTAACACTTTGGTCTAGAACACAAGGATCCACCCGAAGGAAGAAACTTAGATGATTTGAAGTTATGTTTAGCGGCTTCTATTTATAGAGCTTGATCGCCGACAGTATTGTTGGACCTACTCTGATTCTGACATTTGCGGCACGTTGGTAGGTGAAATGTCAACATCGTCTTTTGATTTTCTCGAGATATGCGTTGATGCTTTCATTCCACCAACCTTGCATTCATCCCTCTATTATGGTTATCGCCGTGTAGCTGTAATCTTGCAATGACCACATTCGCTTGATTATTGCAACTTCTACACGATGACCGCAATCGCTTGATGATCGCAACTCCTATGCGATGGACGCATGCAGTTGATTACCACAACACCCATGCGTTGAACGTATGCGTTCGCGTTTGGGATGGAGAATTTCTCCGCATACGGTCGTCTATGTGATAGCTCGACTTTCGCATCTGCGTCCACTTTTTGCGTTAACTACAAAGATAGACAATTTAACACATAATAACCATAATAATGGGTTAGCCGAGATTCTTAATGCTGAACGACGCAAACTCATTTTCTCATGAATTCCTAACATAATTGCCGTATATTCTGCTTAACAGCCCTCATAATTCTAAATAAAAGGCCTAAGACGACATGCATTTCTACCCGTCATCAACGCTTCGTGTCACCCTAGGAGTGACCTCCCTACAGAGAGCGGATGTATGCGTCAATACCAAGGTAAACGAAGGAAGTAGTTCATAGTAAGTGGGTGAAGGAAATGTGTCAACATATCCTGCGGTCTCCTCCATTAGTCTAAACCGTGAGATTCCTATGTTGCGCCTGATGGTTAGCTTTAAGCGGCCCTTTGCTGGTCGTTTAAACAACGGCTATTCCCACAGAGGGTTGTAACATAGGATTCAGAACAACCCAGGCTTCAGTAACATGAATAGGGTTTTATAGTTCCATTTTGGGTATTGTTTTCTATTTTCAAAGCGATACTCATCCATTCTATAAGATCCGAAAATGGCGAGTCTACACTTATAGAATTATTAAGTGTTAATAATATCTGACCAAAAGCGGTACCTAAATGACTATCGGAATATGAGTTATTCTGGAGGTAGTATTTAGTCATTAATGTCTTGATGTAATATCGTTGCAAAAGAATAATCTTGGGTAAATTATTAAAATTGCTAAAACTTGATTGGATATTTAATTTCAGAATGAAAAGTTCATTAATACAAGTGTTGGCAACAGATAAATTTATTTGGGATAATTATGTAAATTAGAAATCAAATTTAAAAATGATACTTATGATAGACAATTTGCGGTTTGTCTTAACTGAGGATTGTCCTCCCATTCCTAGCTCTAAAAACAAACCAAAATGTTCGAGATGTATATGACAGATGGGTCAAGGTTAGTGATATAGCCTGTGCTTATATTCTCGCCAGCTTATCTGATGTGTTGACAAAAGAAGCATGAGGATATGAGTACTGCCAAAGAGATTGTGGAATCTCTGTGAGGGATGCCATTAAGCATGTTTACAACAGTCGCATCAAAGTGGGAACCTATGTTTGTGAACATGTCCTGGACATGATGGTCCACTTTCATATGGCAGAAGTAAACAGTGTTGTCATAGATAAGAGAAATCAAGTTGGTTTTATTCTAGAATCTCTTCTTAAGAGTTTTCTGCAATTCTAAATACATTAATGAATAAAATTTAACTACTCTACTTAATGAGCTACAAGCTTACCATATAATGTTGAGAACAAAGGGTCTGATGCCAGAAGTAAATGTTACTACTGCTGAGAAGTGAGCAATGTCCTCCAAGCCTGAAGTTGCTTCCTTTTCAAAGAGTAAGAGTATTCTTGTGAAGAAAGGCAAAACGAAAGGGAAGAAGAAGCCTACTGGATTGAAAAGACAAGGATAGCACTGCAAAGGGAAATGTTTCCACTACAACAAAGAAGGGCACTGGAGGAGACACTGCCCTCAATATCTTGTCAAGAAGAGAGCAGAGAAAAGGTAACCAGCGGGAGAAGTTGCTACTTATTTTTAACTGTTAAATCTTGTATAGAACAAATTGTATATATTTTTGGGATAAATGAAATGTTCATTTTCAAAAATTATGTTTGTTCTGTTGAGAATCAAATTGTTAAAAGCCATTTGTAGATATTCAGATATCTAAATGGCTAGATCAAAGTATAAAAAGTTTAAAGATTTCTAGATTTAACTGTTAACAAAGAGTTGTTGAGACAAGTCAGATGCATCTTGCTCAAAGAGTTGAGAGTACCTCAATGTAGTGGAGGAAAATGTGCTTCATGGCCATTATTGAGATTAAGATGCAATTCTCTTATAGTTTTATCTAAAGCCTATTGTATACTAAAATGTTTACAATAATTCTCTCGGCTAAAGCATTTGAGAATTACCTAGTAGGACTAGGAATATCAGATAACCTAGGGCAAGTGGGAGAAATATCGGGTATAGAGATACCGAATGGTAAAAGATGGGTATGGGATGCCCTAGTTTATTGTATTTCTCTATAAAACTCAGAAACTCAGTCTTATATATCGGATGTATAAGTTACCACTGGAGTTCTAGTCCAAGTGAGAGTTTGTTGGATTTTATGTCCTAAAACTCGTGGTATGTAAACAATGGAACTTATTCTGATAATTCAATAAAGGTGTTATTGAATAAATCTTTGCATGAATAGAAATCCAATAAACCTAAAAGTCCCTTGACTATTGGATGAGTACTTGAACTTTATATGGAGACATAAAGGTGGATCAGGTTCGAGTAAATAGTCAAAATGATCTATAGTACATGGATAAGATTGGGTACCTTATTATGGTAACACTATTGGATACAGCCTGCTCTGTAGTTGTTACAATGATTGTAAAGTGCTACAAACACAGTGATCCTAATTCGTTCATGTTGGACATGAGAAGTGGGGGTGTCCTTGTGCAAAAGAGTTTGTACAAGATCGGACCACGAAATGAGTCATTCTTACTTTATAACATTGTTTACTGTTTAAGACTGACTATTTCAAAGCGATGATCTAGGTAACTTGACCTTAATCCTGAGCTAACTATGAACTCTTGTTTATCTGGGATTGCCCTTAGATTTGAATAGGTGAGGGTTGGCTCAACAGCACCGATTCAATATGACTGCCATTTCAGGGGTAAGGATGGATAAATAACTGGGGACATAGGGTGCAAAAAAGAGTCACTCCTACCCGCTTTAGGGATGGTAGAGAGGTTGTTCCCTTAAGTGTTGATTCTGGGGCTTGAATAAGGGATCCCGCCCTATCATTTGGCATGAGAGGGACTCGGTTTTGTGATTGGATCACAAAACAATTGTTCATTAGGGGATCAGTGGGGACTTAAGGAACAAGAGATAATTTCGGGGGTAAAACAGAGATTTGACCCTGCCGTTATTAAGAACAACCTGTGAAGAGTTAACTTACTAATCATGGTTATATCGAGTGGACATAATATATCTACAGTGAGGGGAGTTCAACTATGGGCTTTAATGGAGTGACCAATTAGTTAACAAATGGGGGTTAGATCGGTCTAATGAGTTTAGCCGATTAATCTCGGATCGTTGGAGCCCATGATCTGTAGGTTCATGAGGTCCCCCTACTAGCTCGAAAATAGATTAGCTCTAGAATAGTGTGATAAGTTAATTTGAAACGTTCAAATTAGAATCAAACGAAAATTAGAGAAAATATATTTAAATATGATTTAAATATATGAAGATGAATTATTTGTGTAAAAATTAATTTATATATTAAATTAATTAGAATTGTTTAAATTGTTTAAATAATTATTTATTAATTTTATTAGAAAATTAATTTTTGAAATTAATTTGTAAAAGTAGTAAATTTTGATTTTAGAAATAAAATATGATTTTAAAATCAAAATGGATTTTGGAAATTGAAAAATCACACAACTTGAAAATGGGTTTTTTAAGTCATCTTCAAAGTAGCTTACAAAGAACCCACCATCTCCACCTTTGGTTTACTCCAAGCATGAGCTGCATCGCATGCAGCACATCTTTTTGCATGATAGTCTTCAATATATTGAAGAGATTGGAGTTAAGAAAGAGGTGAGAACCGACTGAATTTTTGCTTAAAAATTCGGATGAAGAAGGTATTCTTCAATGGGTTGGTTCAGTGAGCTTTCTCCATATTCCCTTTGATTCCAGCTTATTTTGAGTCCCACAACTCAATCTAGAGCACCAAGAGATAGTAGGGAAGATCTTATGGTGGTCTACACAAGGATTTGGGGAATTTTGCAGCTGAAAATGGAGATTTCGTTGGTTCGGCCAAGGTATATTCATGAAACCCATTATACTCTATTTTTAGTATGTTTCTTTTCAACCAAAATTAATGAATTAGAATGCTTATGGATCCTGATTTCTTCCGCTGTGTGATGGTGTCCATCCAACACCTTCCTGGTTAACTAGGTCAATGGGGTGGCTATGCTAAAGAAATTCTCTACAAACCTACGATAATATCCAGCCAACCCCAGGAAACTACGCACCTCGTTGACTAGGGGCGAGGCTGTTGGGAATGGTGTCTTAAATCTCCTTGTAATCTTATAGTTTGTAAACTCTATATAAACATATTATTGTTAATAAAATAAGTGTTATTTTATAAGTATATACTCAATCCAATAAACTAAGATCTGAGGTTATTTCATGTAATTTAAACAAGTATGTAGAGACATACAAGTGGATCTTGTTTAAATAATAACCTAAATGGTCTGTAGTAGATGGATAAGACTGAGTACCTTATCATGGTGACACTACGGATATGACCCGATTTGTAGGTGTTACAAATGCTGTAAAGTGCTACAAATGATTTGATCCTGATCATTCATGTGGAGACATGTGAGCGAAAGTATCCTAGACAAAGAGTTTGTATAAGACCGGACCACGAAATGATTACTCTCTTTATATAACGCCGTTAATAATAGTGACTTACATTTTACTAGGATAACCATAGGTGACATGACCTGAATCTTGAGTGAGTTGTGAATTCCTGTTCATGAAAGCGGTCTTTTGATTTGTATGGATGAGAGTGGCCAGATTGCCAACTCAAAAGGCCTACCATTTTAGAGATTCATCTGATTGGGGAGTTGGAAACTCAGCTACACAAGACGGAATTCACTCCTTTCTCGATGCAGGGGCAAATAGATAAATTGCTCTCTTAAGGGCTGATTCCGGGTCTTGAACATAGTGGACACGCCCTCTCCTGGCCCGAGAGGACTTGGTCATAGTGGGATTATGACTTATTGTTCATTAAAGGAATCAATGGTACTTAAGGAGTTAGATGTAACTAAAGGGGAAAAACAGTATTTTGGCCTAGCCGTACTTACGAGCAATTTGTGAAGGGTCATCGCACTGTTGATTGGTTATATCCAATGGACACAAAAATTTATCTGTGGTGCGAAGAGTGCGACTGTCGGTCTTTAGTAGAGTGACCGACAGTTAATAGATGTTGGGTAATTTAATTAAAGAGTTTAATTATTTATCCGAGTACCGTTGGGCTTCAATCTACAGGTCCATAAGATCCCTACTGTAACTCAACAGGGATTTAATCTTTGGATTGATTTGAAGTGTTCAAATTAATTGAGGAAATTAATTATATATGATATAATTAATTATAACGTATTTGATACATTATGAGAGAAATTTGAATATGATTCAAATACCAATTTTTATGAATGAGATTCATGTAATTGAATATAAATATAATTTATATTGAGAGGAATAAAATATTTGGATATGACCCAAATATCATTTATATGGATGAGATTCATACAAATGGATCTATATTAAATGTCATGTATAATTAAGACAGAATAAAATTTATCGTTTATATTGTATTTGATGCAGTATAAAACTATAGATTATATGTTATATTTGATATAACATATAGTGTATATATAATAAAGTAGTTATTATATATTCTTTTTTATTAATTTATTTGAAATTAATAAAAGGGAAGGAGTTATAACTCCCTGATGCATTATTTTATTGAATGGAAATATGGATGATATGCGTTGATGGAATTACATTGTGCACATTTTCCCCAGCGGAATCCAAGTGTAAATTCCTCTGAGTTTCCTGGTAAGTCCAGGGTCGATCACAGGGACTTGTGAAAATAGTTTGCATTGATAATTTTCTTATGAAAACTTTGCGGTAACCGGTAAATAAATAAGGTGGTTGGTTTGTTGTTGTATTAATGAAAATAATAATAAATGAGGCAGAGTTCAAAAAGAGTTGGCAGTGGGAAATACGATGAATATGGGTTGAACGGGTTGAGAAGAGTTTCAGCTAACACTCCCTAGGTTGCGTTCATGCCTTGCGATCATGCAACATACATACAATAGTAAACCACCTCTCGGCGTGAATGCAACAGCTTCTAAGGCTAGAACGCATGCGATAAATATGCGATAAGTCTACAGGGTTTACACATAAACCTCTATTTCTATTTATGCAATGACAACATGACATTCACACAAATATGCAATCGCATAATATCATTCCTATTCCTAGGATGCAAGTGATGCACGTTGATAAACAGAGCTTATCTCTAAGTCTCTATTTCTTGTTTATGCAGGCCTAATCTTGCTCTTTCAAGTCAGATTCTAACCTAGCTCTCTCGAGACATTAGGTTCTTTCTTTAGATTCTCTCTCGAGCAACTCTAAAGGGATGTTTCGCACAGTATAAAACAAGATAATCGCAAGCAATGAACTTCCTAGATCATGTTAGCTTAGTTCCTCTCAACCCATTTAACTAGTTTAGCTACTCATGCGAATTTTAGAGAGTGAGCAGATGTAGAAATATAACTTCCATTGAATAGATAAAAGATGAAGTACAGAATAACAATGCAAGTACAGTAAAGAGCTTGGAGCAATTTCTTGCCACCAGAAGTTACACTGTTCTACTCGTGCTCTAATGATATTCTCGCTTTCGCGAGAGTCAACCCGCTCTCTGCTCTTACACCCCAAGGTTCTCTCTCAAGCTGCCTTGGACGATCTTCGGCATCACCACTCTTCTCTAGCTCTACCGTGAAATGGAAAAGAAAACTATAAATAGAGTTGTGAACTTGTAAGGTGATGAAGTAATCGACTGCTTAACCCTTTCTCTGAAGAATGCACTGGTATTTATAGGGCATCAAAAGGTGAAAGACGGCTTCTCTTTCCCAGTTGTACAGATGGGACAGCTTTAACTCCTGACTGATGCGCCGGATAATTGTCACCGATAAAGCTGGATGTACTTTGTGACCGTTATCGACTATCAACTTAATTTGGATCCGACTGCTGTCAGCTTTCTGTCCCATCGATCTTAATTGTCCTTTCGTTCGGATGCGCCCACCATGTTGCGGTGATTCTTCTTGGGTGAATATTTGCGAGCACGATCAACGCAAAGTCTTGCGGTGAAGTTGCGCTCGACCGATGAATTCCTATGATCACAATCTCTGTAATGCGTTTACGCATATTCTGCACAAAAAATACAAAAATCAATAGTTCTAATGCGTTGACGCACGCGACAGCAGTATTATAGATTTTATGCTTAATGAACGTAATTTATCATTTTTCATCAATGCAATCCAACATTGTTTAATAATTTGGCACTATGATAACGTGCATTTCTGCCTGTTATCACTCCTTCCTTACATTCTCTCAAAGAAAACTAACAAGTGATAAAAGAAATTAAGAGATCATCTTTTTCAGGCATTCACGTTCACACAGAGAAAAGTTGTCTGAGAAACTTCCCTCTCATCCCCTCATTCTCCTTCCCTCTTCCAAGGATTCAAGCAAAGCCCACAACTCTTATTTGAATCCTTTAATCCCAAAAGAGAATACAAAGGGTTCTCGCTTGGTAGTGTCCATGTGTGAAGAAGGAGATTCACAAAGAAGGAGTTATGTTCGTGGCTAGTACGAGGAATTACTTAAAGAAAGGTTCTTCAAAGGTGAGGTTTCTTGAAACCTGTTTTCTATGTAAAAGCATGTTGTAATTTAATTTAAATGCATATCTTTTGTATTTTTACTAAAAATTTTGTATTCAATAATTAATGGAGTTCCCTTCAATTGGTATCAGAGCCAGGTTGGTTGTTTCTGACTCCAAATTCCATTCTTGTATTGAATTCGTTTAAAGTATTGGTGTGTTTTATAATCTACATTGCGTTTATGTGATAAATGTTTGTGGATGAATTGTTTATGGATGTTTCGAGATAGAATTCTCGTTTTATGGCTTTCTGTTTAATTTACAAAGTTAATTTGTAAGGGCCCCTGCGTTTTTGGGCAGTAAATTGCAATCAAGTCTATATTTGTTAAGTTTTTGAGTCGCTCGTGAGGCTTCAAACGGAGGACATCGCATCGTATAGCTAGAGCTAAACGATAATTTAGATTTTGTTATGCGATCGTGTAGAATTTGCTAAACAATCGCATAGCTAATGCTACGTGATCGTGTAGAGTTTGCTACACGATCGTGTTGCGTTGGCTGCATGATCGCGTAGGCATTGGCTTGGTAGACGATCGCGCGGTATATGATACTCAATGCATCCTTGCATGGTAATGATTGTGTAGACTATCATGCTTATCGCATAGTCATTAGCTACATGATCGCGCAGTATATGATACTCGACGCATGGTTGTTTACTAAACGATTGTGTAGACTATCATACTCATCGCATAGTCATTAGCTACATGATCGCATAGTATGTGATACTCGATACATGGATGTTTACTACACAATCACATAGACTTTCATGCTCATCACATAGTTATGAGCTACGTGATTGCATATAAACGATCGACTATGCTCGATGCCTCGTTGCTCGACGATCAGGCGTTTGCTACACAGTCAGCTGCAAGGGTTCTTTGTGGATCGTTTCGTGGAGAGTGGTTTAAGACCCGGTTCATTTGTTCTGAATCAATAGACTCATATTTGTAATAAATTAGCCTTTTATTTCCTTGTTTAGAGATTTTCTATCCCAGTCCATCAACTTTAGGATTAATATACATGTGATGTACGTTTATTTATTATATGTCATAATGTATGTCATATAACTTTAAAACCCACCATAGGTTATGCATTTATTTTCATGCATCATTTTATATTATAAGTGTTATAATATATTAGTATGCATGATTTAAATTACATAAAGCATGCTCATGCATCATATAATATAAGAGTTATAGTATATGTATGCATGCGTTATAGCATATCCATGCATCATTTATATTATAAATGTTATAATATAAGGTTGAATGGTTGTATGGAGTATATGCTACAGCATAGTTCATTACTTAGTTATATAAATGTTATATATTAGTAATGAATGAATATTGCATGAAGCATGACACTACCTTAGGTTAATTTATAAATGTTATAAATAACTCATATATGTCATTCATATAACGATTAGTTTTAATTGTTTCGTTTCTTATAATTGTTATAATAAATGAAATTAGAATTAAAATCAATAACCAATAGTTGCATGCAAACTCAGGTAAAATCATTTTTTAAAATATGATTGAGATAGGCCTAAGTTCACAATTTTCTAATGAGATTAGAAATTAGATTAATATTTGAAATCGGTTTAATAGGATTAAATTGATTTCAATAAAAGATTAAATTTATAGCAAATATATCTATAAGGGACCTTTTGTTTAAGGCGAGTTCTGGTTAGGCTGGGGTAGTTAAACTGATGGAAACGTAACACCCCTACCTGGGAACCTACTTGGAAAGGTGAATTAGATAGTTTGCTACAAGCATACAATTGTTGATTAACATTTGTTAAAGTGTTTAACGAATATTAATTAAAATTGTTTAACTTCCCAAAGTATGTGTTACTTTTGGGCAAACTTAAATAATCACTTAGTAAAAATAATTAGCCATATTTTTCCTAAGTAAAATTAAACCCTAGGTTGTTAAGATACTCAGTAGGAGGAAAAGATGTGTATGATATGTCATTTTTCACTCACGTTTCTCCCTTAATATTCACACTGTGAGACTCATGCTTAGCTTGAGATGCCCTGGGAGCGTCCCCCTTCGGATGGTGTTTGCATAGATCAATATCAAAGTGAATAAAAAGAGTATTTATAGTAAGTGGGGGAGGGATGTGTAGCAACATGTCCTACGGTCTCTTTCATTGGTTTGCACCGTGAGACTTTCTTGCACTACCTCGAGGCACCCTGGGAGCATCCTCCTTCAGATGGTTTGTGCAGTTGGTGAATATCAAGGCAAACTCCAGTAATAGATAGGGTCGCTTTAGTTTTTGTCCCAATCGATTTTTCCCTTCGGTTGGCTCATTGGGGTAGAACTCTAGGATCTAAAATGAAGGGTCATACTTATGGAAAATTATTAAGTAAGTTAATGATTTCTTGACCAAATAAATGATGACTGATCATTATAGGAATAAGAGTTATTCTGGTGTAATGATTAGTTGAGAGTGTCTTAATTCAGTGAAGGGAGAAATTGACTACCCTTCGGTGGCTTTTGTCCTAAATCATTGAAGCGTCATTGCAAAATTAGATTTTTTATGGGGTTCATTTAGATTTTGCTAAAACTTATTAGCTTTTTTCTAAAGAGTTATGCTAAAATTTAATGTAGATTAATATGTTTATTTTTTCAGCAAAATGTCAAATGGTGATTTTTCGTCAGTTGCTTTTTCAAGTTTGACCGGTTTTAATTACATGACGTGGAAAGAATCCATCAAAACATTTTTCATGGTAAACTACCTCGAAGTTGTCATGAATGAGGATTGTCCTTAAGTCTCAACCCCTGATGCACCACGAAATATTTGTAATGCATATGAGGTGTGGATGAAGGTTAATTCAAGGGCCCGAGTTCACTTTTGGGCAAGCATACCTGATGCATTGGCTAAAAGGTTTGAGAACATGGTCATTGCACATGAGATCATGGAATCAATGTGAGAATTGTTTGAACGTAAGTTCACACTGTTCAAGCAATGGGATTGATGACAATGAAACCAGTAGTGTTAGTTTCCAAGATAATCTCCAATCCATATTAAATGTCAAGGGACTAACAGAGAAAGCAATTGTTGCCAACTCTGAGGAAGTTCATCGATGAGGATTGTCCTTTGAGATGAAACTTAGAGGTTATGATTTGGGTTCTGGTACTGATCCCACTACTCTCCAGAAAAGAAAGAACTCCAAAGATGATAAATATGGTTTATTTGTCTTGGAGTCGTGCTTAGTAGAGAATGTTGATTCTGCTTGGATAATTGATTCAGGGGCTACTAACCACGTGTGTTCTTCCCATTAAGGATTTAATTCCTAGAAACAATTGGAAGCTTGAGAGATGACTCTTAGAGTTGGTACTGGTGAGGTCGTTTCAGCTGTTGTTGTAGGCAGGCTTAAACACCTTATGTTCCTAGCTATCCACCTGATCTTACCCCTGAAATGGGAGGCTTATTGGGCTAGCGATGATGAGCTGCCCTCACCTATGCAGATCTAAGGATAATTCCGAGTGAACATAAGTTCAAAGTTACCTCAGGATTAAGATTAAGTTACCTTGGTCATCAATTAACGAAATAGTCAATTTTATACATAAAACGACATTTAGAATGTAAAAAATGACTATTTCATGGTTTAGTCTTATGTAAACTCTTTACATAGGATGCCTCCACTTTCATGTCTCTATATGAACGATTCAGGATCACATCGTTTGTACTAACTACAAAGTGGGCCGCATCCATAGTGTCCCCAGAATAAGGCGCCCAACCTTATTTATATACTATAGACTATTTTGGCTATATATTTGAACTTGATCCACATTTATGTCACTACATAAAGTTCAAACTACATTAAATAGCCTCAGGACCTTAGTTTATTGGATTCAAGATTACTATTTCAATAACAACTTTATCGAAAAACAAAACAGAATATGTTTATTAATTTACAAACTACGAGTTTTAGGACATAAAATCCAACAAACTCCCACTTGGACTAAAACTCCTAGTGGAGTATCACAATGTTGAATTTAAGTGAGAAACATATGAGTAAAATAAACATATGAATACAATAAACTAGGGCATATACCCAAAAGTTCTCCCACTTGTCCTAGTTTACAAACTTCGTAGACCTAGACTCTGTAGGTGACCTTCAAACACTTTAGCCGTGAGGGCCTTTGTAAAACGATCAGCAATGTTTTGCTTAGAAGATATCTGGGTTACTACAACGTCTCCACGATGTACAATCTCCCGGATCAGATGGTATTTGCACTCAATATGCTTGTCGTGCTTGTGGCTTCTTGGTTCTCTTGAATTTGCAACTGCACCACTATTATCACAATATAGGGTGATAGGCATATGCATATTTGGAACAACTTTCAAATTTGTCAAGAATTTCCTCGACCATATTGCTTCCTTTGCTGCTTCACATGTAGCTACGTATTCAGCTTCCATTGTGGAGTCCGCAATACAATTTTGCTTCACACTTCTCCACACTACTGCTCCTCCATTCAGAATGAACACTAATCCCGATGTAGATTTTCTTGCATCTTTATCGGTTTGAAAATCAGAGTCAGTGTATCCAATAAGGATCAAATCCTTAGTATCATACACGAGCATGTAGTTCCTCGTTCTCCTAAGATACTTGAGGATATTTTTAACGGTAGTCCAATGATTATATCCAGGATTAGACTGATACCTACTGACTATCCCTACTGCATAGCATATGTCAGGTCTAGTACATAACATTACATACATCAGGCTCCCTACTGCGGAAGCATAGGGAATGCATCTCATATCCTCAACCTCTTGAGGTGTCTTAGGACATTGATCCTTTGACAAATGAATTCCATATCTGTAAGGTAACAAACCTCTTTTGGAATTCTGCATCTTATACCTAGACAACATTTTGTCTATATAAGTTGCTTGAGACATGGCTAGTGTTCTGTTCTTGTGGTTTCGAATAATCTGAATCCCTAGAACATACTGCGCATTTCCTAAATCTTTCATTTGGAACTGTGTTGCTAGCCATTTTTTGATGTCAGTTAGGTAACCTACTTCATTCCCAATGAGTAGAATATCGTCAACATATAAAACTAAGAACACTATAGTAGAATTGACGATCTTCTTGTAAACATAAGGCTCGTCAACATTCTATTCAAAGCCATAAGATTTGATCGCAGTATCAAATCTTATATTACAAGATTTAGAAGCTTGTTTCAACCCATAAATGGATTTTTGAAGCTTACAAACCTTTTGTTCTTGACTCTTTGCAATAAACCCCTCTGGTTAAGCCATATAGATACTCTCCTCAAGATCGCCGTTTAAAAACCTGTCTTGACATCCATCTGCCAAATTTCATAGTCATAAAAAGTGGCAATGGATAAGAGTATTCTAATCGACTTAAGCATGGCAACGGGAGAGAAAGTTTCTTCATAGTCTACTCCCTCTCTCTGGGTATAACCCCTTGCCACAAGTTGAGCCTTAAAATTCTATAGTTTACCGGCTTGGTCTCGTTTTCTCTTGTAGATCCACTTACAACCAATTGGTTTTACATCATTTGGTTGATCTACAAGTTCCCAGACAGAATTGAAGTACATAGACTCCATTTCGAGGTCCATGGCTTTGACCCACTGATCATGGTCCACATCTTTTATCCCCTGTTTATAGGTCAATGGATTCTTTATGCCGTCATTAGGTATAACGACTTGTGTTTTTGTTAAACCCAAGTAATAGTCGGGCTGATGAACAACCCTCCCACTACGTCGAGGCATTCTAAACTCTTGAGAAGGATGTGACCGACCAGATGTACTAGTTTTATCTACTACTTTAGTAGATGAACTAGTTCTATCTGTAGCGTCTTTGGAAATTTCATTTAATACTAGTCTACTGCGAGGTTGATGACTTCTTATGTGGTCTTCCTCTAAGAATGTGGCATTTATCGATACAAATACCTTATTCTCTTAAGGATCGTAAAATAGACCACCTTTTGTTTATTTTGGATAACCTACAAATAGGCATAGTTTTGAACGATGTTCCAATTTTTTAGGATTTTGCACCAACATGTGTGCCAGGCATCCCCAAATCCTAAAGTAACGTAAACTTCCTTTACGCCCTTTCAATAGCTCATAAGGTGTTTCTGAAACACTTTTAGAGGGAACGTTATTCAAAATATAGACAACAGTCTCTAATGCATGTCCCCAAAAGGAATCAGGCAACTTAGCAAAGTTCATCATTGAGCGAACTATGTCCAACAAGGTTTTGTTTCTTCTTTCAGATACACCTTTCTGCTGAGGCATATTAGGTGCAGAGAGTTGTGACTTGATTTCGTGTTCTATCATATAGTCCTGGAATCTTAAGTCCATGTACTCCCCACCTCGATCTGATCATAGTGTCTTAATTGTTTTACCTAACTGGTTTTCAACCTCAGCCTTATATTCTTTGAACTTTTCAAAAGAATCAGACTTATGATGTATTAGGTAAATATGAACATACCTTGAATAATCATCAATAAAACTAATGAAATATCCATACCCACCTCGAGCTTTGACATTCATCGGTCCACAGAGGTTCGAATGTACGAGCTCTAAGGGTATTGTGGCTCTGAGACCTTTTCCAGTAAAAGATCTCTTAGTCATTTTTCCCTCAAGGCAAGACTCACATGGAGGTAAAGAATTGTCTTCTAACTGATTTAGGAGTCCATTCTTAACCAATCTCTCAATCCTTTTGAGATTTATGTGGCCAAGTCTTAGGTGCCATAGATAGGCATTAGAAGAAACTTTTTGTCTTTTATTCTGAGTTTCGACTGTTCTAAACATCTCAGTATTTAAGACAAATTTTGCTTTAGTTGGTCTTAACTTATATAAGTTGTTTTCAAGTATAGCAAAACAAATTTGAATACCTTTTCTGAAAATGAACGCTTCATTAACTTCAAAAGATATTTTATACATTTGTTCCAATATACATGTGATAGATATTAAATTTCGTCTCATTTTAGAAGCATACAAAACATCTTTAAGTATGATATATCTATCGTTGAAAAATAACTTCAAGTCTTCCACTACTTCGATCGAGATAACCTCTCCTGTTCCAACTTTGAGGGTGATCTCGCCTTCTTCAAGCTTTTTCTAGGAACTAGTTTACTGAAAAGAGAAGAAAATATGATTAGTGGCTCCTGAATCCAATATCCAGGTTGAGGTATCATACTCCACTAAACATGTTTCAACAACTAGTAAATTATATTTACCTTGTGCCTCTTTCGAGGCAGGGGCCTGAGGACATTCCTTAGTTAAGACAAATCTCAGGTCATCTATTACTAGTGTTGAATTCAGATTTGTTTTCCATGTTGAGTAGTTGTCGCCGTTAAGTTTTTCAGAAGCTAATAGTTGATCTAAAGAGCTAGTCATGCTGAAAAGAAAAACATATCCTTTTTAGTAAAAAAACATTAATCTTTTAAATCCAATCAAGTTTAGCAAAAAAACTAATAATGTACCTTTCATTATTATATTTTGCAATGATATTTCAATGGTTTAGAATAACCTTCACCGAGGGGTGATCGACTATTCCTCCGTTGAACCAAGACTATCTTGACTAGATACTATCACCAGAATAACTCTTATTCCTATAGTAACTCAGTTATCGCTACTTTGGTCTAGAATTACTAACACTTAGTAATTCTTGTAAGTGTGACCCTCATTTTCATACCTCAAAGATCGGAATCATTATGCTCCCGAAGTTGGAAAGACAAGAAGGAAAACGGACCTAAGAGACCCTATCAATTTCTAGAGTTTGTGGAGTTCCGAATCCTATAATACAGCCCTCCGATTGGTCAGGTCGCTCTAGAGCAGACATGCAGGCGCATTATAGGAATCTCACGGTGTGACCTAATGGACGAGACCGTAGGATGTGTTGACACACTTCCTTCTCCCACTTACTATGAACAACTTCCCCTATTCACCTTGGTATTGACTCATGCAAACACTCTCCGAATGGAGTCCGCTCCCAGGGCGGCCCAAAGCCAAGCATGAATCTCACGGTGTGAACTCTTAGGGACGCTAGAGCTAAAAGTACATTACTTCTCTCCAGCTGAAGTGTTCTAGACGGTTAGGGTATAAAATACTTAGCGATACATTTCGGCTAACTAAACATATCCTAAGTCTAGGTGATTCATCCGAGTATAACTTTTATACTGAATTTTTAACCTACGATGTCTAAGTGATAAACAAATTTTATTACCTCACACTGCTCACGCATGCTTATAAAATCGGTTTAACCTAACTTAGACGCCGGCTTGATCTCCAGGTAGTAGGTGTTCCGTGAACCGTCAACTTAAAAACCTTCAACCTTAGTCATCTTATCTGACTTTTTGCCAAGATCTTACTGGGTGAGTTTTCTTGTAACTTGGGTTTTACAAGATATCGACCTATTTTCTATGAAAATTGGGATTGCTAGATGGTTAACCCTAAATGAGCATGCATCTTATCTTTGTTATAGATTTTAGAAGTCTAGGATATTTTATAACAATTATAAAATAAATTATAACAATTATAACCCTAGAGCATTCATCTATAACATGTTTCCTTCAATCAAACATACTTTAATATAACACTTATATTAAAACTAAGCATGCGTAGTATATATTTTATAACACTTATAAGATATAACAAATGCATGTCACATGTTTTTCCTATAGTGGAGTTTTAAAACTATATGGCATACTATATGCATACATAATCATACAACATTATACATCACATGCATAATAGGTAAACAACACTAAAGTGGACCGATTTTGGCATTAAAAACAAACAAATAACTAATTTATTACAAAAAAATAGCAACCATCTTCCCCAAACTGGCTTCAAACACTTTGAACCATCGGGAATCGCTCAGAAAACTCTTGAACCGGCCCAAAAACTCCAAAAACCAAGTTGAATCGGTCAAATCGGCTCGACCAGGTCAAACAGACCGGTCCAGATCGGCTGGTCGGCGAGTCCACGGAGGCGGAGCGGGCAGCAAATAGGGTCGGCACACGGCGTGTGGGTCACGAGCGGAGCGGGCAGGGCGCATGGGTCGCGATAGTTGGATTCGGGTGGGGCAGCGTGGAGCCAAGCGCGCTTGCGAGAAATCCGAGTCGGAGCGCTCGGGATGGCGGGACGGGTCTGGGAGCAGAATTCAGGTCTGTGATCAAAATTCCTTCAATTTTGCTACTGTCTTCTCTCCCGGAATCACGAAATTACAGCCTAATTTCAACTCTAATGAATCCAACAAATTTACAGACCCTTTTTCACACATTAATGCTCATAAGTAGATGAGCAATTACAAATTTTCACAAGAAATTTAAATTAAAACAATGTCAAAATCATAATAAATCCACTTTAGTCCATATTTCATTCAACCTTTGAATAGAAAGGAAAAAAAACACCCACCAAAAGTAATTGAGCATAATTAAAGCATGCTCTGATACCACATGATGGAACACGAGATATACGCAGCGAAAAAAGGATCTAATTACACTCTAATTGCTTTTAATTTAAAGGAAAATAGCTACAAAAAGCAGGAAAAACAGTGAATTAAAATGGACAGCATACAACCTTTGAAGCTCCCGAAAACCACTTTTTCTCGCTAAATCTCGACCCAAACTCTTCCGGACCACCACTAGAGTTGACCTACTATCCTTTGGACTCAGAACCGGATTATGGGACCCAGTGGATGAAGACACCAAAGAGAGAAAAAAGAGATGGAAAATAAGAATGAATTTGAGTTTAGTATGGGCTTTTTCTTTTGAACTTCACTCAAAGAAAAGTGATTTTTCCAGCCCAAATTTAGAAAAAAATTTTGAAAAAAAGGCCGAAAGTTTTTCATCCATAATTGAAAGCCCATTTATAGAAAAAACCATGCAACATTTGCATGAAACAAATCCATAAAAACCCAACACCTAGAATCCACTATCTAAGTGGGCTTAATGTCTCTACTATAAGTCAACACCTAGCCCACTATTTTGTTAGTGGAATTATCCAACAAAAGTTTGGATTTTCCCACTAACTTTAGTCAAAGGGCAAAATAGTCATTTGGTCAAAGTCAACTTTGACCAAAAAGTCAACATTTTGACTTTTTATTATTTTTTCCGTGTTGACTAATTTTGACCTCCCGAGCATGAATCCGCATTCATTTTCTCGAAATTCAAATCACATTTGAATATAAGGTTGGTCAAAGTTTGACTTTTTAAAGTCATAAGTCAACTCTTTGACTTTTTACGTCTTTGACCATTTTCATTATTTCCGAGCTTCCGAATATGAACGTATTCATATTCTTAATATTTAAATCACATTTAAATATTAAAGCTGTATCTCTAAACTGAAAACCGACTACTATATCACATATACTTATCGGTTTCTTTCTCTTCACTTAATTCGAACAATTCGAATTATTCTATCATATTGTTCTAAGTTTATTCCATATGAGCTAGTAGGGGAACCTAATGGACCTATAGATCATGGGCTCCAACGATCCGAGATTAGCTGGTTAAACTCTTTAGACGAAGCTAATCAACATTCGTTAACTAACGGGTCATTCCACTATAGTCCCATAGTTGCACTCCCCTCACTATAGATATATTTGTGTCCATTTGATATAACCATGATTAGTAAGCTAATCCTTCACAGGTTGTTCGTAATCTCGGCTAGGTCATAAAAACCGTTTTACTCCCAAGACTACATCTTGTTCCTTAAGTTCTACTGATCCTCTAATGAACAATTGGTTTAAGGTCAAACTTATAAACTGAACCCCTCTCGGGCCAAGGAAGGGTTGAGGCCCCTTGTTCAAGACCTAGATTCAGTACTAAAGGGAACAACCTATCTACTATCCCTATAATGGGTAGGAGTGAATTCCATCTTGCACCTTATGTTCCCAGCTATCTACCTGATCTTACCCTTGAAATGGGAGGCTTATTGGGCCAGTGATGATGAACTGCCCTCACCTATGCAGATCTATGGATAATTCCAAGTGAATAGGAGTTCATAGTTAGCTCAGGATTAAGATTAAGTTACCTAGGTCATCAATTAACGAAATAGCCAATTTTATACATAAAACGACATTTAGAACTAAAAAGTGACTATTTCATAGTTCAATCTTATGTAAACTCTTTACATAGGATGCCCTCACTTTCATGTCTCTATATGAACGATTCAGGATCACATCGTTTTTACTAACTACAAAGTGGGTCGCATCCATAGTGTCCCCAGAATAAGGCGCTCAACCTTATTCATATACTATAGACCATTTTGGCTATATATTTGAATTGATCCACATTTATGTCACTACATAAAGTTCAAACTACATTAAATAGCCTCAGGACCTTAGTTTATTGGATTCAAGATTACTATTTCAATAACAACTTTATCAAAAAATAAAACAGAATATATTTATTAATTTACAAACTACGAGTTTTAGGACATAAAATCCAACAATTTTTGGACAAGAAACGATATATGTTATTAGATAATGTATATGTAGTTCCTTATATCAAGAGGAACCTAATTTCTGTTTCATGTCTGATTGAACAAAATTAATCCATTTCCTTCTCTAAGAATAAAGTGTTTACTTTTAAGGAATGGAGTTGGGTTTTGGTTCAATAGAAAATAACTTGTATGTACTAAGGCCATTAGTCAGAAAAGTTGTGCTCAATACTGAATTGTTCAAAACAGCAACAACTGTAAAAAGACATAGAATTTCTCCTAAAAAATTGACCATCTTTGGCATCTAAGTTAGGTCACATCAATCTCAATAGGATTGAGAAGTTGGTCAAAAGTGGACTTCTAAATGGTTTAGAAGAAAACTCTTTACCAGTATGTGAATCATGCCTTGAAGGCAAAATGACCAAACGTCCTTTTACTAGAAAAGGTTATAGAGTCAAGGAAACCTTGGAGATTATACATTCCGACCTCTATGGTCCGATGAATGTAAGAGCATAAGGTGGGTATGAATATTTCATCTCTTTTATAGATGATTATTCTAGATTTGGATATCTATACCTAATGCAACATAAGTCTGAAGCTCTTGAAAAGTTAAAGGAGTACAAGACTGAAGTTGAAGACTTGTTAGGTAAGAAGATAAAAACACTAAGATCCGATCGTTGTGGAGAGTATATGGACTTAAGATTCCAAAACTATATGATAGAACATGGAATCACGTCCCAACTCTCAGCCCCAGGTACACCGCAACAGAATGGTGTATCAGAAAGAATAAACAGAACCTTGTTGGACATGGTTTGGTCTATAATGAGTTATGCTCATCTTCCAGACTTGTTTTAAGGATATGCAGTAGAGACTGCAGTTTATATTTTGAACAACGTTCCCTCAAAGAGTATTTCTGAAATACCTTTTAAGTTATGGAGAGGTTGTAAAGGTAGTTTACGCCACTTTAGGATTTGGGGATGTCCGACCCATATGCTAATGGCAACCCCAAAAAGTTGGAACCTTGTTCAAAAGTGTGCCTATTTGTAGGTTACCCCAAGGAAACAAGAGGTTGATACTTCTATGATCCAAGTGAGAATAGAATGTTTGTATCGAGAAATGCTACCTTCTTGGAAGAAGACCACACGAGGGATCATACACCACGAAGTAAACTTGTTTTAAATGATATTTCTAATAACACTGCTGAGACTTCAACATGAGTTGTTAAACAGGCTGATAGATCAACAAGGGTTGTTGATGACAGTTTATCTAGTCATCCATCTCAAAGTTGAGATTGCCTCGACGTAGTAGAAGGGTTATGAACCCACTTGTACGCTACATGGGTTTAATAGAATCCCAAAACATCATAACTGTTGATGGTATTGAGGATCTATTATCTTATAAGCAAGCAATGGAAGATGTTGACAAAGATGAATGGATTAAAACCATGAATCAAAAAATGGAGTTCATGTACTTCAATTCTTTCTGGGAGCTTGTAGATCAACCTAATGGGGTCAAACCTATAAGTTGTAAATGGGTTTGCAAGAGGAAAAGAGGTATAGATGGAAAGGTATAGACCTTTAAAGCTAGACTTGTGGCAAAGGGTTATACCCAGGTTGAGGGAGTGGACTATGAAGAAACTTTCTCACCTGTTGTCATGTTAAAGTCTATCAGGATTCTATTGTCCATAGCCACACATTATGACTATGAGATATGGAAAATGGACGTCAAGACTGCCTTTTTGAATGGTAATCTTGAAGAGACCATCTACATGATTCAACTATAAGGATTCATTGAACAAGATCAAAAGCAAAAAGTTTGCAAGCTTAATTGGTCTATTTATGGACTGAAACAAGCATCTCGATCTTGAAATATAAGATTTGATACTGTGATCAAATCTTACGGCTTTGATTAGAATGTTGATGAGCCTTGTGTTTACAATAAAATCATCAACTGCTTAGGAGCTTTCCTTGTGCTATATGTTGATGATATGCTACTCATTGGGAATGATGTAGGTTTTCTGATTGATGTTAAGAAATGGCTAGCCGCCCAATTCCAACTGAAAGATTTGGAAGAGGCACAGTTTGTTCTAGGAATCCAGATTATAAGGGATCGTAATAACAAAAGGTTGGCCTTGTCTTAAGCATCGTATATTGACAAGATGATATTCGATGCACAATTCCAAGAAGGGTTTATTACCTTTCAGGCATGAAATT
This sequence comes from Benincasa hispida, assembly GCF_027475165.1. Classification (NCBI taxonomy): domain Eukaryota; kingdom Viridiplantae; phylum Streptophyta; class Magnoliopsida; order Cucurbitales; family Cucurbitaceae; genus Benincasa; species Benincasa hispida. The sequence goes on from NC_143481.1 coordinate 14,289,976, forward strand.
ATTTTGTCTAAGGAACAGTGTCCTAAGACTCCTCGAAAGGTTGAGGAAATAAGACAGATTCTCTATGCATCGACTATTGGTAGCCTTATGTATGCAATGTTATGTACTAGACTTGACATTTGCTATGTAGTAAGGATTGTCAGTTGATATTAGTCCAATCCAGAATTAGACCACTGGATGACAGTCAAAACAATCCTTAAGTATCTTCGGAGAACGAGGGACTATATGCTCATGTATGGAGATAAGGATTTAATCCTTACACGATACACATACTCTGACTTTCAGTCTGATTGGGATTCTAAAAAATCCATATCTGGGTCAGTATTCACTCTGAATGAAGGAGCTATAGTATGGCAAAGCATCAAGCAAGAATGTATCGCAGACTCTACTATGGAAGCTGAATACGTAGCTGCTTGTGAAGCTGCTAAAGAAGTTGTTTGACTTGAGAAGTTCCTTACTGATTTAGAAGTTGTTTCAAATATGTCTTTGTCCATCACATTTTATTGTGATAATAGTGGTGTTATGACAAATTCTAAGGAACCTAATAGTCACCGAAGAGGCAAGCACATAGAACGAAAATATCATTTGGTTTGGAGATTGTGTATCGTGGTGATGTGATTGTCACGAAGATCGCGTCGGAGCACAACATTGTTGATCCTTTTACAATCCCTAATGCATAAATTATATATATATCAATCTCAAATCTTTTCACCTCGTCTCACCTTTATTAATTTTCTTCCAAAAAAAATTAAATCCACCAACTTAAATCCAAATAAAATCTAAATTTTAAATCTCCCTAATAATTATCTACATTTTTCTTAAATTAAAATCCATATTCTCAAATCATCTTAATTAAACTAAAACTAAATCCAAATTAGACCTCCAAATCTGTTATCAAAGCTAAAATTTTGAATCATTCAAATTCTCCCAATCCTCACTTAACCAAACGCATAACAAATATACTTCAATCAATTAAGCTTTGAAATTATCTTAATTTTGGCTCCAAAACCAAAATTAAGAGCGATAAAACTAAATAGTTTTGAAATAATTAATTCAAGTCTCTAATCAATTAAATTCAAATCAGCAAAAAAACTTTTCAATTGTCTCAATTTGATTCCAAATTCCAAAAGTTAAAGGGAAACTAAACTCAATAATTTGAGACAATTAACTCAAGGTTTCCTAAAACTCGGGGTGTTACAAAATATAAATATTTGTTTATTTTTAAGGATATTTGTAATACATAGTAGAGTAAGAGAAAAAATCTAAAAATATATTACATCTTTAAAATATTTGCGAATATGGATGAGTTGACTAATCAAGCTTTGATTTTTTTTTTTACTTTCCAATTTTCTTTCCTTTCTCCAATTTTTTACTTCTTCCCTTCTATTTAATTTTCTTTCCTTTCTTTAGTTTTTGTTTCTTCTCTTTCTCTTATTTTTAAAAATTTTCGTTCCTTTATTTGAATTTTTTCTTCTTTCTTTTTTTTCCACAAGAATTATGAGACTGAGTTTCGTATCCAAGACTTAAGAGTACTCAATTCATAAGTGACTTAACACCAACAAGCAATCATCAAGTTTGATTATCATAATAAATAATAAATATAAACAGCAAATGAAAGTCTATCAGTGATAGTCATTAATATTTTCTATCATCGATAGCTTAATCTAGAAATCTATCATTGATAGCCAACTTAGTGAATTTAATTAATAAAGTTGAATCTCGAACTAAATGTAAGTGGAATGCCTAGAAGTTATCACTAATAGCATGTTTATCAGTGATAGAAGCTATCATCGAAAAGAAAAGAGACTTTTAAATGTTTGGGAAGGATAAGAAATGGACAAAAAGGTACTCAGTGGCTATGATTGATCAAATCTACTATTGATAGCATGTTACCAATGATAGAAGCTAATACTGATAGCATGTTATCGATGATAGAAGCTACCACTGATAGCACGTTATCAGTGATAGAAGTTCCCACTGATAGCACGTCATCAGTGATAGAAAACTATCACTAATAGCATGATATCAGTGAGATCATTGATAGCATCTTATCAGTGATGTTATCAATGAAAGAAACGATCACTAATAACCACAATATGAGTGATGTTAGTGAAATCATGATAAAACTTAGGTGATATTTATATATTGAGTTTCTTTCAAAGGTGATAACCAGTTATAAAAGTCCATCATTGATAGCCTTAAGTGTTAATATTTTAAAGTTGATTCTAATTGATGAAAGTCTATCAATGATAGCGACTGATAGTTTCTATCAGTGATAGCCATGATAAAAGATTATTAGTGATAGCTATTGTGGTAATCAAAGTTGTTGGTCTTCTTTCAAAGTTGATCACTATTTATAAATCTATGGTCACTGATATCCTTAAGTATTAATATTTCGAGGTTGATTTCAATTGATGAAAGTGAATCAATGATAGTTACTGATAATTGATAGCAAATTAAAAGCTAATATTTTAAGATTGTATTAATTTTTCTTAAATTGAAAGCTATCTCTGATCACAACTATCATCGATAACAATTGATAAAAACTATTAGCAACAGCAGCTGATAGCAATTATCGGTGGCTATCACTAATAGTTGCTATCAGTGATAGCTTTTAGTTTGAGAAAACTGGGAAGAAGTGAGCAAAATGATGGCTAGGCATGGGTTTTTTAGTCTTTTATAATTTTTTGATCTATATATGCAATTATTTTATTTGTGTACTACATATTCTATTATTTTGGACTTGAATTCTATTTATGCAACTAGCTCTATCTTTAATGTTTAAATTTTGATTATTAACATAAAAAATTTGAAAATTAACCCACTTTTCTAGTTTCAATGAACTAATGTATAATTATGTTTTATAAATTTAAAAAATTGTATTTTTTAAGGGTAACTTTGCTTTTTTTAAGATATTGTTTTGCGAGATATTATTTTAAATATTGGTTTCTAGAATTAAAGTTGATTTCATTTAAATAAATATTGTTTGCCAATGATTATGTGTTTTTAATTTAATTAGTTTTAGATCATTAGATTTTATTTCCATATATTGATGATTAGTTAGGAGCATATTTGTCTGCGTCTTCAAATAATTATAGTATATTTTAATCAAATATTTTAGGTAAAGATATTTTTAGGATAAAAATTAGGTTAAGACATTTTTCAAAATTACTCTTCAAAATTAGACAAAGAAAAGCAAAATCTTAGACACGAGCACCAATCTTGTATTTCAACATTGGCCAAAACTTTCTTTATGGCCAATATAGACCGTAATTTGGGCTATGAATTCGTTTCGGCCCATATAAATTAGTGGGCCAAGTTGGGCCGTCGGAAAATTTTGGTACTGTAGTGTTCCTTCCTGCAGGCCGCAACATTCGCATTTCAAATGACCAGAGCTGGCATGTACCGACCATCAATTTCTCTCAAAACTTTCTTTCTGGCTTCACCCATTTACTCGCCGCTTCATTGCGGCTCTCCTCTTGGGGTTTTGCTTCACTGTTTCTGTGTTGATGTCAACCAGCGGCATGAGAGGACTGTAAATCAACCTTTAGAAGAACACTTCTCGTCGCTTTGCCCTTGCAGTTCTTCATTTAATTGAATAAAATGACGATACCGGATTCTCCCACCTGTTTCGTCAACGCTGCTGCGTCTCACTATACTGTCTTCGTCGACACTAACCTTGACACTCACTTGGCGATGGCCGTCTCAGACGGTGATACTGTCTCTGATGTCAAAGGTGAACTTCTGCTATCTCCTTTTGTTTTTTCCCCTTCTTTCCGCCTGTATACTGCTGTAGAGCTTATCATTGCATTCTTTATCAGTATGGCTGTATCTGGTTTATTGATTTTGGGCTGAAGCTGATGCACGAACGTCGTAAGTAATTTGAAGTCTTTGGGTTGCGAAGACTTTGATGTTTTGTAATGTCTGTTTTAGAAGCATGAGAGCTGAGATTTTCTTCCTTTGGTTATTGGTTATTTTAAGTTTTCTCTGATGATGTCTGGCATTTCTAAAGAGATATTTTCAGAGATAGAGTTTAAAAATACAAATTACACAGAGTGGATTTTCTTAATTGAATTTTTGTTATATTTCTGTATGTTTAGTTTATTTCTATGTCTGTCTCTTTCATTCAGTTTCAACAGTTCTATACTAATTCTTCTTCTTTACTGTTTTTCCTGTTTTCTTAGTTCAAGTGAAATTGAGTCGAATTTTCACTAAATTCTACCTTTCTATCTTACATGAGTGAAATTGTTTGTTATTATTATTGTTTTGTAATGTACTTTTTAGGATTTTTTTAAAAAAATCTAAGCTAAATTTGAAAACTTAATAAAATGGTTTTTTAAAAACTTTTGTTTTCAATATTCGGCTATGAATTCAAATATTTCCTTAGAGAAGATAATACCAATATAAAGAAATGGTGAACAAGCACAGTTGTCAAATACCAAATAGTTAACAGCCTAAATTCCGCTGGCTTAAACCTTTACATTTGAAATGATTCCTTGATACTTTTGCACGCAGATAAGATAGAGAAGGAGCATCCACTGTGTTTTCCTCATCTCGGGACCATAAAAATTCATGCAATTAAGGTGCTTAATTATTTTTCTGTATGCGTGAGCAGAATCCATTATACATCTCTTTTATTTACAACCACAGGGGATTTTAAATGACAGGTAATGCGCAGAGGGTACTTCTATCATCTTTCTGACTCCATGTATTTGAAAAGTGCATTTGTTGGCTACGACGACAGTTGGTTTCTTTCTATTGATGCTTCTATTGTTGATGGTCACTCAACTGACCGTAATATTGGTGGTGATCTTTCAACTTATTTTGAAAGGGCAGGTGATACCTCCGTTGATAGAATCAATGTTGCTAGAAATAATCATAATGGACAGTTACCTAACTATGATGCTCAAAAATTGCAAGACATTGTGGCTCAACAATATGTCAATGTGAAAGCCCCTACCGATATCTATTTTGATTCATGTCATTCTAGTAAAAGAGATTTCATGATTAAGAAGGCAGAAGTTACTCATTCTGTTGAAAATCACAGCAAACATCAATCAGGCAGGACAAGGAATGGCTGTGAAGGCTTCAACGAAACATTGGAATCTCTGCCTACTGTGAAGGCGAATCATAAAAGTAAAAAGAGAAAAACCAAATTGATTAATGAACACCAAGTTGTCAATCATTCCAGTGATGATAATGATCAAAATCCATTGCAGCAAGTAGTTGGATCTAGTGAAAAATCCAGGGAATATGCACATAATGATGTTTCTGATCATCAATCGGGCAGGACAAGGAATGGCTGTGAAGGCTTCAACGAAACATTGGAATCTCTGCCTACTGTGAAGGCGAATCATAAAAGTAAAAAGAGAAAAACCAAATTGGTTAATGAACACCAAGTTGTCAATCATACCAGTGATGATAATGATCAAAATCCATTGCAGCAAGTAGTTGGATCTAGTGAAAAATCCAGGGAATATGCACATAATGATGTTTCTGATCATCCAATGATGGAAAGCAGATCCAATGTAGATGAACCTGGTCAGATTTCATCTTCTAATACACGTGATGAATCTGAACATGGAAGGAAGCTAAAGCATAATTTACCTGAGGAAGCTGAAGTTGATGGCAAAAATGATAAATCCAACTATCTGACTGACAATACTTCTTTCGAAGTTGCTGCGCAGGCTGGGTCCATTGCAGAAAAAATGCACAAGACTGAATTGACAAGTGGAGTAACGAATGGGGTGGAAGGAAACAGGGATTTGGTTTCTGAATCTAGTAAAGTGACATCTACACGTAAGGTTACTTCCGAGTACTTTTCAGATAAGAAACAAAGTGCACAAGTTTTCGTAGGTAGTTCGTCTACTGAACCTGATGCTCACCTGCTCAAGACTGGTTCAAGTGGTGTAAAGAAGAGGAAAAAGAAAAGGAAATCTAAGTTGTCAGGTTGTCCAAATCAGGATGTTGGTTTGATTTCATCCAGAGTAGGGGATAAACAGGATGCAAGTCGAGAATCTGATATAACAACTGTTCCCAGTCAAGATATTGAGGAGGCATTAATTCCCAACCTCCTCGAAGCATCTGCAAGGGAAAGGCAGTATGATTCTATCGACAAAACTGCAGAAAAGTTTGCACCGTCCCTTGTTGGAGAGTCTGGTATGTTTCTCTTCAAACATTCTTGTAGCATAATTTGTAATGTATATGGGGTTGTATGTCTTCCTAAAAATGTGGTTGTATGTTAAATGAAAGATCATGTTTACAGCTTCACAAACTAGTCCCACAAATGTTGGGTTCTGATGTTGATTCATATTCTTCTTGTAGATGGTGATAAGAACAACATTGAACTTGCCGATGTGCAAAGCATAATGGATGCGTCTGATAAAGCTGTGTTAGGAGGAATGGTAGATTCAAAGGATCTTGCCTCTAAAAGCAAGGACCTTGCTGAACTCCAGAGAAGTGTTGGTACAATTGAGGATGCCAACAATGTTCAAAGGAATCATCTGACGTGCAAAACTGGCAAAATTGTTGCAATTGGGGAGGAAAGAGATTCCCTACAGATCGCTGATACCAAGGCCTCAATGGTAGAGAACTGCCACTCATCAAGCTGGGATGGTACTGACGCTAAAATTAAAGCTACTGATATTTCTGAATTAGTACATTTAAAGGGAACTACTGAAAACGCCAAGCATTGTAAGAAAAAGAAGATTAAAAAATCTAGGGATTCAACAGAAGAAAGACAGATTAATTTAATCACAGCAGGTGCTAGAGATTCTGCACTAGACATTCTTCCAACTGAGACGCAAAGTTTTACTTTAGGTGATAATTCCTGTAGTAAAGCCGAGATTGGAGAAAGGAATGTTTCTCTAATGAAAGGAGAAAACGAAACTAATACTTCTATATTGCCTGATGTTAGGAACATAGATATAGATAAACCCAATATAAGTAAGGAGGAACCTTTGCTGCAAATCAACAAAACTCAAGCAGTAGCAAAAGACATGGATGGACAGGTGAGGAAGAAAATTAAGAAGAGACCTGTGGCTTCACTGAACAATACACCAGGCCTCCAAGCAGAAAGTATCAGTAAGGAGGATTCATTCCTTTCAAAGAGAAGTGACAGTGAAGTAAAGCCTGTGTCTATAGCGGCAAAGAAAACTAAATTTCCAAAAGAGAATTTGAGGAATGAGATTGATGAAGAAAATTTGGACTCTACGCTGTTTTCTGAGGTTGAAACTAGTCCAAGCATTTGCAAGAAGTCTAAGACAGTTGCTTCCTTCCTAACTCCATCTGAAGGCTGTGAAGAGAGGTCTATTGAAGCAAATAGATGCAGTAACACCACTAAAGATGGTACTACTGATAAGGTTGATGATGTTGCAGTTCCTTCTAAAAGCAATAAAGTTGGCATGGAGGAAAATGCTGACGGATTCCAACATGAATCTGATAAATTGCATGTTGACAAATTGAGTAGAGAGAAAAGTGTGAATACTTTGCTCAAAGCTAAAAGAAAAAGGAAGGATCCAAGTGCATGCTCTTCTGCGGCCTCCTTAAGTATGCAGAATGTACAGAAGTCAGATGAAAACACGGAGATTGAAGGACATTGTCAAACTAGCAACTGTAGCGCTCTCAAACTTCATGGATCTTTATCAAAGGATAAATGTGATGCAATGCTTCATGTTGACAATAAGCTAAAGAAAATTTCAAGAGGTGGGGTAAAATCCCTATCTTCTAATGAGCATAAACAGCAAACTTCTGACTCTAATAAAGCAGCTAGGGTGAGGGAAAACCTTGTTGATTCTTCTCGGGACAGCACTGAGATATACAGTGAATCTTCTTTACCAAAAACAAAACCAAAGTCAAAAAGGTCATCAAGTATGGTTCACCATGATCAAAAGCACAAGGGGCGCCAATCTACTGGTATTGACCATCCTGAGGATGGACGAAAATCTTCTGGGACCGGAAAGAAAGATGTTACTCAATCTCAACAAAGGAACATGTTGCTTACATCAGGAGGCATATTTAAGGATGCTAGCAGCAGTGATGGTTCTGAGGATGAAGCTGGAATTGTTCATTCAGATGCTAGTACCAGATCTCCAGATAATTCACTAATATCCGACTTCTCAGATGGTGAAAGCAATGGTAACATCAACTCATCATCATGCCACACCAAGATTATATTGTTTTGCATTTCTTTCTTCCTTGTTGCTTTTTAGATAACTGGACGAGTCTATCAAACTTTTGGGCTTCCTTTCTTTCTTTCTTTCTTTCCTTTTCCCCCACGTTGTTTCTTTATGCAATCATGCTATTGGCTTCTTATTGCTAATATTTTGCTCTTGAACGAATTTTGTCTCAGGATCTGTTGACTTGGAAAGAACAAACATTCGTAGCAGAAGTGTGAGAAAGAAAGAGTAAGTTTATGATGAAAATGGAAGTTGCCTGTCTTTCCTGATTGAAGATATCTTTAATATGATATGAGCATCCGTTGCCTTGAAGTTGTTTACCGTTTTTTTTTCCTTCCTTGCCTTAACGATGTTGTATCCCATTATTGTCCTCACAAACTATGTTGGTCCACCACTCTATAATCTGAGTAGTAACTGAATGAAAAGCTGATTTCTCTACTCAGATACATTTTTTGAAGCTCCAGTTATTTGTTTTATTATTTTTTTTTAATCCTTAGTTCTTTACGATAGATATCTTTATTCATCATGCTATTGCTTTAGACACAAACAATGATCTTCATCTATGCTTCTATTTATAAATTGTTACAGAAATGTTTTCCATGCATTTAGTGTTCGTCCTTGTAGAAATGCTAAAATGGAAATTACAAATGCCAATTGCTTCCTCCCTACATTGAGATGTTTTGTTTGTAATTTTTTGGGTCCAATATATTCAGTTTCCGTCAGCTTTTCCTTGTTGACTTTTAACTAAAAAAGAAAGGTTTTCTTTCGGAGTTTTTTTTTTTGAAGTGCAATATTTTGCCTTTTGTAGTGTAGTTTATATTCTGCACCTGTAACTGTTTGGTGATTTTGTACAGTCCTTCAAGCCCTGAGAATATGACCCTTGACACAATCCTTCGAAGTTCAAGTAGATATAAGAAGGCAAAGCTCACAGCTTCACAATTACAACAAGATGATACTGAAAGCCAGCCTGTCGATTTTGTTCCAGACAGTCAGACTAATGCTTAGTTCGTTATTGTCATGTACCTCCTCCAGGACCAGTACTCCACATTGCATCGCCAAACGTTCTTGTGCTTGTCTAAGTTTGTTAATGGAGATTGTCACGATATCAGATAATTTTTGAAGGAAATGAAATCCTTGGGTCCCTTTGGATGCTTGCATGATGTTTCCATGCTGGTCTTTTCTGTAGTAAGCAAAAATCTTATTTTGAAGTAAAGGATCAGTTGAACTATAGTCTATGAAAACTTCTTTTAGCAATTTTTGAACGTTAAGTTGTTAGATGTTAGACCTATTGCGTACAGCATGATATTTATTGAAGTGAAAATGTGAAGCAGCTAGCTCTCTCTCTGGTAGCCAATACGAAGACGAAAGAGACTCCAACTTCAGATACATATATACATGGAAAATTGGAAAGATGCAGCCAATGGCCCAGACGAAGAAGAAATAATGACTGCTATTTGAAATAGATTCATTAACATAATCTGCAATTACAGGTGATTTTTGCTATCACATTTCCAAAAAAATTGGAATCACTCGGACCTCATCCTGTTGAGCTGATTCAAAGCCGGTTGTAGAATGTTGTACAACACCCAGAGAATGGCAGGTGCTACGACAAACAGCAGAAGCTGGCCCCTGCTATCACTTGAAGAAGCGTCAGCAATCATGGCGATTTCACTGGCCGAAGCATCAGGTGCGTACATAAACCCTGATGCAGTCAACCCCCCTAATCCCAACCCAATTATCACCCCCTTGTCACTGCGCATTTTGTTGATCTGGTTGAGTGCTGGCTGTAATATGTTGAACAGAACCCATGCTATGGCCGGAATAAGTGGTAGCAAAAGGGCTAAACCACGGTTGTCACCATCGGCTGCAATCTCTGCAATTTGTTGGGCTGCAAATGCAGGATCCGATGAGCTCAAGGTTGAAAAGACTGCTCCGGCGATGGCGGTGCTGGAGAGGATGGTTGATAAGTTGGAATTTTGGTTAGATTTTGATGAGACTAGTCCTTTGGGAAGGTTTTGGAGAGAGAGGAGGGAGATGGGTTTGGGGATTGGCTTTGGGGTGTTGTGGTTTTTGGTGGAGTTGATGCTTGTGCACTTGACACTGAGCACTGCCATTGTAGCCATGGTAGCTGCCATTGAAGTTGACTTGCTTGTTTCTGTTGAACTGAGTTCTTGATGGCCTTTGGCAGGTAGGGGGGATATGCAGAATGAAGTAAGAAAGGTTGGGTTTTGGCAAAAATGTTTGGAGTGATTGAGATGAGGAGATGGAAGACTGAGGTAAAGCCAAGTCATGGAAATGCCAACCAATGAAATTGTGCTGAGTGGATTCTCTCCTTATCCATGGGTGGGATTGTGAGTCATAGATTTCTTATTTCCTACCCCACTTTAGTTTTCTTATCACTTGAATAAGTTTCTCTCCTTTTCTTTTTATCTTTTTCTTTTTCTTTTTAAAATTGTTGCAACTTATAAAGAACATCAAGGATCAAGAGGTTTGAACCTAGACTCTGAGAAATTGATATTTGACATTTGATCTACAAAGGGTAAGAGATTTAAACCTTAATCTCATAAATTGAACCGAGTTGTGCATAGTTCAATTAGTTGAATCCTTAATTTTTTTTACTAAGGTTCAAATTTTCATAATATTGATATTTGATGCTTGGGCGATGCTTTAATTAGTGGAATATATGTAGTAAAGTTTGTGCAGTCCACTCGTGAATTCATTGCAATCTTAAATTGCTCTCTCTAATAAATTAGAAGAAATATATGCCTTTTTTTTCTCTAATTAGTTCATAATTTAAAACTAATATAATAAGATAATTTTATTATTTATCAACTAAAAGCTATGCGATGAAACTAAAACATAAAATCTGTCATAACATCCAAGGCCACATGATAATTTATAATCAAATATGTATCTATCAAGAATCTAATAATGCTTAAATTTGGAGATCTCTTTGTTATTTGTGGAATGTGGAACTTCGCATACAATTTACTCTGATGTGGTCAAAATGAGTTCGAGTTAGTTTGGTTTTGATCATCTTACTTTTATGGTTGTTTTGCATAATGGGATTAGGGTTTAGAAGGATCTTTCCCTACAATGGTTTGTTCTACAAATTTCTTATCATATGAATGATAGTCCTAGTGGCATTTTGTTGGTCGCTTTGATTCAACAAATTTCTTCATTAGAAAAGAAAAGAAAAATACTTAGGATACTTTTTGAAATGTTGAAGAATTGTATGTTGACCATCACAAGTAGAAGGTACCTCCACCTACTTTGAGAATATACCTAAATTTTGTAGAAAGAGCGATAAAAATTATATTAATTATATTTTTAGAACATTTATAATGAAAAATAAGAGCACTTCACTTCAATATGAGAATAAATGGAAAAGTGAGTTTTACATAAAGTAACAAATAATCAAATTTACCAAACAACTTAAACGGTTAAGATTCTCTAACAATTTTTTTTCTTTTCTTGACAATATGTGGAGTGCGAGGATGCTAATCCTAACCTCAAGGTTGACATATATGTTAATTGAATTATACTTTTTTTTTTGTTCTTGTAACAACTTTTTAGTATTTACTTCAAATAGAAATAATATTAAACATGATTTGAGTTAAAAGTTCAAAATATGTCATATAATAAAATGTGACATGTAACGTATAAGATATATACAACCATGGCAAGTTTAGAAAGCCACCATAAATCAAAGCCTTTTTTTTTAAAACGAAGAGAAACATACCCATGATGAGGAAGAATGGAATATCCAATTTCATATGATAATAATATATATTCATGGTTGAAAATTTTTATAGTTTCATGAGTTCATCAATTTCCCATTGCAATGTCGGGCATTGATCCAACGGTGATGAATGGGACTTGAAACGCACTTCACCGTCCTGAACTTTCTAACTTTGTGGCAGCCCTCCACGTTTTCCTAATCCCAGCTTCCTTCTGTTGCCTACAAGCCATTAATCACGCGAGAAATACATCAAAGAAGAAGAAAACTTGCCCAATACGAACTCTGATTTCGATTTTCACTGTAGATACTTGAAATTTTTACCAAAGAAGCAACAAAAACAACCAATTTTATGAACCCCACTGGAAATTCTTCAGCTTTCATCGCTGAAATTCTCCATCCCATTGTCCAATCGAGCTGTTACTCTAATGGAACCTCTGCAAATTCACTGCTTTTCTGCTTGAAGTTTGACCCATAAACCCCTTTTCTCTTCCTGTTCAATTTTGGGGTTCTTCTGAGCTTCATTTCTTCTTGTTTACTCCATAAAAATGGCTTCTTTATCATCTTACCGCCCAAACTTTGTGTTCTCTTCATTTCCGAGTCGTGTTCCGAACTCAAATCCTCTATTTCATGGAGTCCAATTCCGAGGTTTATCCCACCATAAGCCTTTCCTTCGCGGTTCCCTTGCTGTGGCGAGATTTGGGTTTAAACCCGAGTTCTTGCCTGACCCGGATAACGCCGAGGGCTTTGTTAGAGAGCTATTTGGCAAAGCTGAGAGCGTTCTTTACACGATTGCCGACGCCGCCGTGTCTGCTTCGCCGGAGAATGTTACCACCGCTAAGCAGACTGACGATTGGTTTACGGGAATTACCAATTATATGGAGAGCATCCTTAAAGTATGTTATGTTTAGCTAGTTATCACTTATGGACATCATTGTTGATTTTAGTTTCCTTGGAACTAGAAAGCACAGAGAAACGAGTGACTTTCTGTTTGAATTGGTGTGGTAGCGTGGCCTCGCTTTTGGGTTGGATTCACATAAAGTAGATGGAATTTTAGAATTGAACTTTTATTTTAATCTTGTTGACTTTTTGTTGCAGATTCTTAAGGATGGACTTTCTGCTCTACATGTTCCATATGCCTATGGTTTTGCCATTATACTCCTTACAGTTCTTGTTAAGGCTGCTACGTTTCCTTTGACTAAGAAGCAGGTTGTTTGCTGACTCAATAGTTGGAACTTTAAGTGAATATTTGTCATTAATCCGTTTTGTATGTTAAGTAACTTCTTGCCTCTGTTGTTGAACTCAGGTAGAATCTGCAATGGCGATGCGTTCTTTGCAACCACAAGTGAAGGCTGTTCAACAACGCTATGCTGGGGATCAGGTTGAAACTTCTCTCTCGCTGAATATGTATCTTTGGAATGACAGGGGAGGAGTTTACTCATCATAGTTGTTTCTAGTACCAATGTACTTTATGAAATGAAACTATGCTTATTGTAAGCTAGAATTGTCTTCTGGAATTGGGGCATCGTGATTATGATATTGACATGATAGTTCTGGTTTGTAATCTATGGTGTTGTAGCCTTACCTTCTAGAATCGGAAGAATACTCTGTACCATACATCTAATGGTCATGAGAGTGGCGACCACTTCTAAAAACTTCTCTTTTTTAACAGCAGCGATTCAAGTAAGATTGAATTGAAGTATCTACATTTTATGATCAATTTGGGCTTTTTAATCTGTCTGCAGGAGAGGATTCAACTTGAGACTGCTCGACTGTACAAATTAGCTGGTGTAAACCCATTGGCAGGTATTCAAATTGTGCCTGTTTTTAGAGCCGTAGTTACTCTGATATGTTTGGTAGTTAGACATTGCCTCCTTATTCTTGCATTTGTGTGGATCCTTCACATAGATAATCTTGATATGCTAACGGAAGTGAAGCAAAGCTACTAAAAAAGTCCAGATATTAGTTTCAACTCATATGCATCATTTACTTTTTGGATTTTGCCCTAAAACGTACACAAGTTCATATGTCAAAACCTGTCATTTGCTTGGTATCTCATATGTCAATGTTGTCGTGGGTTTCAGGATGCCTACCCACGTTGGCAACAATTCCTGTATGGATTGGACTATATAGAGCTCTTTCAAATGTGGCCAACGAGGTGCAATATTATTGCCTTTTGAATTTGTTTGGAGCTTTTGATTTCTCACTAACATATATCCCTATCTGATTTGATTGCCTAAATTTAAGGGTCTCCTCACGGAAGGTTTTTTCTGGATACCCTCTCTGGCTGGTCCAACTACTATTACCTCTCGACAAAATGGAAGTGGTGTTTCTTGGCTCTTTCCATTTGTTGTAAGTACTTTAGTATTACATGGCATTCTGTCTTGTGAAAGTAATTGTTCCCAGTACTCCTACACAAAAGCCAATTTCATGTATTTTCTGATATACCTTAGTACAGTCCTGGACCTGCTGGTTATATCCTTTATAGCAGTCTTAGATACTTTTAGAATGTCATTAATAGATTTATGAGTTTTATAGCTACATTACCTAAGCTGTTTTACATGATTTCTCTTTTATCTCGAGTGCAATGCTTGATATGTGGGAAATGTTTGGTCAAGGATGATAAGTCATGGATCTAGAGCCAATTCTTATGTTATGGTTGCATTGACTTCTGAACAGGATGGTCACCCACCACTTGGGTGGTCAGATACCTTTGCGTATCTTGTCTTGCCTGTGTTGCTGGTCGTTTCGCAGTACATCTCTGTTCAAATTATGCAATCATCGCAGGTTAGTAGTTTTCTCAATATTTGATAGCGTGTTACTGTCTATCTAGGCAGCTTGGCCTGTTCTGGAAAGCATTATATCAACATTCATTTATGTTAATTCTCAAATATTCTTAGATCACACCATAATCTTCCTTCAGAATATTTAACATTGTAAACGGTCGTATAAGAAATTCAACTAATATTTAATAGTGAGATTTAGATTTCTTTTACAGCCAGCCAGTATTACTATATCAAATTTGCAGCTTTGACTCATGAATTCTTCCCGTTTTAAATCTCTAATAGCTAAGGCCATTATATCTCAGATCATGTCACAGTCTAAGAAACATTTGTAATCTACAAGTATAGTCAATTCATTTTGTTTATCTAACGCATCTTAAAGTCATGTCATCCAGAATAATGATCCAAGCATGAAGAGTTCTCAAGCGATAACGAAGTTCCTACCGTTAATGATTGGATATTTTGCACTTTCAGTTCCTTCTGGTCTAAGTCTTTATTGGTAAGCAATTTTTTCTAATCAGAACCAGCTCTAGACAAAATCACTTGTTCATTTCTGGTTCTATTAGTTGTTCTACTATGGTCTTCTTGAGAAGTTCGGCAATTCTTATATCTCCCAGATGTTACTCAGGCTTACCAATAACATCTTGAGCACAGCTCAACAAGCATGGCTTCAAAAGTTAGGCGGCGCAAAAAACCCTGACAAACAGTTCATTGATGAAATCATCAAACAAGAACAAGCCCGAGTCCAGAGCGAACCGCCCAAGTTAAACCCAATCTCAAGTAGCACAGTATCCCGACAGGAAGAGAAGCTGACAGCAGAAGGGCTAAAGCCTGGTGAAAGGTTAGAACTTAGAAGTCATATCTTATGAAAAACGAGTGTCTGATTTTGTTATGACTGTGGTTTTTGATGTGTTGATAATTTCCAGATTTAAACAGTTAAAGGAGCAAGAGGCTAGGTTAAGACAGCAGAGAGAAGAAGAAAAAAGGAAAGCTGAAGAGGCAGCCAAGGTTGAATCTCTGACAATAAATGACAGTGACAAGAGCACAACTGTTAGAGTTGTTGTCAATGGCAGTCTTTCTAGGCAGGAAGTAAAGGAGGATCAAAACTCCACAACCACAACTACTATGCAAAGAACCGATGTGGACAACGAGCCAAGTGCAACTCAGGGGGAGGTAAATCTTCTTTAGTTGTATAACTCGTTGCACTTCTCTCCATGTTATATCAATTGCACGGGTAATTTTTTAATGAGGCCATCAAAATGTGGTTATCTCATAATTAGATGAATCTACATGCCTTTTGTTTCTTATCAAAAGAAAAAAAAAAAAAATTACATGCCCTTAATAATCACTAGATATAAATACGAGTATTTTTACTGTTTCTCTCATACATCTGAAGGTGCAGAACCTACTACCCACAGTGTGTTGGGATCATCAAATAATTTCTCCAATTGTACTTGTTTGAAATTCACCATTAAATGACAAACATTGACACATATTTCAGGGAGTACTCGAGACATACACCATGGTGGCCAAGGATGCCAAACTAAACGGAGAAGAACAAAGAGAGTAACTGGTAAACGGAAGCTAGAGATAGTGTTTTGATTATACAAGCCAGCAGGTTAGTTCACATGGTTGATATGGCATCAAAGCCAATTGATTCACATAGCTTGATACCGAGAAGAATTCCATCGGAGGTATCACGAAAACCGTTGAAGTTTAACTTCTTTTTCCTGATGGCCATTTCAGTTTAAGCGTTTACTCATACATGATTGATTAAGGCGTGGGATTTGGATTTTTGGCGTACTTTTGTTGATGACATGGAATGTAATCTGTAATCTGTACAATGTAGATGAGTACTTGGATTTTTTTCTTAGATCTTAAATACAAAAAATAAGGAATTACTATTTCAGCAGTTTTCCAATTGTCCTTAACACCAAAACATGATTCTTTATGGTTCTTCTACATTCGATAGTCTTAGCACCAAAAATAGATGGATTTCTCTTTCTTGAAGTTGTACCATCTGCAGCCTCAAAAGAATGATTCCATTTACAAAGAACAGGCTCTTGAGGAGGCTTCCCATATTCTTCTAACATAAAAGATCTGTGTTCTCTTCATCATCTTGGTTCTTGGTTCTTCTCACTTTCAGAAACTCTCATCTTTTAGCAGGGGCTCTTATGTTCTCTTCATCATATTAGTTCTTGGTTGTTCTCACTTTCACTGGTGGACTGAAACCAGAATTTAGTATTAAAATTTTTATTACTTTGAACTAAGGTTGGCAAAAATCTATACGGGTCCCTACTCTAATTGAGATTGGAAATCCTTGATTTGATCGGGAACACAAATGGGTCCTTGGTCAGGGATGGAGAGGGTATTCTTGCCCTGTTTCCAATTCCATCCTGTTTAATTTTTAAAATATATATTTTATGATTATAAATATATTATATTTTATATAAAAAGGAAAACACTAATGGAAGGGATTGTCATATATATATATATAAGAGGCTGAATTCAAATTTTAAAAAAAAAAATTATCTAAAAAATGTACAATAAAAAAATGGGGATAGATCCCTTGGAGGACAAGGATGGGGAGCTCTCTCTGTCTCCGTCCCGTTCGGTCATTGGTTTATGCATGTCTTTGATCAAGAAATTAGAAGTTTTAAATCTCTTTCAAAAGTTACTTAGTTTGCCAATCAAGAATCTGGAGGTTCGAATCTATCCGCTGATGTTGAACAAAAAAAAAAAAAAAGGGGGGGGGGGGGGGGGGGTATTTTGTAATAAAACTAAATTCAAATGAGTGTTGTATTATTTTGAATTTTTTTTTAATTTCTAAAATGACCAGATTATTGATACAAAACCCATATGTTGTTTAGTGTAAATCCCACAGCCCAATAACAGAGTGGGCCGAGCCATTTTGTGTGGGCTAATTGAGCCTACAAATGGCCCATTAGGCATTGCTGTTTGATTTGGGGGAGCATTAGAATTTCTATAGTTTTTTTTAAAAAAACTGAGTAATGACAAGAAAGATATGTAGCTGTAATAAAATTATTTAAAATGGGGCTATTATTTTATTATTAAACTTAGAAATAAAACATAAACAATCGTTGTGATCCCCAATGAACAAAAGCAAGCTCTGGATGGATGGAGAGAGAGAGAGAGAGAGCCACGTGATAATAATGGAAGTTGGACTTTTTAGTCGAATTCGATAAGGTGGGAAACTTAAAGTTTTATAAATTAAAATATAACAAACTTTTTAAACATTTCTTTTTTTAAAAAAAATAAAATAAAATAAAAATCTTTATTTATTTTGAAAAGGACTTTCTCTATTTTTATTATTTTTCACATCTTACCAAGCACATGATTCAATCATTAACACATCCTTTTTTAACCTTTATTATTATTATTATTATTATTAAAGCAAATATGGAATTCTTCAATTGGGTCTTGGTCACTAAAATGCAATTTTCATCCATTGGTTTAAATTTTTTTAATTTGCAAACTAGTGAAGCACATGCATTCACTACATTTCTTAATCCTTTACCATATATTATTAATTAATAGTCCATTCTTAGCTACATGTTGTTGTTGGTAACTTGTAAATAAAGTTTGTGTAATATAATACAATAATTTTTTTCTCGACATTGATAAACTTTCCATTGTCTTCAAATACACATATTCTCTTCCCGCTCTCTTAACATCATGTTTAAGTTTTATAAATCTGCTATTAATATAATATTGATGGAAAAGATATAAAGTTAAAGATCATTTATATATGTTCACAAAAAAATTGATATAAAAATTGATACGTCTCATCATTGCCAAATCTCCAAATTTTAGATATCGTTCCCAAATACTTCGACGGTGGTATTAAAAATAATGAAAATGCATAAGATGGTTTTTTTCCATAGTTAGTTTAATTAGAATGTTATTTTATAGCTAGTTAACAAAATTATTCTTCTGTAGTTTAAATTATGGAAGTTGCTAGCGGAAGCAAGAATGAATATTTGTATTATGTGCCTAATTAATTATATAAGTCAAATTAGAATATTATTTTATGAATATAAAAAATATTTTATGTATATTGAAGTGGGAATTAGTTAATAAATATGATCAAATTATAGGTTCATTTAATTCAAAACCTACACATGAAAATAATACATACATTATTAATGAAATCAAGTGATTTTTTTTTATCGACAATTGTTTAATAAAATATATATATATATATTCACATTTATGTTAGATAAGTGATAATGTTGATTATGAGTGACTATTGACTAATCTTAGCATTTTATTAGTAAAAACATCATTTAGGAAATATAAGGTCCACTAATTTGGGTCATTAAATTATTAGTGATATAATTAATGTAAATTAGATGATTTCACTTAAAAAAGAGAATTAAAAAATGATGGAACTTATTATCTATGTGATTTAGAAAGATTAAATTTGTGTCAAATTTGGACTTATGATATACTATCGTCTATAAATTAATATGTTTGAATCTCTCTACCACAATTTATTCCACTAAACACAATTAAATTTTGTCTCATTCTCTTTTCAAAAGAATAGTATAAACTAGAATTAAAATAATTAACTTTAATAAAAGTTTTTTTATTTCAAAGTGTTTGTAAATTATTTTCACTAATAAATATGATACTTTTTTCATAATTTATTTTTTTAAAATGTTTAATTATTCATTTTTTTGTGATTTTATGGAAATATATGATATATGAATGCAAAATCAACATATTGAAAAAAAATTGTTTTGTACCCATGAAATACAACAAATTAAAGTATATTTGGAATGTATTTTCAAGTGTTTAATTTTAAAAAATATATATATAGGAAGAAATTATAATGTTTCACAACCACTTAAAATAACTTTTATAGTGTAATATTTTAATCCGTTTTTATCAAAAGTATTTAAATAAAATAGATTTTTTTTAAAAAATAGTTTTTTTCCTTAAATAAATCCAAACTTAGCCGTATGGGATATTTAATGACGACCAAACTCCACTATCATAAGGAATTTATGAAACATTAATCATCATTGATTTAATTTGAGCACATGGGCTCTCTCAATATTCCCATGTGAATGTTGGGAATATTCTTTTTCAACTCTCTCTGAGTTTCAGATTTTTTTTAACTGTATTTTAAATTTAATAATTACGATTAAAATCTAACCATCTATCTTTAAAATAGTATTATAGAAGTCGTTTGTTAATATTCTCATTTTTTTTTTTTTAAGGTAAAATGTTACATAAATAATAAAATATTTATTATTCATATTTTAAAACTTTAAAAGTAACGAATTAATTCAAGAATATGTTCATATTTCCAATCATTTCCAAGACATGCATAAAACAATGGTTTTATTATTGTTGGTTTAAACAATGTATAATAAACATTTAAAAAAAATATAAAGCATTGTTTAATATTTAATTTTAAATATCACTTTTTTTACCTTTTAATTTAAAATCTTAGAGAAGAAGAAATAAGGAATGATATTAACAAATAAGTTTTTGTTTCTTTTTTAATTAAAGAAAAAAAATAATAAGCAAACAGTCATTATGTTGTTATTCATCATAAAAGAGAAGAAAGTGAAGAAACAAGAAACAAATGATAAAAAATTAGAACATTTTTAGACTGAAAAATATAGTTCAATTTTGTTTACGTTTTCAATTTATCAACTTTTTTTCTCACTAATATTTTTACTTTTTTTTTTCTATTTATTTAGTATAGAATACCACTTGCTTCAATTTCTCCATTGAGTTTCATGTAAAATATTTAATTTAATTATTTGAACATTTCATTTCTAGATAAACAAAACCAAATATATATATATATATAAAAGGAAGTAATTAAGCTAAATAAATATTAATTAGCCAATTAAGACCATTTGATATAAGCGTTGAGGCATGTGAAGCAAAATTAGGAGTGTTTTACTACCTTCTAGATGCATGTGGGGGGAGGATAATCATATTATTTTGTGGTTTGACTTAAAATTTTCTTTTTTAAAAAATAAAATTTGTAGTAGACTTCAAACTAAATAATTTTGAAAACATTTTTTAAATAATGAAGCTGTCTTCTAATCTGGTAAAAATATATATTTATTTTCTCCACATTTCCTACGATGATTTGTATTTTTTTAAGTACAATGGTTGAATTCTTAACCAAATTCAAAAAATAAAAACAAAAACAACTATTTAAAAGTTTTTTTTTTTTAGTTTTTAAAATTTAATTTGGTTTTTTAAATCATTGCAAGAAATAGATAACAAACAAAGAAATTCGGAGGTAAAAGTAATGTCTATAAGCTTAATTTTTATAAACAAAAATTAAAACCCAAATGAATATCAACATTTTAGAAATTGATTTCAAAATTATGTTTTAAAAATAGTAAATTATGAAAACTTGGAATCATATAAAATGGAAGTGAGATGTTGTTGAATTCAAAAACACGATTTTATGATCAATATAAAAACATTTTCAATCATTTTTGTTGTATAGACTTGAGGAAGAAGTTGATTCAATACATATATATATATATTTTTTTTAAAAAAAACTATATCTAGTAAGAATGTACTAATTTTCGAAATTGATATAATTTTAAAAATTAAAATAGAAAAAAATATATATAAAGAAAATGAGGCAGGGTGCTTGATTAGGGCAATCAACGGTGGGCTACAGCTACCAAAGGCCACACAATAATGGAGATGGGGTTTGCTTCATAAGCCGCAATGAGCAGCCCATCCACCTCTTTATTCCACTCTTTTTTCTTTTTTCTTTTTTCTTTTTTAATAATTAAATAAATCAATCAAATACTTTTTTTCTTCCCCACCATACTCTCTCTCCCATAATTAAATGAGTAAATGACCAACGCATATATGTAGAGCTACATCGATTATTGTAATTTATCAACTATATATATAGCTTCATTACAACTTTAATCACGAAACTTTGTTATATTTTATATAATAAAGTATATGGTGATTAAGTATTGTCAATCATCCGTATAGTTTTCGATTAAATTTTGACCAGTATCAATGTTTTAGCAATATTCGTTATGAAGAATGCTATGAATGTTTCCAAATTTGTTAATCCATATGGATTAGTAAATCTTAAAGCCAATTTAGAACGAATTAACAAGGAATTTTTTTTTAAGGCCGAATGCGTCGAATGGCCATTTATTTAGTAAGTTTTTTTTTTTTTTATCAATTTCATCCTTATTAAAATTTACAAGTTTATGTTTAATATGTTTAACATATATTTTTTTTAGTTATGTCCTTCAATTAAAAAAATATGTTCAAATATCGTAGAAAAGGAAGGTTGAGGTGTTATTTAGATTATTGTTTTATTCACATATTTAGATACAAACTGACATGTCACTAAGAAAAAAAATGAAATTTGATAATGAGCGAATTGGGAATCTATATGTAATTAGTATAGCATAATATCCAAGTGATTATACATATACAAATGTGTCTAAGTATATTGATAAAACAATAATTTAATGATATATCTAACGCTTTCTAAACAAAATTATCTATCAATTTTTCATGAACTAATATAATTGAGAAAGTTTGCTACATTGATGTAGTAACTTTTAGGTCAACACAAACAAGTATAATTCAATTTCGTTAAGACATTATATTTCACATTCAAGCATTAAAGAATTGAATTAAAAAAATCAAATTTCTTACTATTATGATGTAAAAAATGGGTATCTTTGGAAGGAATTAATTAGGAGAATTTTCATAAATAAAAAATAAGGAAAAATATTTACATAATATAGTGAAATTTTAATTTTCTTTAATAGAGGTCAACAGAGATCGATAGAGGTTTTGATAGATACCTATCGATGTTTTTCTTTTTTTCTTTTACTATTTTTATAAATAATTTGACTTTTTTTATGGGTGAAAAATTGGTATTAAGGAAGGTTTAGGTTTATATTAATGGTGGAAAGCGTCGGTGGAAATTATAAAGAAAAAAAAATAGTAATTTAATTTGAGAATAATGTGAGTTGAATGTTTGTGGAATGATAATAGAGAGGATGAGAAGGGTGTGGAGTATGAAAACGGGGTTGGAATAATGTAAACCCTAGTTGGGATAAGTGAAATTCCCGGAACCCAAGCAGCAGGCTAATTCACGCAATTTGTTCGTACTACGAAACTATAATTAAAAATTATATATTATATTTTTGTTGCATGTATTTATAATTGTAGTATCTTATCCACGTCCGGGGTTATAATAATCCTCAAATTCTGGTGTTTGGTTTGGGTGAGAATGATGGAATCTGACGGCTTACATCACTGATGATAACAAATCAGAATTCAAAAGGTCAAAGCATCGGATGGCTGAGATTTAACGGAGCCGTTGATGAAGGGTGGGGTTGTCTGAACAAGACCCACATGGGTGAACATGGCTTTCAAACAAAAAACATGACCACGTCAGCTTCTTGACGGATGGTACGAACATCCCATGTGGCATTTCGTATTTTTAATTGTTTTTTTTTTCCTTTTTTTAATATGACATCAAATAAAGAAAAATTATTCAGAGAAATGGTTATTAATTCACATAAAATGTACGATAAATTATTTATATTAAACGAACCAATCATTTTAGAAGATGAATTATGATATATTGGATAAATTTAAAAGAGAAAAAAAAAAAAGAAAATGAAAAATGAGAGAGAATTTGGATTTGGATTTATAGAGGATGACGCCGACATCCATTTTAAAAACTGGGAAGAAGTGTCGGCAGATTTATGCTGTAATTTTATTTGATGAATTACACTATAGGAGGGGCTTTTGGATATAAGAGGCTAAAGAAACAGTTAAATTTTATTTCAGAAAAATATTTAATTTGTAAATTATATACTAGATTTTTTTCTTTAATCATGCCATTGATATTCTTAATAAAATGCTAATCTACCGTGTCTATAATACAAAGAGAATAATTAGTTTACGAGCAAGTTTATTAGACTTGTCTAAATATTCAAGCATGTAACTCTAGATCGAGAATTACAAAGGAGATGAGGCTCGGCCATCAAACACAAAGATTGCAAAAATCAAGACTTATTGAAAAATATCTCATTCAAAACCTTTAAACCTAATTTGTTTAGCTTATTAACTAAAGACTACTTTACCCCTAACTGAAAATACAACATAAAAAATCTAATTAAATCATATTATAGTCCCAAACATAACAGTTAAAATAAAAATCATATTTACAAAAATTACAAATGTTAATTTTCTAATACGTAGTTCTATCAGTTTCATCTTTTAGCATTAGTATATAACTTCTAATCAATTTTTGTTCTTTGAATCTCCTTAATTACATTTAATATCTTTACTTGTATGTGATAATTAGAAGCTAAATGTAAACTTTTGTCACTTGTATGTGTGTTTTGGTCTAGAGGTAAAGTGAAAACATCTTGATTTGTATCGTATGAAATATGGAGATTTGAACTTTAAACATGCACAAAGAT
Organism: Benincasa hispida; assembly: GCF_027475165.1. Classification (NCBI taxonomy): domain Eukaryota; kingdom Viridiplantae; phylum Streptophyta; class Magnoliopsida; order Cucurbitales; family Cucurbitaceae; genus Benincasa; species Benincasa hispida. Next base: position 14,314,160 of record NC_143481.1, read on the forward strand.
AAAATATCAATAACAACTAAATTTTGGTCATGTTAGCTATCGATTTAACGGTTTGTTATAGTATAACACGTTATTTTTTGTCAAAATAAGTTAAGAATATAGATCATATAGAAAAAAGAGTTTATTTAAATTGACTTTTTTCTAGACAGAAGCCAGTTAAGTTAACGGCCAACTACTTTGTGCCCAACTGAAATCATGGATCAATGCTACCTTAGATTTTGCCCTTTTTTTTTTTTTTTAAAAAAAAAAAAAAAAAAAAAAACAATCTTTTGCATTTTATTTGTATAAAAGTAATTAAAAAATAAACACAACATTTGTAAGCCTTTATAAAAACCAGGATTCTTGAAGCCTTTTTCTTCACCATCACCAAACTCTGAATCCTGTCTTTGCTTTTCTCTGCTTCTTCACACACAAAAAGAGGGAAGAAACAGAGAGCTATGGAAAATCCCATTATTTTTCTTTTAATAATAACATTTTTCAGTGTTCTTCTCCAAATATGGTCTGTTTCATCTTCTCCAATAGCCGATCCAGAAGTTGTTGTCCAAGAAGTTCTAACGTAAGTCCTTTCTTATATTATCCATTTTCTAACTACATTTTCAAAATTCATGTCAAAAATTCTAAAGGAAGATTATTATAAAGCAACGGTGAGAAAATAAACATAATTTTGATAATTAAATATTTATCAAATTGGGTCTAAAATTTTCTCTTCTAGATACATTTTTCCAATTTCTTTAATGATTTCTTGTGTTTTACGAAAGTTTTCAAAAAGTATGACCTTAATTAATAATTATTTTGTCTTTTAAAATTAAATATGCTTCCTTTCCATTTCTTGCTGTTATTTCATCTATCTTAAATGATTGGGTTAAAATTTTAAGTTAAATTTCAAAAATAAAAATAGATTTTTAACTGAAATTGATTTTTAAAATGTGAAAGCGTAAAATTAAGTAGTCATGATTATGAAATTAGGCCTTAAAATTGAGGGAACCTGAAAAGATTTGTTTGGTTTGCGGGTGATAATTTCAGGAGCATCAACAATGCAACAGCAAGAAGGAATTTGGGGTTCCTATCCTGTGGAACCGGTAACCCAATAGACGACTGCTGGCGGTGCGATCCCAATTGGGAAAACAACCGGAAGCGGCTAGCCGACTGCGCCATTGGGTTTGGAAAACGAGCCATCGGCGGCAAAAACGGCAAATACTACGTAGTCACCGACCCCTCCGACAAGGACGTGGTGAACCCAAAACCCGGCACTCTTCGCCACGCCGTAATCCAAAAAGAACCCTTATGGATCATCTTCAAACGCGACATGGTCATCAAATTGAAGGCAGAGCTTCTGATGAACTCTTTCAAAACCATCGACGGCCGTGGCGCCTCCGTCCACATCGCCGGCGGGCCTTGTATTACCATTCAATTTGTGACCAACATTATAATCCACGGCATCAACATTCACGATTGCAAGCAAGGTGGGAATACGTACGTCAGAGACTCGCCGGAGCATTACGGTTGGAGGACTGTGTCGGACGGCGATGGAGTTTCGATATTTGGGGGCAGCCATATTTGGGTTGACCATTGCTCTTTGTCTAATTGCCGTGATGGGTTGATTGATGCCATTCATGGATCGACGGCTATAACTCTTTCAAACAATTACATGACCCACCATAATAAAGTTATGCTTTTAGGACATAGTGATTCCTACACTCAAGACAAGAACATGCAAGTCACCATTGCTTTTAACCATTTTGGCGAAGGCCTTGTGCAAAGAATGCCACGGTGAGTCCGATCTTCGATTTTAAATGACTTTTTTTAAGTGTTTAATTTCAAAATCATTTTTTAAATAAATTAGCGTGTGATCTACAGATGTCGTCATGGGTATTTCCATGTGGTGAATAATGACTATACTCATTGGATAATGTACGCAATTGGTGGAAGTGCATCTCCTACTATCAATAGTCAAGGAAATCGATACCTTGCTCCCAATAACAAAGATAGAAAAGAGGTCAAAATTTAATGATATATAAATCAAATTATTGAAGTACTATGTTTGAATTCTTCTTTTAAAGTTGATGATACAACAAATTAAAAAGTCATTTCAAACAAACAGTTTCAAATTTACAATAATTTATCAACTTAAGTTAATGGTTGTTTCAGGTGACAAAGCGAGAGGATGCACCACAAAGCAAATGGAAGAACTGGAATTGGAGGTCGGATGGAGATTTGATGTTGAACGGAGCATTCTTCACAAGGTCCGGTGCTGGAGCGTCATCTAGCTACGCAAGAGCATCGAGCTTGAGTGCAAAATCGTCGTCACTAGTGAGTTCGATGACAGCGGGAGCAGGGGTGCTACGGTGTCGAAAAGGTTCTCGATGTTAGTCGAACCATCGTCAGACAATGACGAAGATATATATGGACCAAAATGACAGTATATTGAAGTATATTAGCAAGAAGAGATTTGAGGATCTTCTTGTATACTAATTTTTACATTTGTCTTACTTGATTGGTCACAATTGAAAGGCTTTCTTTTTTTTTTTTTTTTTTAAGAAAAAGTTGTATTTCAGAGTGAGTGACCCACCATTTGTAATTCTGTCTAATTACAATATAATATAAATATTGCTATGTGAAAAAAAAAAATTGTATTTTCTTTTAAAACAGGAAACCCACCAATGATTCCCAATAATTATAAGATAAGGTCTCAATTCAAATTATGAATATTTTGATCAATGATATAATTATGAACCTTTTGATCAATTATGTGGTACCAAATAAAGTACATAAAAGGGACATCCCCAAGGTACAGTATTGAAAAAGAAAAAAGAACAGTGGTTATAAAACCATTTTTGTTCACATATTAAAAAGATTTATTCAATCTTAATTTTTATACTTTCAAATTATTATTAGTTTATTGTTAACTTTTCTTTTAAGAAAAGTAGTTTTTGTTAGTCTTTTCTCTAAATATGTTTGTATAAAAATTATTATTATCATGATTTAACCCATTTGGATAAAGAATAATGTTATGATAATTTGAGCATTTAAAAGTATAACGATTAAAATAGAATGAGATCTTATAATTTGTTTGATATATATTGCTAAGGTGATTTTTTTTTAAAAAATTTATATTTTATCAAACCATGTTATAACTGATAATGGAAAATTTAATATGTTCTTTAGAATCAAACTAAAAACAATCTAAAAGTAAACTAGTAAATTACCTAAAATCCAACAAACAAATCAAACACTGAAATTTTAGGCCACCCAAAAAGCATATAAAAATCCAACGAAAAAGGTGTTCAATACGATAAAACTAATACCAATGTAAACAATATGATTTAACTATAATAATGCCAAAGCTTACAAACATGTTATTAAAATTCAGAAGGTAAAAGTAAAGTTTGGATGAGCAATTAAAAAAAGAAGAATGAGAGATTAAATTTGAAGAAAGAATTTAAGCATAAAGGGGAAAGCAATAGGGAAGTGAATAAGTGACAAACACAATGAATGAAGATAGATGCATGTTGTTCCCTGTCAGATGAAACACACATTGGCCTGTGGACTTTTGAGGCAAATGCAATGCCTCATAATTCACTGTCACACCCTCATTTATTACTTATATGATAGTAAATGGCATATGATAGAAATATCTTATTCATTTTTCTCCGATTCTATTTAATGATTTCATGACAAATTCAAGTTTTTTGAGTGAATATATTCTATGTTCTATGTTCAAAAGAAGTTCTATATTCTATTCTAAGTCTTATTTGAATATGGTAAGTCTTAGAGTACTCAAAAAGGCTAAATTGAAAATTTGATACCAATTATTTAGAAAAAGTTAGAATTTATTAGTTTAATCTCTATGGTTGTAGAAGTTAGAATTTAGTCTCTATAATTTTATATAACCTCATAAATAGTCCTACTTAGAAACTAGTTATTAGGATTTTCTCAAATCATAGGGATTAAATTCCAATCATAAATATAGAGACTAAATTCTGATTTTTTTTCAGACTATAAAGACCAAATTTATAATTTAACATCTAAAAACGATTAAAATGAATATTATTCGATTGACATAAAATATATACGTCAATTTCGAAATCATAGATTAGATTCTCCTTTTCCATAGTTCAAAAGGTTAAAAAAGAGTACTAAAAGAATCAAATATTCAAATTCACTTTAACCAAAAGGTTTATGCTTTAGCTAACACACCCTGACGGTATTAACAATTTTCACAATTTTATAAAACAATTAGAATAGTATTTAAAAAATAATAATAATAATTGAAGACAGAGGAGAGAATTCAAATGATTTGTTTGTAGTAAATCTGAACCGTAGGACTTGCATACCGATGAGATCCTTGTCTTTTCCAGTGGCCCGCGTTTCGAAAATTTATCCTGACAGAATTTATATACAATAAACTTCAATAACACCAATTTTTTTCCCATTTATATTTCCTTGGAGCAAGGAGCATGAGGAAACGGAGTTTATACCAAGGCCTCGCAAATTCTTTTCTATGAACTTACAATATTGCCATTTCTTATATTTTCGAAGATCCAAATTTTAAAAATAAATTAAACATCAAATTCATGTTCTACTTTTTAAATTTTTAATCGCATGAAACTTATATTTGTGTAAATAAATGGTTCCATTTGTCAAAAAAAAAAAATTGTTGCTTAAGAATAAATTTTTGAAATGTCTGGCTCCTCAACAGAATTTTGTGTTACGCGAGTAATACAACGTAATTATAAATGTTCAACCACAATATTTATTATCCAAATACCCAAAACAACATCATTACTTCTTTTGAAAAGAAGCCTAACAGAACACAAGTCAACAGAATATACTCTCCCCTTAAATACATCTAAATCTAATCTATACTCTCGACCAAGAGATCAGATATTCAAATCTTCCAAACCTTTCTTAAACACAACCTCTCAATCTAATATATATTCTTGACCAAGGATTAGAGATTCAAATCTCCCACAAATCCTTTATACACAACCTATCATCAAGATTCTCTAAATCTAAGCTAAAGGGATAAGGAAGAAAATTGTACTGTTTTGAGGAACTTTGAGAAAGTAGGATAAACAAGGCAAAGGGAATGGCCGATGAAGTCGGTTCATAGTACAAAACATTCCTCCATCCATTGATGATAATATATCAGAATCCGAGAAAAATGAAGATGCACCAAAACAGGTTGATGAATGATGTCACATTGCTCAAGTATAGACCAGACAAACCTGGAGAAGGCTAATATTGAGCTCATCCCTTACATTCACACATAAACAATAATCTATCATCCCAAAGAAAACCACACTCAGAAATTTTAAATAATGCCAGCAAAATTTTAAGGTACATCCCTACTGTTGCTAACCGTAAACAAGAGTCTATCACGTCACTGACGACTGAGCCATGCCATTAGAAAGCCATGGCCATGAGTGAGGCAGCAAAAAGCACAATTGCACTAATAATCCGCCGGAGAAATGACATCATCAATCTTCAGAATCATTTTCACGACCTGAGTTGCCAATAAAATCTGTTGTTGCTTACCAATCAAAGTCTCGAATACATTTTGCTCCCGCATGTCATTTGTGCCAATATCATTGCAGTCTATTCCACAATATGGATTGTTCTCCTGCATATTAAATCCAAATTAATGATGAACCCTTCGTGCAAAGTTAATGCTTAAAATCACAAATATTAAGTTTGAATCAGTGATTTGAGATAGTTATTGTTCACAGTAACCTTAATTTGCTGAGATTTTACAGCAGAAAGTGTTTCAATGGGTTGTAAGCCACTGTTCTCCGCAAGTGCCATTGGGACAGCATCCAGAGCATCGGCAAATGCCCTGATAGCATACTGCAAACACGGGGAGAAAATATTCAACATCATTTGTCCATTTAGAAAGGCTACAGATAAGACAGAAACCTCATACCTGCTCAACTCCAGGGTATTTATCAGCAGCTGTCTCAACAGCAACTGAACAAGAAATCTCAGCTGAGGCACCACCATATACTATAGAGTTATTGCGGATGAGATTCCTAGCAACACACAAAGCATCGTGGATACTGCGTTTTGTCTCCTCTATCATCATTTTGTTACCTAAAACCATCGCACAATAGAACTCGTGAGCTTATAATCATCAAAGGACTTGAATCCAGATTTTAATTTGTGTTCTTTCATTTCCATCTTCTAAATTTTATTGACTCTTTCATATTTTACATTTTTCTCATCTTTTCTGCTTTTTAATATACAACAGCCTGCCAACCGACTTGTGAAGAAACTGGATACCGTAACTATGCATATATTAAAACCATACAGTCCAGAACTTGGTTCACTCTTAGCCATAATGCTAAACTTGGCACCACTGGAAGTGAGAAGTCTCAACTACTAGGTCAAATTCAACTCTTTTTTTTAAAAAAAAAATATTTATAAGTGTCCAAGCCTGCTTACGCACATTTCGACTAATCTCATAGGACAATCCACATAACCCTACAATATTTGTGTATAAAAAAACTCGTAGGATATTAAATCCTTTATCAAGGGCATATTCCCTTATTTGCCAATAGCTATAATGATTTAAGTCAAATTCAACTCTAACTTCATTTCTCTAACTAGTCAAATTCTACTGCCTAATCTATCATTTATCAATCAGTACAAAAGTGCTTAAATAAATTACTTGAAGAATGAACAAAATAACAAAGGATCTACCTACCTCCACGAATAAAAATGGTCACAGCCCTTGAATTTGCACAATGTTCAATGTATAGCATCCGATCTTTTGTTGTACCAAATGATTTTTCTCGAACCAAGCCAGCCTTTAAAAGAGAAGAAAAAGGAGATATCATTGTGAGTAAGAGCGGCTTGTCATATCAAAAAATGAGCTCACATAAATCAAGTTGCTCGAGTTCAGAAAAACAACAAACATATAAGCTACAACTAATACTTCATTATTTCACAAATCCCCAATAAGTCACAAAAGAGAAATTGAATGATAATTTAACTCATAAGACCAAGAAAAAATATATTTTTCATCCAAATAAGCTCCATATGGTTTTGAAAGCAAATCCAAGCCTATCAACCATGAAATATACATATGTATTCTACATTGAATTTGCACGCAAGAATAAAATTCAAAATTACAAAATTACAAAATGCTTAAAATTACTAAAAATAAGCTAAAGATAAATGAGGATTGATCAGCGATACCTTCCCAAGTTTTTCTGATGTTAATTCTTGGAACCTAGGGACTATTCTCCCACCTAAGAAATAGATGAAACAACAATTTGAACAAATAAGTAAAACGGAATATAATATTACTCTTGATCAAGAGTAATTGAAAAACTAATGACTCAAACAGAACCAACATTAGTTTAATTCAGTTTCTTGGCCTAAACAATTTGGATTGAAAACAATGATTAAAACATCATAATACTTGAGAATCAACAAATTAGTCAAGAATGGGTGCCACTTGACTTGTGACAATTAAAACTCCTTGTTTTAACAAACAAAAGGTCAATACCTAAAATGTTTAGTTACGAAGCTCAAGAAAAAGTAATATCCCAAGAAGGCAACATTATTATGGATTTCACAAAGCCCAACCCCATGGGTCACCAACATGAGTAATCTCATATGCTGATAAAATAATTGAGATAAACCTGTGGCTATCGCTATCAACTCTAGCTCCACACCACCAACCCATCTCACAGCTGGCAAATTTCGGTGCATCAGCAGATGATTTGCCTCATCATCAAATCCCCATTGACAAATGACCAATGTAGCGCCAACATCCTGAAACAAAACATGTATCTTTCATGAGAGGGGGAAAAACAAAACAAAAAGGAAAAAAACCTAATTTACATTGTTAACAGCGGAAATACCAAATTAAAAAAAATAAAAAATAAAAAACCAAGTCAATGAAACAGAGACCAGACAATGCTAAAGAAAATTATTAAAAGAACCATAGGTGAATATCCCTTAAAATAGAAGTATGGGTCCAAAAAATTCGTTGAAGTTGAAGGGCAGAACTCTCTCTTCCAGGAAACCTTTCTATTCTATACTAACCTCTATCTCAAGCCAAAAAGACCACAAAATAGATGTTAGTATTACACCATCAGAAAATGTCAGAGCCAGATTTAGTATTTTTCATACTACCTTGCATTTTTGCACCATGTCATCGAAGTATTTCTGTTCCTGTAGTCTCAACGTCTGGAACTTCTCCACTGTATCAATATCAACCTTATGCTTAGTCTTGGGCTTAGGGGGTTCAAACGGGCAAGTCAATATGGCAATCTTAGCATCTTCAATTTGCTTTGGCATCTGAGGGTGACTCATGTCCTTGTCAACAATAATACCATATACAAGTTCAGTATCTTCTAACTTCCCCCCGACTTTCCCCTCAACTTTTATCAGGTCTAAGTTAACGTCCCTTCTTTCAAGATCTGCCACAGCAACAACTGCTTTAACAGCAATTTCTGCTAGACTACGCTTACAACGATTCACACTGCAAGATAGGAAAAAGGTTATAAAAGGCATCGAAGTCACAATAAGTCATAATAAATATTCATCATCCATCTCTCTTTTGCCTGTGAGATTATATTGTAAGATTACTTGACTGTCAGTAACACAAAAAACTCTATTTCATAATCTGCACAGATACAACATTTATTATGCTACAAAATTCGGAGGAAACCATGGTGTTGATAGTTTTCATCGGTTCGTGTTACACATAACCAAACAAGTACACTTAGCAATCAATTAAATAACTATTTATGATAACAAAATTAATGATACTTATGCCAGACTAATATAAAAAATATGCAATGTTTATTAACTATTATCAAACAATGGTTTCAATAGTTATGCTAGATACCCCTAAACAAAACATGCACCAATGAATTTAATCTGTCCAACCATCATTCTAAAAATAAAGAATGTTGATGCAATAATGAAACAGCAAAGTATACTGGACTTTTTTTTTTTATAGAAACGACGACAGCCATTGAGATAAACATGAAAGAATAGATTCGTGTCACCGTACATCTTTGATGATAAAGTGGTCATGCAAGTTTGAACCAAAGGCTCTAAGTTTGCCTCTCCAAACTCAAACTTTTGTGCAATATGCTCCAGATGGTCAACAGCTATCCTGGAGGCCAGCTCATAACCCTCTGCAATTCGAATGGGATGAATTCCACGTTCTAACAATCGCTCAGCCTCTTCTAAGAGTGCACCAGCCATTACAACCACCCCAGTGGTGCCATCACCAATCTCATAGTCCTGACTTCGAGACAACTCAACCATCAATTTTGCAATTTGATTGTCAACATCCATCTGCTCCAAGATTGTTGCACCATCATTTGCTGAAAAAGACATAAAAGTGGAATTTACTGGAAAATAAACCAACAATAGAAAATAGTCCAAACTTCTACAAAATTCAACTTCAACAGCATAAATGAAACAATTTACAACAATAGTGAAATGTTTTAATGGACAACAAAAAAAAAACATCATGTATATTTTAAGAAAATATTATCGAACATAACGTAAACATGTATTGTTTTCAGCTACATCTCTGATACCATACCAAAAAATATATATATATTGGGCAGATGTTTGTACATGATCTCAGGTATACAAAATCTAAAAAGAAAATGAATGGAGTTACATCCTAAGCCCAAAACTTCAATGTTCAAACTAACAAAAACAGAACTTAAAAAATAAATATAAACAAAAACAAAAACCAAAAAGACCACCCATGGATTCACCTATGGCTCAAAATAAAACCACAAAAAGGGAAGAAGAAAAAAAAGATGTTTGCAATTCCTAAAACACGACAGTGTCCAGGTTCCTGCCCTTAAAAAGGACATAGTGCTTTCCTTAAATCTAAGTTTTTTCCAACCTTTCCAACCTTTCTTTTTTCTTTTAAAGAAGAATAGTATGCATGTGAAGTATCAAAGGGGATGCGATGTAGGGTCTCCAACTAAGCACTACAAAACGAACACGATACAGTGGTCAAAACCACAGCATTTCATGAATGATACCCTTCCACTAGTGATCATTAGCTGGTTTACACAGTCCAACTCGTGCTTTTGTCATCAAACTTGCATTTATTATCTAAAAAACCTTAGATAACTACATTGTCAGCTAACCTATAATCACAAAAATTCAGAAATGCTACTTCCCAAAGTTATAAACCAGCAAGAGCAAGTACAAAAACCAATAGAAGATCAAAGATTTTATATAAACGCCGAGTATAATAACATGCCCACGTTCAAGTACCACCAACTCATTAAGATGCGGCATCCAGATTCAAACAAAGGAGTAAAGAACAACGCTTTTCGTTCTAAAATCCCATAAAAGAAAGTGAGAATTAAGAAAAATAAGAGACTAGAAGTAAGAAGGAGAGGAAATGAGCGAAACTAACTTATTGTAACGTCGCCATCAGGGCTCTGGAGCATCTTGTCCATGCCCTTAGGACCGAGCGATGTCCTGAGGATACGAGCAACAGCTCTCCCAGAAGCAATGTTAGCCTTCTGGGCATCGAGACCCCTCAACCTGGTCTTCTGCTCCTGCTCCTTCAAGATTATAAATGGCCTTCCAAACTCATCGAAAGCGAGCGCCATGACTGGGTGGATATCAGCTTAACTCTCGGATTGAGGAGTTGCAGATCGTATATATCTATGAAATGGATCTCCGACTGCGAAGTAGCAACAAAGAGAGAGAAAGATCAGAGAAGCTCCTCGGACTGGAACTGGCCGGGGGAGAGTAGCGGGAGGGTTTTTAGAGTTTCCCTCCTTCCAGAGAGCCCTAATTGAATCCACCTTCCCCTCCTTATGGGCCTCCCTTTCCTTTTGTGTTTTACAAGTTTGGGCCTCCAATAGCGGCCCATTTCTACCAACCTCATTTCATTAGGATCTATGATTTGTGACTTATTTACAAAATTATGATTTTAATTTACTCCTTCTTCTTCTTCCTATTATTATTATTGCAAACTGCAGAGAAAAGTTTTTCAAACAAAACAAAAATCAAAGGAAAGAGAAACAAAAGTACTAAGTAGTAACATGTCGGGAATTGCTAATGACTTAATTTTATTATTTATATTTTATTTAGTAATTTCACTATTTCTGATACATTATGTAGAGGTAATTTGTATTTATTAAGTTCTATGTTGTGGCATGCACATTTGAGATTTTGGGAGACCATCTAAATTTTAGTCATTAAGTTGTACAAAACAAAATTTTGAAATTTGTAATGAAATTTTTTAGGGTCAATGACATGGTTTCATCGTCATTTTACAATTGTTAAGTTAGGTGTTGCATGTCAATGATATTCAAGTAGGTATAATCAACTTGTTTGTAAAGTGTTCCAACTTAAAATAGATAACTAGTTTTTCTTAATCTTCGATCAAAATATATATCTAGTTTGTTCCTTTAGATTGAATTCAATTTAATTTTGTGGTTTTTAGAATATGGTAATCACGTGTTCATATAACCAAAAAAATTCCTAATTTTCAAGGTTTTGAATTTTTTATATCAGTGAGTGTTCCTAATCCAAATGTTAGCGATGCATGTTGCCATTTTTTTTAAGGAGAAAACAATCACTTGAAGAATTATATCTTGAGACAAAAGAAAACTATTCAAGGTAAGAGGAGAACAATGTAGAGTAAATTTTCTCGTCCATGGCCTTGGATACAAGGTTATGAGCCAAAGCATTGTGAGACCATTGAACGTGGAAAAAAAATATCCCCCGAAGCCTTCGTCATGTCTTTAACCACATTAATCAAAAGGAAACTTCAATAATATCCATCATTTTTCCGTTTACAAAAATGACAACCTCAAGAAAATCAAATTCGGTGTAAAATAGGATTTTAAATTAATTACAAAGGTCTCAATAAGCCCCTCACATAGCGCATACACATAAGGAGTTTTGATTTCCTGACAGCTAGAGATGTATTGTCGATTAGCGCAATGAACACGCCCAAGATGATCCTGAATCACTCAACCTAAACTCCTGAAATGAGTGGAGTGGTTCTATGCATGCAACATTCGAGTTCAACATCCAAGTGTTCCTTAAAGGAAGAAACTACCGGTTGAGTCTATTTGAGGGGTTGAAAGTTCGGACCCTCACGTGAATTTTTTCAGCAATGTCTTCTATAGTTTTCATATGCACATTGTCATTACATATACTAGTGGAGTAAAAATTTGAGCCTACGAAAGACCATCTTATTCCTTGCCTCCCACACATTGCCAAAAAATGATGATACCTTTACCTATTTCAAGAATCAAGCTTATCGCAATAAGCCAAACCCAATGGTCTTGACTTAGACTTCGAAATACTTGTAACAAATAAATAATGAGGTAACAAAATTCAAAGCAGTGTTTATAAGATTAATGGTTATAAAAGTATATTTCAAATGCATTTGTTGTTATGTTTTTTTTTTTTTTTTTTTTAATTAGCTCGATATGACAGTAGATGGAATATGGTAAATAAATGGAATAATAAAGTGGGTAAATCATTCTCTATTGATTCAAGAAATGTGAGGGGTAAATCACATGGAATGTAAACAGATTTATACTGAAATTGACGACAAATCAATGAACATAATTGGATTATATTTTTGTTTCAAAAAAAAAAAAGGCATTAGCTACATACAAAAAATTAAATTAAATACAGTTTCAATACCTTGTCATACAATATTTTAATTTATTAATGTTATTTTAAAAGAAAAATAGTACTTCATCTATCTCAAAATAAATAAATAAATGATACTCCATCTTTCCATCCAAATGACCAATCACAAATTGACGTGATGATTATTTTAAAACTAATTAGATTGTTCAATTTTTCTTTTTGCTTTTTTAGAATATCTTCATCATGTTAATAATAATAACAAGGATTTTATTCTAGTTTTTTAAATTAGAAAATACTTAGTTGCATCTCCGCAATTATTTTGTACATCTAATAAATTGTTCCATCATAATTTACTACGTAACAATTTTTTTTTAATTTTTTCAAAAAATATTTTTAATATAATAATAATGAGAAGTATAGAGATGGATGCCAGTATGGGTGTTTTTAAATTTAGTTAGAAGAGTTGTAAAATGTAAATTTAAAATAGAAATGAACTGAAAATAGGAGATTATTTTTAACAAAGAATTGAATTATGTGGCTTGGCTCACAATACGCAGCCTTCAGTTTCGCCCAAACGCTAACAAACTCTAAGTCGTAAGCGAAAATCCCGTTGATTCCAAGATATATAAACCCCTCTCCTCTCCACTTTCAAATCAAGCCTTCACATTTCTTGCAGTTCTTCATCTTCATTTCAAAGAACTGCATTTTCCTTCAATAACCTTAAAAAAAAAAAAAAAAAAAAAGCTAAAAAGCACCAAAAATGGCACGCCAATTTGTTGTCTTTGCTCTCGTCCTCTTCGCCGTCATCGGCTTCGCCTGTGCAGCAACACCCGCCGAATCTCCCAAGGCCTCTGCTGATAATGCCGACGTCGGAGCTCAATTGGCTCCCGGCGCCGAAAACGAGATCGGAAACACCGAGGGGGCTGATGCTCCCGCAGGAAGCGAAGACGTGGTTGAAGCCCCTATCGGCGGACCTGATGCTGCAGCAGCTGGATTTGTCCCTGCTGAATCTCCTAAGAGTGGTGCCTCTGCCGTGAAATTCTCTGCCACCGTTGCCGGGGCGGCGGTTGCCGGATTTTTCTTCTTTTAAGTGGAGGAGAGATTTCATGTGTTTTGTGTGCTTTCACATTTTTAATCATTTGCAATTGTTCCTAAAATGGAAATTCGAATAAAAAGGAAAAAGTGAGGGTTATTTACAATTTATTTTATTTTTCTCTCCTTTTCCCTTTCCTACGTTCTTAACTTCTTTTTTTTTTTCCCGTGGATGCACCAATAAATTTAAACCTCTAAAAGAAATTTCGCATGAAATAAAGTCAATATTTTTTTTTTCGAAACTGACAACTAATATTCAAATAACTCTTAGTTAGAGAAAAAAAAAAAGTTTTTCAAAAGTATTTTTCATTTAAACTCTTTCATGAAAAATGGGTTTAAATTATAGTATACTTTTTTTGAAAATAACTTATTTTCAAAATTAAACATTTAAAATATTAATTCAAACACAGTACTAAAGTTCATTTATGTTGTAAATTCAAACAATAATGAATATATCTAATTAATTTCACCCCTTTTAGATAAGAAAAAAAAATTGTCATAACAATTTCCTCCTTATTTTCTGTTGGTATTATATGTGTGTAAATTTTTATTTGCACCAACGCAATGTATTAAAAATGAAGTGTATTTTATTATTATTATTTTTTTTTTGCTGTTTTCTCAAAATAAAAACAATTATTTTGAAACAAAAGAAAAGTGTCTGTTCAGATTATAAAGGAGAAACAAGGGTCTATCTGGTGGGAAATATTAGGTTACTACTATAAAGTATTACTAAATAATCAATAAACATGTTTTATGTTAATAATTATTATTCCGTAATATTACACAATTTCAATATAATTTTCATATTTAAAATTTAAAATAAAATCAAATTATTATAGTCGGATTTGATATTGTTATGAGATAGAAATATAGGGGAAAGGTTAGAAATTGTTGTAGCGTAGGGTTTTGCAGGTACGAGAGAGAGTAGGCGTAGCTCGGAGCTCCCTTGAAACGTTATTTCTGCAGATAGCTTTGAAGTTTGCTGCTGTTGTAGGGCTGAAAACTTAACCCAATATTATAATTAATTATCAATTAATGCCAGCCAGTAGTTCAAAACAATAATGCCTATGAAAATTTTACTAACACAATGCAGCAGCAGCAGCAGCAGCAGCATAAGCTATATATAGGATTATGTGTCACACCATTTTTAGAATATGATCATTCTGGCTGTGCCTGTGCAAGTCCTTCTGTTTTACGCACTCCCAGACTATGTATCAGCCTACGTGCATGGGTTTGCATGCATGGGTCAACTCAATTCTCTTATTCCATACATTATTAAATAGGTGCACTTCATGTGTTACACGTGCCAAACTCTTTCTTTTTTTTCCTTTTTTTAAATGATATATTTTTTTAATTGTGTGATTGAAATGAAATATAAAAAGCTACATCCAAATATTACTTTTTTTTTTTTAAATACCATTAATCCAATGCTTTATTGTAACTTTTATGAGTTTTAAGCATTAACTATTACATCAAAAAGGCAAATGGTCCAAATCTTCTTTCTTCAACCATTGAAAATAGCATAAGATGAATTGAGTAATAGAAATGTCTAGGACGAGAGGTAGCGGCGGATCCAGGATTTTATGTAAGGAGTCTAAGTCCATATAAATAACATAACATTGAAATCATATAATATTGTCAAAATGAGCAAAACTAACAAACATATGGATAGTGACATAGTACATGTTAAAATTTTAGTCCATTGACATTTCAATTTGTGTCATATGTAGTTCCTGAACTTATTGTGTGTCTAATACATAGTACTGAATATTTTTCTAAGAAAATAATATAACTATTGACTATAAAATTGAAAATTGAAGGTTTAGTTAGAACAAAAATATTTTTTTGTCTAATATAATTGCTAACTTTTAAGTATTTTTTATATTTTATGAGATTTTTATATAATTGAAAGTTAATATATTAATTAGAAATTTTTAAGAGGCTTATTAAAGTTAAAATTAAAAGTTTACCTATCTATTAGTCATAATATTAAAATCTAAGAATTAAACTTATATTAACATGTATGTAATTTTAAAATAATGGTAGAATAAATAATAAAGTAGAAATATTTATATGCAAAAATTGTGTTTATATGTCTTAATTTTTAAAAATTTAAAACAAATAATTAAATAATTACTAAACCCGCCTGAAACTAAAAAAATATTTGTGTATAAACAATTAAGCATTATCAGGGAAAATAAAAATAGAATTTAGTTTTTCTAACCCATATTTATATGTGCGTATTTAAAATTTTAAACAACAAAAAAAAATGGTAAAATTTAAGGTGATCACTAGAAAATTTAAATTAAGCTTTTTTTTAAAAAAAAAAAAAAACCGAAATTCTTTTTTTTATTATTATCCTAAATTAATTTTTTGAGTGCATGGGGCGCAGCTACTACTACATGGAAGTTGCACAGAATTTGACTTTAAAATGATATTAAATTTTATGTGTAAGATGTACAACCGACTTCGGTAAGCATAGTGATTTTTTTATATATATTTTTTAAATCGTATTTAAAATTTATATTAAAAATGCAAAAATCTATAAATAGAGAGGACACATGCTTCTGGTTCCTATGTGGATCCACCGGTGGCGAAGAGATGATGGGATGACTTTCCTATCATCTTCTTCATCTCCCATCACTACAAAATTTCGTTTTTATTACTTCTACGAGGATACATGTGGAGATTCTTTGTTGACGATTTGCAAGGATCATGTTTTCCATGAAATAACTAGTCCCCGTTTAATATTTAAAAAATAATCAATTAAAATTTGTGTTAGGAAAGTCTTCGATTAAATGGTCGATGGTTAATTTCTCGTTTAAAAAAACAATCTTAAACCTCTTAGGTGAGACAAATTAAAATGTCATATGTATTATGAATATTATAATAATAAATAGATGCAGATTGCTTAGTGTCCCAAAAACCATGTGTCACTCTTCATGTTGTCCATATGCTTTGGAATTATTCATGCTTCATGTGCATATAAATCCAATTTTGCCTATAAATAGTGGCATTTGATAGATCTTAAAATCACACATATATTGGTGAGAATTCCACTTCAAAATTCTACTAATTTTCATATTATCCAATTTCATAATTTTAGTTATTTTATTTTATATTATATTATATTATATATATTTAATATTATTATATAAATATATTATATATTATATTTTATCTATATCGATATTCCCATTGTGGTCTTCAAATTCACAATAATATGGAGTTATTTAATTAATAATATATATATAGGATCATGTTTTAGGGGTGTTCAAAAAACCCGGTAACCTGACCGACTACTCAACCCAAACCGCAAGGGTTGGGTTGGGTTAAAAATGTTAAAAAATATTAAATTCGGGTTGGGTCCCGGGTTACCCTATTTCAGGGTCGGGTCAACCTGACCCGACCCGAATATATATATATATATACAATAAAAGTTAAAACAAAAATAGTCAAATTAAAAAAAAAAAAAGAACCGGTGACCTAACCCGGCCTAACCTGAAATTTTTGGGTTGGGTTGGGTTGGGTTGACCCTCTAAAAAAGAATTCATTATTAGCCAACTCGAATTTTTGGGTTGATCCACAAAATTCTTCCAATCAGGCCCAACCCGGACCATGTACACCCCTATGTCCTAGAAAGAAAACTTGCCTAAAACAAAACTCACATTTAGAAAACTTAGCATATAACTTATTCGACCTCAAAGTTCCCAAAACTTTCTGTAAATGCTTTCTGCCTCTGTCTTGGAATAAACCAAGATTGAAGGAATAGAATTCCTTGCAGAAGCGTGTGAACGCCGTACAATTTGAAATTCAATTGATAAATAATAAAATACGTAGAAGTTAACAAATTTAAAATGCAGGATAAACATTCGTAAAGCCTAAGCATGCGATCTACAAAATGTTTAGAGGAGAGGAAACTAACCCTTGAAGTTTCATTTCTTCACAAAAATCCTTTCCGATCTGAACAACAACACCTCTTTGCTTAAACAATGAAAACCTTTCCAAAACACGTACACAATAGAGATAAACATCACCACTTGGACACCATGTTATTCTTTGGGAACAAGGAATTGAATGTGTGAGCTTCAAATTTGGTTTTGGTAGAGGAAATTTTACGGGTGAGGTAAAATTTTGAGATGTGTGAGAGGGAGCTCTGTGATTTTCTTAGAAAAACTTGCCATCAGTGATTTTTGAAAACCACGGGATAAGAGAAAAGTGAGAGGGAGGGAGTTACAATAAATCCCTCTCACTTTCTGTAAATGTAACTCCCATCACCGTTTTACTCGTTACATTTAACTCTTTAAATGCTACTGATTCCTCTAATAAACAACTTGTTTATAGTTCAACTATAAACTAACCCCTCTTGGGCCAATGAGAGGGTGGGGCCTCATTGTTCAAGACTCGGAATCAATAATTAAGGGAGAAATTTATCTATTTAATTATGAGAATAAGTGAATTCCATCCTATGTAATTGTGTTCCCAGCTCCGTACTCGGACAAATCCCCAAAATGGTAGGCATATTGAGTCAGTGAAACTGACAATTCTCACCCATACAAATCAAAGGATTACCCTCATAGACTCATTCACAACTCACTCAGATTCAGGTCAAGTCACATATGGTCATCCAAGTGAAATGTTAGTTTCTTCAAGTAACAGTGTTATATAGAGAAATCAATCATTTCACGGTCCAGTCTTATGTAAACTCTTTATATAAGATACCCTCAATCACATGTTTTCACATGAACAATATGGGTCATATCATTTGTAACACTTATAGCTCATGTAACAGTTACAAAGTAGGTCATATCTGCAGTGTCACCAGGATAAGGCATCCAACCTTAACCATGTACTACATACCTTTTAGGATATTACTTAAACATTATCCACATGTATGTCTACCACATATTGTTCAAGTTACATTAAACAACTTTGAATATTAGTTTATTGAATCGAGTTAATACTATTTAAATGTAAAAAAAAATACTTATTCTTTTATTAAATAAATAATTTGTATTTACATACTACAAATTACAAGATCCATGAGATTTAGGATACTAAATCCAACAATCTCCCACTCGTTCTAAATTGAGTGGTGTGTAAAGTACAAGATGCAATATAAAGTACAAGACAATAAACTAGAGCATCCACTATACCCCAAAATTCTCTCACTTGCGACAAGATGGTGCATATCCAGTAGATCCAGATTCTCCAGGTGATGCTAAAAAACTTTAGCTATGAAAGACTTTGTAAATGGATCAGAAATGTTGTGCTTCGAAGCGATTTTCATGACAATCACATCACCTGGCTGCACAATCTTCCTAATGAGATGATACTTACACTCGATGTGCTTTCCTCGTTTGTGGCTTTGAGGTTACTTGGAGTTTGGCACAATATCACTATCACTATTATCACAATATAGGGTGACAAGAATTGACATGTTTAGAACAACTTCCAAATCTATCAAAAATTCCTAAGCCAGACAACTTCTTTAGCAGCTTCATAAACAACTACATACTTTGTCCCCATGGTAGAGTCAGCTATACGGCCTTGTTTGATGTTATGTCATACTATAGTCCCTTCGTTAAGAGTGAGCACTGATCTTGATGTGGATTTCTTATAACCCTTATCAGTCTGAAAATCAAAGTTAGTGTATCCTATAAGGACCAAATCTTTAGCTCCATATACAAGCATATAGTTTCTCGTTCTTCTAAGATACTTAAGAATAGTTTTAACCATCGTCCAATGATCAAATCCTAGATTAGATTGATATCTACTGACTATTTCCACTGCATGGCAATATCTGACCTAGTATAGAACATGGCATACATGAGGCTATGTTCTGCATGTTGGGTTTTATGCTCTAAAACTCATAGATAGTAAATGTTATTAATTGACTATCATGAATAAAGATTTATAGATGTTGATTCAATAAACATTATTGTTTGTGTTGTTTGCCTATTTTCATCTGAATAACCCTAAATTCAATAAACTAACATTCAAAGCTACCTTATGAGTCTTGAACTGTATGTGGAGACATATAGGGATCAATGTTCAAAATACAGTATGAAGGGTCTATAGTGTAGGGATAAGGCTGGGTATCTTATTCTGGTAACATTATGGATACGACCCAATTTGTATTTGATACAAACGCAATAATCCAATGCGTTAGATGTGACCTTAATAGTCTTGGACATGTGTGATTTTGACGAAATATTGGGTATAGATTGGTTGGCTACTAACCATGCCAGTATAGACTACTCCCACAAGGAGGTGACCTTCAATCCTCTTACGGAAGTCAGTTTCAAGTTTAAAGGGATTGGGACCGTGGTCCTGCCCAAAGTAATTTCAGCTATGAAAACCAACAAGTTTCTTAATCAAAGTACTTGAAGTATCTTGGCCAGTGTGGTTGACAACAGAGAAACTGAGGTCGCCTTGACTTCAAAGCTAGTGGTAAGAGGTTATCCAGATGTTTTTCTAGAGGACCTCCTAGGTTTGTCACCGTATCAGGAGATAGGCTTTACTATCAAGTTGGAGCTAGGTACACTTCCATCTCGAAGGCTCTTTATAGAATGGCACTGGTAGGATTGAAGGAGCTTGAGATTCAGTTGTTGAATAGGGGTTTCATATGCCTGAATGTGTCGCCATGGAGTGCATCAGTACTATTTGTCAAAAAGAAGGATGGTTCATTACGCTTATAAATTGACTATAGAGAGTTGAATAAGGTAACCATCAAGAACAAATACTCTTTTCCTAGGCTTGATGACTTGTTCGATCAGTTGTAAGTACATTCCTAAGATTGCTTTTCGTTCTAGATATGGGCATTATGAATTCATCGTAAGGTCGTTTGGCTTTACTAATGCTCTTGCAGTATTTATGAACCTGATGAATAGGGTATTCAGGGAATTTCATGGCACCTTCGTGATAGTTTTCATTGATGATTTAGTGTCCTAAATCTCATGAATCTTGAAGTTTGTAGTATGTAAATATAGATTAATTATTTAATAAAATAATAATTATTTTATTTGACATTTAGATAGCATTAACTTAATCCAATAAACTAAGATTCAAGGTTGTTTAATGGAACTTGAACAGTATATATGGTAAATATGCAAGTGGATCATGTTCAAGTAATAACCTAATAAGTTTGTAATATATGATTAAGGTTGGATGCCTTATCCTGGTGATATTGTGGACACAACCAACTTTGTAACTGTTACATGAGTTATAAGCGCTACATACGATATGATCCATATTATTCATGTGAAGACATGTGATTAGGGGTATCCTGTATAAAGAGTTTATATCATACCAGACTGCAAAATGATTGGTTTCTCTATATAACATCGTTACTTGAAGAAACTAACATTTTACTAGGATGACCATAGGTGATTTGATCTAAATCTTGAGTGAGTTGTGAACTTCTGTCTATGAGGGCAAATCTTTGACCTATATGGGTGAGAGTGGCCGGTTTCGTTGACTAAATATGTCTACCATTTTGGAGATTTGTTCGAGTAAGGAGCTAGGAACACAGCTATACAAGATGAAATTCACTCATACCCATAGTTAGGGTAAGTAGATAAATTATTCCCTTAATAATCTATTCCAGGTCTTGAATAATAAGGCCTCACCCTCTCATGACTCGAGAGAGATTAGTTTATAGTTGAACGATAGACTGGTTGTTCATTAAAGGAATGAGTGACATTTAAAGAATTATATGTAACTACAGGGATAAAATGGTAATTTGACTCCACTGTAGTTATGAACAATTTGTGAAGGGTCAACTCATTAATGATTGGTTATAATCGTGAACACATAAATATATGTACAGTACGAAGAGGGCAATTGTCGGCCTTTAGTGAAGTGACTGGTTGTTAATGAATGTTTATTAATCTAATTAAAAAGTTTAATGGATTAATCTCATATCATTAAAGCTTCTAATATGTAGGTCCATAAAGTCCCATTGTTAGCTCACTAAGGATAAAAATAAAGAATAATTGTTTTTGAAATAATTTGAATTGTTCAAATCATTTATGAGAATTTAAGTAATTAATTATACTAATACGATCGATATAATGTATAATGTATATCGATATATTTTAATATATAGTTAATTATAAATATGATTTATAATTAAAACTATATAATATGTGAGAGAGAAATATTTGAATGAGATTCAAATATTATTATATAAATAAGATCTGAATATAAACAATAAGTTAAAATTTAATTTGAATACAATTCGTATTGAAACTATAAGTTATAAGAAAGAGTTGCATTATAATATGATTATAATACATATTATATGGTTTGTTGATTATATAACTAACCATAATCTATGTATTGTATTAATGTTAATTTAATAATATAATTATAACTCCCCATGACAAGGGAATTACATTTACAGAACTTGAAAAAGAGTTATTGTAACTCTATCTCCCTCACTCTTCTCTTATCCTATGGTTTTTAAAAATTACCGATGGTAAGTTTTTGTAAGAGAAAACACAGAGCTCTCTCACACACATCTCAGAACTTTTCCTCCCCTGTAAAATTCCTTCTACCAAAACCAAATTTCGAGCCCACACATCAAATTCCTTGTTCCCAGATAATAACAATGTGTCTAAGTGGTGGCATTCATCCCTATTGTGTACGTGTTTTGGAAAGGTTTTGTGGATTGCGAATTGGATGTTTACAAAAATTTGGCACTTAAATTTCCTGCTTTAAATCGTTTAAAGTTGTAAGGGCTTGCTACTTTTTGGCATTTGACTTCTTACTAATGGATCTGTAAGTATGTGTCATTCATGGTGAAGAGTTTGTTGTGAAGGAGGCTTGAATTTGAAGCATTTCTAGTGAAAGTTGAAGCAAAGCAATAGTTTCTGGCAGCACAGTGGCGCTCGAAGAAATTCGCATAGAGTGTTGTGGCACTCGTCATAGAGCGCAGCAGCTGTTGTTTGAGCTGATTCAAAAGCATTTGTGCAAACACTTATGCTTCAAAATAATGAAAACTGTGAAATATTAGCTTTCATTCTCCTTTGTTCGAGAAAGTCTATACCTAAAGTAGGGGCCTAACTGCTAGGGGAAGTGTCAGCGGAGGCCCTGGTGGAATAATAGAATAATAGTAGTACTCTGATTGCCTAGCGGAGGCCTATCGTATTCTCAATTATAGTCAGAGATCTCCTTATTCGCCTAACTACCTTTCCTTCTCTATTTCACCTCCAGTCCACAGAGATTCATTTCACCGATGCGAAGAAGACCTCTCGAGACCGTTCTGTAAGTCACACCCTCTACTTCTACTTCTAACTAAAGGTGAACAACTGACATTGCAAGAAATAAAGAGCCCTTGCCTGTTTGAGTCGGTGGTTCTGAGCTGAAAAGCGTACCAGTTGTTTGAGTCGCGAAAGGGCTACTCATGCTTGCTATAACAATTCCTTATGAGAGGCTACTAGACTTGTCTAAAAGAAGAAAAGATGCACAAGCCACTCTTTCTCTTTTCTCTCCATGAAATTCTGTCGAGCACTGCAACGCTCTTGTCGCAGTGTCATCTCCAAAATCAAAACCAGAGCACAATGGCATTGTCTCACAGCATGCACCACTGCGCTCTGAGAAATTCACACGCGCGTGCCCTGCGTATTGGAAATCATGGGTTCAAGGCCAGCGTGAAACTTGGAGCAGTTTTTAGGTTTTTTTTTCTTGTTTTATGTAATTTTATTTGTTTTAATTAATTAAATTAATATAAATGTTATATTAATTTAATTAATTCTTATGAATGCCAATATTTTGTCCAATTTTACCGTTTAATTAATTTTACATGTGATGTGTGATTAACTTTATATTTATTGCATAATGTATGTCATATAGTTAAAATCCCACCATAGGATAAACATTTTATAATAAATTATATTTATTGTAATTGTTATAATATATAGTTGCATGATATAATAAGCATGTTCATGCATCATATTGAATATAATTATTATATTATATGATTGCATGCGTAATTAACATGTCCGTGCATCATATTATAGTATAAAAGTTATATTATATGGTTGTATGATGGATGTGTTTATTTGCTTAGTTTATAATATAAGGGATATTATATAATGAAATTGAAATTGCATTGAGCATGATATTACTAGTAAATATAAGTGCTATATTTCTTGAATGTCACTGGATGCATGATCATAGGCATTAATTACTTTATTATTTTATAAGCGTTATAAGTTTAATGATTGGAATTAAAATCTATAATCAAGAATTGCATGCAAACATATGTTTCAATTAATTTTAAATGGTGTAAAATTAATTTACCTAGACCTATGTTCAAGTATTTCTAATATGATTAGAAATAGACTAATATTTTATTTTTCCCTTTAATAGGATTAATTTGACTAATAAAAGATTAAATTTATACAATAATTGTCTATAAGAGATCTTTGTCTAAGGAATGTTCTGTCAAGACTGGGGTATTTAAACTGATGGAAACGGATCATGCCTATTGGGAATCGACCTAGAAGGTGAATTAGAGAAATATTTTGTAAGCATGCAATAAATGATTCGATTTATTAAAATGTGTAATAAATAAAATCATATATCGTTAAACTATTAAATATAAATGTTATATTAAGCAAATTAACAAGCATTTAGTAAATTATTTAGGCGGATTTATCTAAGTTAATAAATCATAAGTTTTAAAATATTTAGTGGAGGAAAAAAATATATGTTATGTCATTTTTTCACTCACGTTCTCACTAAAAGTTCACATTGTGAGATCCATGCTTGGCCTTGTGATGTCCCAAGCGCACCCTCCCTTAGGAGCGTATTTGCATGAGTCAATATCAAGGTGAATAGAGAAAATGTTTATAGTAAGTGGAAAAAAGACATGTGTCAATACATCCTACGACCTTCTTCATTAGTTTGTAATGTTTTTCCATGCTCAGCCCCGTGGCACCCTGGGAACATTTGCCTTAAGAAGGTGTTTACATGGAAAGGGAGAGAGCGAACTCTAAAAATGGATAAGATCGTATAGTCAAATGTACCAATTATGTTCTTCCCTGAGGCACACTAGTTGTGGGTGGGGCTATAGGGTTGAAAATAAAGTGTTACACTTACAAGAAAATACTTACAATAAAACGATAAGTAGTTAATGATTTCTTGATCAAATCAGTGTTAGTTAAATATTATAGGAATAAGAGATATTCTGGAGTAATATTTAATTGAGAATGTCTTAATTTAGTGAAGGAATAACTGTACACCTTTCTTAAGTGACATTTATTCTAAATCTTGAAGTATTATTGCAAAATCAAATGTTTTTAGGGTTCATTAAGTGTTTTGTTAAATTGATTGGATTACATGAGTTTTTACATTCAGTAATTTATTTTGTATCAACAACTTATAATCATAACTAGCGTTGTAATTTCCTTAATTGGTGCTGATAAGTTAACAGACAAAAATTACACTAGCTAGAAAAATATGATAAATACAGTCTTGGTCATCGACAACCTCAATTTTTTTCTAATAGAGGAATGTCCTCCAGCCCTGCAACTCAATGCATCTCAAAATGTTTGTGATGCCATGATAGGTGGACAAAGGCCAATGACAATACCTGAGTCAACATTTTGACAAACTTAACTAAAGTCTTTGCCAGAAAGCATGAGACTATGGTCGCAGTGAAGGAACTCTTAAATAAGAGAACCATTGAGCGGAAGCAAGATCGTTCCAAACCCATTGTGAAAGAATAAAGCATTTACAAATATACAACAACAGTTATGCATCATCGAGTAAATTACAACATGCTTTCAATTAAAAACAAAGGGAATCGAGTCATATACCTTTGAAGAACTCTTCTTCAAGTATTCCCTCGATCTACACTAGTCAGGCATTCCAGTAAACTCGATCACGAGCATGAATGCGATAAACAACCAGTACAATCACGACTGTTAGATCCTCGACCCTCGAACAACAACACTCGACACTACCACTCGGTTGCCTTTGTATTCTCGGTGTGAGAATTCAGAAGGTGTGAGCTCTGTGTGGATTTGATAGAAGGAAGGAGGAAGTATACGATCGAATTAAACGATCGAGTAAGTGAGAGAATGAGAAGCCTCTATCGTATAGAGTTGGATACTCAATTATTTAGTAAATGAGAGGTAGCCATCTAGTAAACTCGTTCGTCGTTTGATCTCTCAAAGGCTATCGTATAGCTTTGCTATTCACCCGATCGAATGTCTTGCGATTATGAAAAATGAAAACAAATTTCACTTTTATTTTTTAGTTATTAAAACTGAAAGAAACTTCCCACTTGCAATTGATTGATGGAGAAAAGAATAACCACCAACAATTACCATATAATTGTTTTATTATAAATAAATATAATAACTAATTTATCATATTATATTTATAACCTATAGTTTTAATATCACATCATATGTAGTATATAAACCATAGTTCTTTTTTACTTTATGACATTTAATATAACTCATATTTATATTAATTCCTCAAATCAATGTATGTAATACATCAAATAAATTATATCACATATAATTGAATTAATTATATCATATTTAATCAAATTCGCTTTTGTTAATTTGAACACTTCAAACTAACCCAAAAACTTCAACTTGAATCCATTGAGCTACCAAAGGGACCTTATGGACCTGTAGCTTGAAGCTCCAACGGTACGTGAATAACTGACTAAACTCTTTAATCACGATATCCACCATCCGTTAACTGTCGGGCACTCCATTAAAGACTGACAGTTGCACTCTTCGCACTACAAATATATTTCTGTGTCCATTGGATATAACCAATCAATAGTACGATAACCCTTCACAAATCGCTCGTAAGTATAATTAGGCCAATTTGCCCATTTACCCCTGTAGTTACACCTAACTTCTTAAGTACAACTGATTCCTCTAATGAACAATACATCATAGTCTTACTATGATTGAACACTTCTTGGGTCATGAGAAGGTGTGGTGCCACATTGTTTAGGCCCTGGAATCAACCCTTAAGGGAGCAATCTATCACTTACCCCTACTTCGGGGAAGGAGTGAATTTCGTCTTGTGTAGCTGACTTCCCAGCTTTCCAATCAGACGAATCTTCGAAGTGGTAGGTTTGAGTCGTCGATCTGGCCACTCGCACTTATGCAAATCAAAGAATCGCCCTCATAGGCAAGAGTTCCCAACTCACTCAAGATTAAGGTCATGTTACCTAGGTCATCCTAATGAAATGAAAGTCTCTGTCATGAACGGCGTTATATATCAAGATTAAACATTTCGTGGTCCGATCTTATATAAACTCTTTTGTATATGATACCCTTGCTCATATATCTCCACATGAATGATCAGGATCAGATCATCTGTAGCACTTTATAACACTTATAACATCTACAAAGCAGACCATATCTGTAGTGTCACCAGGATAAGGTTTCCCTCATTTGTCCATATACTACAAACCATTTAGGTTATCACGTAAGGCATGATCCACTTGTATGTCTCCACATACATGCTTAAGTTACAACGATAACTAGGGATCTTAGTTTATTAGTTTATGGTTAATGCAACTAAAATGTCTCGTATTTCATAGACAATAGTGAAGAAAATATCTCATATTATTACATTAAAGATGTTTTTTTATACACGTGTTTACAAACTACAAGACCCTACGAGATTTAGGGCATCAACCCCAACACGCAGCATGCAAGATTATGGAGTAATCATATGAGATGTACGGGCAACTATCCACATATCTCAAGCATGATCTCTCAGGTTCATCTTCAACGCCAAAATGAACGAGGGATCATTTGTTAGGGAACATGTGTTTAACATGATGGTCCATTTCAACGTGGCCGAGATGAAGGGAACCATCATAGATGAATCCAGCCAAGTAAGCTTAGTTTTAGAGACTCTTCCGAAGAGTTTTCTTCAGTTCTGCATCAATGTCATCATGAACATAATTGAATAGAATCTTACCACCCTTCTCAACGAGCTGCAGATTTACGAGTCCTTGATGAAATTCAAAGGGCACCATGGGGAGACAAATTTTGCCAGCTCCTCCAAAAATTTCCACAAGGGTTCTACCTTTGGACTAAGTCTACGCCTTCTTCCTTAGGCTCCAAGAAATGGAAGAAGAAGAAATATGGTAAGGGGATTAAAGCTACCCCACCAGTTACTGCCCAAAAGGGTAAAAAGGCTAGTTGCAAAGGGATCATGTTTCATTGTAACCAAAATGGGCACTGGAAAAGAAACTACCCAAAGTACTTGGTCGAGAAAAATAAAGCAAAAGAAGGAAAATATGATTTACTAGTTCTAAAAACTTGTTTAGTGGAAAATGACGACTTTTTCTGGATACTTCATTCAGGAGTTACTAACCACGTTTGTTCTTCATTACAGGAAATTGGTTCCTAACAACAACTGGAGGCTGGAGACATGACTCTACGGGTTGGAATAGGGCAAGTAGTCTCGGTGATTACAGTAGAGAGATTGAATTTGTTTCTCAATTTAAAATATATATTGTTAAAACAATGTTTATTTTGTTCCTTATTTCAAGAGGAATTTGATTTATTTATCATGTATATTTGAACAATGTTATAATATATCTTTTGTTTGTGATAAAGCGTTTATCTCAAGAAATGGTATTAATATTTGTTCCGCAATAAATGAAAACAACTTATGTGCTAAGATGATTAGCATCTAATATGCTCCATAACGTTGAAATGTTCAACCCTGCAACCACACAAAATAAAATATTAAAAGCTTCTAAAAAAATGCCCATGTTTGGCATCTAAGATCGTGTCACATAAATCTCAATAGGATTAAGAGGTTGGTAAAAGGACTACCTGTATATGAATCTTGTCCTTAAGGTAGAATGATGAAATGACCTTTTACTAGAAAAGGTTATAGCGCCAAAGAACCCCTGGAACTTGTACATTCAGGCCTTTGTGATCTGATGAATGCTAAGGAAAGAAAAAGGTATGAATAATTCACCACTTCTACAGATAATTATTCTAGATATGGATATGTTTACCTAATGCAGCATAAGTCTAATACACTTTAAGAGTTCAAGGAGTATAAGGCTAAAGTTGAATATTTATTAGATAAAAAGATAAAAACACTTCGTTCTGATCGAGGTGGAAAGTATATGGATATGAGATTCCATAACTATTTGATAAAACATGAAATCACATCTCAACTCTCAGTACTTGGTACACTTCAACAAAATGGTATACAGAAAGGAGAAACAAAACCCTGTTATCCATGGTTGGTTCGGTCAATGAAGAGTTATGTTTCTCTACCTAACTCGTTATGGGGATATGTAGTGGAGACTGCAACATATCTCTTGAATCAAGTTCCATAAAAAAGTGTTTCTGAAATACCTTTTGAGCTATAGAGTGGTCGTAAAAGTAGTTTACGACATCTCAAGATTTGGAGGTATCCATCACTTGTGCTAGTGGCTAATCCAAAGAAATTGGAGGCACATTCAAAGTTATGCTTCTTTGTAGGCAACTTAAAGGAAATTAGAGGTGATCTCTTTTATGTTCCGAAGAGAACGAAGTGTTTGTATTGACAAATGCTACTTTCTTGAAGAAAGACCACATTAGGGAGCATAAACCAAGGAGAAAAATCGTACTAAATGAGCTTTCCAATGGAACTAATGAATCTTCAACAAGGATTGTTGAAGAAGTAAGCACTTCAACAAGAGTTGTTGATGTTGCTTCATCTAGTCATGCACATCCTTCTCAAAAAGTTGGGGGAGCCTCTACGTAGTGGGAGGGTCATAACCCAACTTGCTCGTTATTTTAGTTTAATAGAAAATCAAATCGTCATACCAAATGATGACGTTGAGGATTCATTGACCTACAAGCAGGAAATGGTTGATGTGGACAAAGATGAATGGATTAAAACCATGAATCAGGAAATTGAGTCTATATGACTTCAATTCTGTTTAGTCACTTGTAAATAAACCTGCTGGGGGTAAAAACCACAGGATGTAAGTGGATCTAAAAGAGAAAGCGATGTGTAGACGGTAGGTGCAAGGCTAGATGAGTGGCAAAAGGTTATAACCAGGTCGAAGGAGTGGACTATGAAGAAACTGTTGGGTTTTATGCCTTAAAACTCATAGATAAAAATGTAAATAATTGATTGTCATCAATAAAGAGTTATCAATGTTATTTCAATAAGTGTTATTGATTGTATTGTATTTGTTTTGTCTTAATAACCTTAAATCCAATAAACTAATATCCTAGACTAACTTATGAATCTCAAACTGTATGTGAGACATACGGGGATCAATGTTCAAGATACAGCCTAAAGGTTCTATAATATAAGGATAAGGTTGGGTACCTTATCCTATTGATAATATGTATACAACCCACTTTGTATTTGATTCAAATTCAATGGTCCAACACGTTCATGTAGTTGACATACGAGTGTGGTATTCTATGCAATGAGTTTGCATAAGACTGGATCGTGAAATAGTAACCACTAGATGTAACTCGGTTGACTAGTTAGGTTTCTATTTTAATAAGATGACCTAGGCAACTTAATCTTAATCTTGAGTGTATTATGACCTCCTGTCCACGAAGGATTGTCCTTTGCTCTGTATGGGTGAGAGTGGCTAATTTGAAGACTCAATATGCCTATCATTTTGGAGACAAAATGTAACAACCCAGATTTGTACGCATACACTACAGGAAATTAAATATTGAAATTTATTGGATGATAAAAATAAATACCCTAACCTTAATTAGGAAGCAGAGAAAATAATAATAATAATAATAATAATAATATTAATAAATAAATAAAAATAAAATAAAATTGGAAAGAACGAAGGTGGAGAGAGCGAGACTCTAATTGAATGATGAATAAATAAATAAGTAAATAAAAGAAAATTGGAGAGAGAGAGAGAAAGATGGAGAAAGCGAGATTGAAGAGAAAATTAGAGAAAGCGAGAGTGGAGAGAACGAGATTCCTGGAGAGAGCGAGATTAAAGAGAAAATTGGAGAAAGCGAGAGTAGAGAGAGCGAGATTGAAGGAAAATTGGAGAGAGCGAGAATTGCAGCGAGAAAACTGGAGAGAGCGAGATACTGAGAAGAGAGTTGCGCGATCGAAGAGAGAATTGGAGAGCGAGAAACCCCAGCGAGCGAGGCTAGCGAGATTGAGGCTGGCGAGAGTAGAGAGAGCGAGATCCCTGGAGAGAGTGAGATTGAAGGAAAAATCAGAGAGAGCGAGAATTGTAGCGAGAAAGCTGGAGAGAGCGAGACGGAAGAGAAAATTTGAGAGCGGGAGTGGAGAGAGTGGGATTCCCAGCGAGAAAGCTGAAGAGAGCGAGATTCTGAGAGCAGGGAGAGCGAGATTTGGATGGAGCAAGATTTGGACAAAGCGAGAGTGGATAGAGCGAATTCCTAGCGAGAAAACTAGAGAGCGAGATTCTGAGAGCAGAGTGAGCGAGATTTGGATAGAAGCGCGAATTATGCGTTGAATTTGGCCACGATATTATAGATTATACATAGAAAAACCCTAAAATTGAATACAAACAAAGAATGATGATGTAAGGGTAAATGTTAGCCAAGATTAGGTGCCTTATTGAGAGGAATCCTTAAACCCTAAGTAATTTTAAAGAAGCCACCTGTAGGATGATTTGTCACACTAAGAAGAGCTGAAAACTCCTATAAATAGGACCCTTTGCCGAAGATTTCTCAAACAAATCTCAGTAACAAAGAATCGTGTAAAAAAATAAGTGTGAGTGAGGAAATTCTGTTAGATTAAAAGAGAAAAGCTTGGGTAAGGTGCTGCCGAAATTTCTGCCCAAGTTTCTTCTTTTGATTTAAAAAAGGGAAAGCTCTACTGATCAAATCATAAAGAATAATAAGGAATAATTAGATCACAGTCAAGGTAAGTAGTTTATCTCACCCTCTCTTTAAGTGTTCTATGCTAGTGTACCTTTATTATGTTGCATGATTATGTTAATGGTTATATTGCATTACATGTTTAGAACACGTTTCTCTACAAGGGACCCCATGCATTATGTTTGTTCACGATTAAGTTAAAATCAAGTTTTAATTAGGTGTAAGTTATGCTTCCAGTCTAACCTTACGTTTATGTTAATGGTTGATGTTGGATGCGACTTTGGCCCTACTGACTGCATGACCCGCTAATCATCAGATGGGTTAGTTTCCGCTTAAGTCCTCATCTTCCTATCAGGGCGGAGAAATTTATGCTTCCAGGGCTGGTAGGGCATGTATGGTTGCACCCCTCCAGGCTTAATCTTACGTTATGTTTACGCTAGGGACTAGCAAGGTATGTATGGTTGCACCCCTTTAGTCCAATATTACGTTTATGCTAATGGTTGATGTTGGATGCGACTCTGGCCCTACTGACTGCATGACCCACTAATCATCAGATGGGTTAGTTTTTGCTTAGATCCCCATCTTCCTATCAGGGCGGAGAGATTTATGTTGGAAGCATAACCGACCACCACATGTTATTATATGTTTTCGGTCCCAACCATATGTTTTCATGACATGTTGCTTGTGATTGTGCATTTGGTCACTACCCTACGTGAGAACTACTTACTGGGTATATTGTATACTCATCCTATATTTTTACAGACTTTGTAGGTAAGGACACAGCGTAGATGGCAGAATTGGTCGTCGCTCAAATGGCCAACCATCAAACTCACTATTATAGGCATATGCATTTTGTACCACCATGCTATTGTTTTATGGATCCTGGTGTTTTGATAAATAAACTTCTTTTATATAGTTTTCTATCTAATTAATAAAATTTAGATATGTTCTTTGAAATTTTCACCAAACTCATCTCATGATAGAAAAGTCTAAGTATGCATGTCGTAGCGGTTGGATCATAATGTGTAAGGATCCGGTCGTCACAGTTTGGTATCAGAGCGTTTGGGCCAAATAGGCTCTATTGCATTAG
The DNA here is from genome assembly GCF_027475165.1 of Benincasa hispida. Classification (NCBI taxonomy): domain Eukaryota; kingdom Viridiplantae; phylum Streptophyta; class Magnoliopsida; order Cucurbitales; family Cucurbitaceae; genus Benincasa; species Benincasa hispida. The sequence goes on from NC_143481.1 coordinate 14,346,806, forward strand.
AAGAGTCGTGGTGTTTGATGGTTCGGCCTGTTAAGTGATGCCCATAGCCATGCCAAATACGCTGGTAAGTGGAATTTTTGAACATATAATTTAGTAAACATAGGTATGAGTTAAAAAAAAATGATTTGAGAATACAGGACGTTCCATCCTTCAATATTTGACGAATCATCCGTGCATCCAACTATAACATTGAATTGGATAGAAATAGAACTAGTTTCCACCATGAACATCCCAGAAGAACAAAAAGTAAATTATGCCACCTCCATGTTAAGAGATGATGCAAAGTTCTGGTGGGAATCCACACAAAGAACAATCAAAGGTACAGTCTCATGGCAACAATTCAATCAAGCTTTTTACAACAAGTATTTCTCTTTGACAATGAGATGTCAAAAGGAAGTGGAATTTCTTAATCTTCGTCAAGAGAACATGTCGGTGGCAGAGTATGAACAAAAATTTGATCACTTGTCTCACTCTGTTCCTCGACTAGTGGATACAGAAGAGAAGAAGGTGGAAAGGTTTATTTGGGGATTAAGAGAAGGCATTCGAGGCATTGTTACTGCTTTCCGACATAAAGAGTATGCCCTTGCCCTCGAGTCGGCCTTACTCATGGAAGTAGATCTTGCTGCCAAAACCTCAACTTCGGAATGAGGATTCATGCCAAATCAAAAGAGGAAATTCACCCAACAAGGCTTCCAACGTTCACAACGGCAAGCAAAAATTTCTCAAAGCACTCAGGGTATACAGTCACAACAGAAGAGTCGAACATTCACATATTCTAAGTGTATAAATTGTGAAAAACACCATCAGGGGCAATGTCTTCGGAACTTAGGGGTGTGTTTCAACGGCGGCCAGACAGGTCACTATACAAAGGCTTGCCCAAAGCTTATCAACCAAGTATCAACGGCCCAGATCACCCAGCCTACTAGTAACAAGGTTACCCAACAACAGAAAGGACGGGTGTTTGCTGTTACACGTCAAGAGGTAGAGGATCAAGATGCAGTTGTTATAGGTACATTACCCATCCTCGGGTATTATTCCCAATTTTTTAGATTGATTTCCACAAATCAATTACCCAAAATTCTCAGAGAATGGGGAGGTTCCCAAATTGTGGTGTTCGTGCATTCAATCCGAAGGAGAATTGATCCATTCGTCTAAGTTGTCAAAAGAAAGTAAGTGTTTTTTTTCTCTTATCTGTAATATTAAATTCCCACACAATAAAACATGCTTAACCTAATTTTACAGTAGGTTGAGGTTTTCAGGTCTTCGTGTTATTTTGTATTTTTCACAGTATACTGGTATCTTAGAATCTAAAATAATTACAAGTTGGGTCTTGGGTTTTTCCGTTGCGTTAGGGATTTTATTCCTACATTTGGTATCAAAGCAACTCGTATAATTAATTTAGAAATTTCAAATTTTGCACTGGCCTGGTAGGTTGAATTGCATTCTGGAATGTGGTTTGTGAATGAATGTTTACGGTATTGTTTGGCCTTAGATTTACATGTTTTGATTTGATCAATTTATAATGGTTATGTGTTTGTTGGTGTTTCATCATGTAAATCAAGACTTCTATATGTCCGTGTCTAAAATTAGTGTTGTTTACAATGAAGATTGAGACCAGTTTTGGCCAAATCTAAAGACTAGTTTTGTAAAATTAATGTAGTTTATTGCTTTATTTTATCTTAGGGGCCAAATTTTTTATTTATTTGCTTTTTAATGGCTTTATGAATGTCATTTAGATAAATCCCGCAGTAGGTTAAGCATGTTCATGAAAGAGCTCTAACTAGAGAGAACCGTGAGCAGAAGCAAGATCGTTCCAATTTCCATCATTGAATATAAGTTTTACAGTAAAACAAGAACAAGATATGCATTTACATAAATTATAGCATCCTTTAAAAAAAACACTTAGGGTTTCATAAACCTTTACCTTTGAAGAACCATTTCTTCAAGAACTTCCTCGAACAAAACACGAACAGATCACCTTCTCTATGTGGGTTTCCTTCTTCAAAAGGGACATCACCACTTGAGAAACCTCTGTATTCTCTTGGGATAAAGGATTCAAGCAAGAGTTGTGAGTTTTGCTTGAATCCTTGGAAGAGGGAAGGAGATGGAGAGGAAGAGAGGGAAGAGAATAACTTTTCTTCTCTGTTTTTGTTTTTCCAGAGAGAACTCTTCTTTCAACGTTTTTCCAGAAATAAGATGAAAATCTCATCCACTCTTTTTTTACACAATCAACGTATATTAATTGAGAGAAAATTGGGGGATGGGGGGGGGGGGAGTTGTAAAAATTTAAAATTAGAGAAAGAAAATTGTTTTGGGAAGTTCATAATCACACGTGATATGAAGACATTTATATGAGTCTTTTGGTATTTTTATTAATATATTTCTACTAAAAGAAAACTAAACGATGATTAGAAGTGTTGAAGAAATAAGTAAGACCATTTTTTCTGTATAAAATAATATCCCATTAGGCTACTCATGTAAAAAACAGGGAAATTTAAATGATTGTGCAGTTGAACCTATTTATTAGGCTATATGTGTAGAAAAACTTTTTTGGGTTCTTTAGACAAATGGCTAAAACGAAATTAACTTTACAAGAAATAGTCAAAGAAGTTTCCACTTATAAAAATGGCCAAAACACTCAAACAATTTATTAAAATATAAAAGAAAATGAAAATTATACCCCTATTAAATCCATACATTCTTGGTGTATTTAAAAACAAAACCGATTGGATAAAATAAAATCATATTATCTAACCACTTAATTCTAAGAACTATGAGAAAATCGTCCTAAACCTTCCATATTGATAACGGAAAATAATAAAAAAAATCTCTCTACTAAAAAAAATATTAAGATCTAATGTGTAAAAAAAAATCTAACATTCAAATGAAAATATGAACAAACCCTAATGCAAATACATACCTAAATTTACAAATATATCGTTGTAACAACCCAACTTTCTATTATACCCCTAGGTCGCTACTATATGTACGTATAGACTTGTCGAAAAATTTCTCGAAGAAAAATTTAATAAAAAAGAATGAAACTTTTATTTCATTAAATGAAGCTCAAATAATAAAAATTCTGAAAACACCATTTGGGGTACCCCTGACCAAAATTTAGAATAAATAACAATTTAACAAATTAACCAATGGACAAATGAAATGATCATGAATTTTAGAATGCTAGACTCCTAAATTAGACCCTATAAAAAATGACCTAAGTGCGAAAGCGATGACACATCCAAATGGCCGGGTCACGGATCTCTCATGTCATTCACCGGTCTATCCTTACTTTTACATGAAAAACATGAAAGGAAAAGAATGAATATATATATATAAACCAAGTAAGCGACCAGCTATTGGGCCCGCTGAGTGAACTATTATACTCCCTATCGGGGCTAGGGGCACATTACACATCGCAGGCATAGGCATAGAAGTAAGCATAAGGGGTGAACCCGAAGGTACACTTTCATAAGTAGTGACCCCGGAGAACACAATCACAAGCATAAGTGGTGATCCCAATGGAACACTATAACATAGGCATAAGGTGTGAACCCAAAGGGTCACGTAGTGCAAAGTGCGTAGCCCGATAAGAAGGCTAATAGCTATGGTCAAGCCAACATAATCGTAAGCATACATGCATAGTCTCAATTCATGCTTAAAAGATTTCAAAACATTCTCTAAATCTATCCATCAATCAGATGTAGCAAACGTTTACATAATATCATACTTCTCGTCACATAAACACAGTCTCTACAAACACACTCAACAGCCCACCGTGACAAGTCATAGCAACTATACCTATCAACACATAACTATGCTATCAGTGAAATCACAAACTCAAATCAGCTTGGGTTCAGGGGTAAATCAGTAGTAAATTACTTACCTTGATTTTAAGCCCAGATATCAAGTAATTAAACCTCCCTCTTGGATTTGAAATTCTTGAATCAAGGTGCCTAATTATAAAGCATAAATAACTTTAGTTTCAACTTTAAGGCCCAGTTCAAATATATAAATTACCAAAACGTAGTCCACCTACCCAACACGTGGTTTATTCCAAAACACCATAAAATTCCATCAAGTACTCCAACGTAAACATAAACAAGAACCAAATACTCATAATTCATTTATAACCATTTTCCAATCCACAAGTCGCGACACCTTAAAACTTACCAAAGAAAATGACCAAGAATCGCCCTTGGCACTGTCGGACAACACGCTTGTAGCTTCCAAAACTACCTTCAATCTTTCCAACATAATGATGATGGATCTCTAAACATGGAGAACCAATGAGCAGAAACAGATCGTTCTAAATCCTAATGTGAAAGAATATCAACATTTACAATCTAACACATGACAATTATGCATCAAGTCTAAATTACAGCATTCTGCAAAGATTAAAACAAAGGATCGAGTAAACATACCTTTGAAGAACTTTTCTTCTTGTATTCCTTCGTTCAATCAACAAAGCATTCAAATACATGAACGCAACACAAGCAAATCAACAAACTGCATGATCTGGTAGAACCTTGAACACAATCGAGTGAATCTCGATCCTTGACCCTCGAATAGAAACTTGATACTACCACAAGGCTACCTTGGTATTCTCGGTTTAAGAATCCAGGAGGTGTGGGTTCTGTATGGATTTAAGAAGAGGGAAGGAGGAAGTGGACCATCAGGTATACGATCGAGTAAGTGGGAGAAGGAAGTAGTTTGTCATCTAGACTTGGGTACTCGATCGTTTAGTAACGAGTATCTATTGTATAGAATCCTCGATTGATCGTTTACTCTCTTAAAGCTATCATATAACTTTTGCTTTTTACGCATTGGATTTTTAAAATGAAAACGATTTTCACTTTTATCCATTCGTTGCCATAAACTTACTAAAACCACCCACTAAGGTGATTATTGGAGAAAAAACCGAAATCAATTATCTTATAATTAATTTTATTATAAATAAATATAACAACTAATTTATCATATTATATTTATAACCTATAGTTTTAATATCACATCATATGTAATATATAAATCATAGTTTCTTTTCTCGTTTATGGCATTTAATATAAATCATATTTATATTAATTCCTCCGATCAAGTAATGTATCAAATACATCAAATCAATTATATCACATATAATTGAATTAATTATATCATATATAATGAAATTCCCTCTTGTTAATTTGAACACTTCAAACTAACCCAAAAACTGATTCTCAACATGAATCCATTGAGCTACTAATGGGACCTTATGGACCTATAGCTTGACGTTCCAACGATATGTGAATGACTGACTAAACTTTTTAATCATGATATCCACCATCCGTTAATTGTCGGGCATTTCACTAAAGACCGACAGCTGCACTCTTCGCACTATAGATATATTTTTATATCCATTGGATGTAACCAATCAATAGTACAATGACCCTTCACAAATCGCTCGTAAGTACAACTGGACCAATTTACTATTTTGCCCCTGTAGTTACATCTTACTCTTTAAGTACCACTGATTCCTCTAATGAATAATACATCATAGTCCCACCATGAGTTGAGTAAACCCTTCTCGGGCCAAGAGAATGTGTGACGCCACATTGTTCAAGTCCCAGAATCAGGCCTTAAGGGAGCAATTTATCTACTTACCCCTGCTTCGGGGAAGGAATGAATTCCGTCTTGTGTAGATGAGTTCCTAGCTCCCCAATCAGACGAATGCCCAAAGTGGTAGTTTTGAGTCGGCGATCTGGTCACTCGCACCCATGAAAATTAAAGGATCGCCCTCATAGGCAGGAGTTCCCATAGGATTAAGGTCATGTTACCTATGGTTATCCTAGTGAAATGAAAGTCTCTGTCATGAATGACGTTATATAACGAGACTAAACATTTCATGGTCCAATCTTATACAAACTTCTTTGTATAGAGCATCTCTGCTCGCATGTTTAATATATAAATGGTTAGGATCAGACCATTTGTAGCACCTTGCAACCTTGTAACATCTAAAAAGTGGGCCACACTCGTAGTATCATCAGGATAAGGTTTCCCTCTTTTATCCATATACTACAGACTATGTAGGTTATCACTTAAAGCACGATCCACTTGTATGTCTCCACATACATGCTTAAGTTACAACGATAACCAAGAATCTTAGTTTATTGGTTTGTAGTTAATGCAACTAAAATATCTCATATTTCATACAATGAAGTGAATAAAATATCTCATATTCTAAATCACAAAACTGTCTGTTCATACAGATGTTTACAAACTACAGAACCCTACGAGATTTAGAGCATCAACCCCAACAAACGAATAGTCCAAATTAGACCAAACCCAAATGGACATTTTAAAACCAACACACACAAAAACCAAATAAACCTTAAATCTCACCCAAAAATCCAAGAATCTGGCGAACGGAGGCCTTGGACAGAAGGGACATGTCGACAGCGAGCTAAGGCGTGACTGGAACATTGGAGACGTGTGGGTTCGCCTGGCAGTGTGGCAGCTTGAACGGTGATGGTGCGAACGGTGAAGTAGCTAGCGGGGTCGAGTAATGCGACTGATCTAGATGGAGTTGATGGCTTAGCTGGACGATGATGGTGCATCGGTCTCGAGCAGCTGGGAGAAGGAGGGATTAGATGGGAGGGGGGCTGACGGCATGAAGGAGAAGAATGAGAGGAAAAAAAATATATATTTCCCTTTTTTTTTCTTTTGACTTGCACGCGTAACAAGGAGATAAAAAAGCCTATTTTAAAAAACTTTCATTTCTCTTATAACCCTAATAACCAAAATAACAAAACACACGTGCGCGCGCGCATACACACACACACACACACACACACACACACACATATATATATATATATATATATATCGAGGCATCACAATCATATTCAAATTAACAAAGAAAACTTGTTAATGAAAATAATACCTTCTATGCTATAACTACCATTATAAAATACATCATCGAAGTCATGAGAAATTAATAATCAGCATTTTGTGTCATAACATAGTGAATATTGTTCCAAATCCAAAATCCTTTTGATCTCAATTTTCTTATTACATCTCAGATGCACCAGTTTCTTAATGAAGTTCCAAAACCAATCATCTCAAAACAAAATTGTCAGAAATCGTAAGCTTCGCCCATGAATTTTTGTTGGAATGTATCAGCAACAAGGATCAATAAGCACTCTAATTCATTAATTTTGGCAGTAACTAAACCATGCTCAAACTAAAACAAGAAGGTTTCAAGCCATACCTTTGTAGAACATCTTTAACTCTTGATTCTCAGCTGCAAACTTCTCCAAATCTTGCTATAGACCACCTCAAGATCTTCCCCACTATTCTCTTAGAACTTTAGATTGAGTTGTGGGACTCAAAATAAGCTTGAACGAAAGGAACTTGGAGAATAGCTCACTGCAACAACCCACTTAAAGAACACTTTCCTCAACACGAATTTTTCAGCAAAAGTTCAAGACCTGAATTCGGTACTTGAGAGAACAACCTTTCTCCTATCCCTAAATCAGATAGGCATGAATTTTGTCTTGCACTCTATGTCCCCAGCTATCTATTCAGTCTTACCCCTGAAATGGGAGGCTTATTGAGCCGGCGCTATTAAGCCAACCCTATAAACCCCAAACTCTAGGTTCTTTAGATAAGCATGTCAGCCAAAGGAATGTTATATTACATATTTATTAAAGTAGCAATTCATGTTTAATTATATGAATTATGATAGAAGGGAAGGAAAAACATATTAAATGAGGGGTGACGTGGCGGTTAACCCTTGGACTCTGAAGGCGGCGGGAAGTTTCTGGAAGAAGAACTTCAAAAGCATAGTTTCGGCAATTGACATGAGCAAATTTAGTAAAATTAGTGCCATTCGAAATCTGAGAGAATCTAGTTTGCGATGTTGTCTTGTCGGAGAAAGATTGTAAGAAAAAAAGAACAAGAAGTGAAGAAAGTTCAGAGGAGGCAGAATATCAGGTTAGTCAGGACCCGAGGTGAATATTGGAAGTTCTAGGCTAAATTATAAGGAGTTATCGGCTGAAATTTTAAGGTAGAAAATTAACTCAATTATAAACAAGTTTGTAGAAGGAAGTTTCTTGAAAATAGCTCTGAATTTTGAGTTATGAATTTTTGAAGTTATAACAGGGAATCGGTGCATAAGCAGACAGCTGTTTGGGAAGAACAAACAAACAGATCACTATGGGGATTTATAGCGAGATATGGGAATGAGGATTTCGTTTATAAAGGAAATATTGCTGAAGGAAATCTCGCTAGGAATTGGGTTGAGTATCGCTGGTAAGGTGAGTATCGATAGGATGAAAATTTGCCAGGAAAAGCTTGATCTCGCTGATCTCGCCCATGAGGATCTCGCTCATGAGGGGGATCTCGCTCATGAGGATCTTGCCAGTAGAGTTGTCTTTGTTGATGAAAGTTTCTTTAGTAAATGAATTATTGGAGGTATTTTACTAAGAATTCTAAGTAGTTTGACCGAGAATTATGTCCTTTCAGGCCAAGAAGAGCTAGGAGAGGCGTATAAACCGTTAAGAGCCCTGAAGAGCGGTGAGTGACTAAGTGCTCTCCAATACTAATGTTTTAAACAGGTTGGTATTTAGACTAGAAGGCTTGGGCGGTGGGTGCTGGCAGTAGGGCTAGTAACTACCACGGTCATATCCTCTTCTAGAATAAAAGGGTAATTTGGGTGGGGGTGTGACAAACCCTCAGCTATACAAATCTAAGGATAATCTCAAATAAACAAGAGTTCATAGTTAGCTCAGGACTAAGATCTAGTTACCTAGGTCATCTAAGTGAAATAGTCAGTCTGATACAGTAAACAACGTTATAAAGTAAGAGTGACTTATTTCTTGGTCCGATCTTATGCAAATTCATTGCATATGACGTCCTACTCCTCATGTCATAATATGTACGAATTAGGATCACTTCGTTTGTAGCATTTTACAACTCTTTGTAACAACTACAAAGTAGGCCGCATCCAATAGTGTTATCAGAATAAGACATCCATCCTTATTCATATACTATAGATCATTTTGACTATTTACTCGAACCTGATCTACTTTTATGTCTCCACATAAAGTTCAAGTACTCATGTAATAGTCATGGGTAGACTTTTATGTATGCAATTTATAAAATGAATAATAAGTTTATTGACTATAGAAAATGTTCATCTTTTTACAAACTGCGAGTTTTAGGACATAAAACCCAACAAATTTTTCATTGCCAATATGCTCTTAGCAAAAAAAAAAAAAAAAAAAAAAAAAAACATTCATTTACATGAAATTTTCGACAAGCTCGATATTTACTCCCTCACGAGATTTTTCCTTGCAAATACGCTCTCAGCCAACACAACCAATACCTTGTATTTAAAATCACTATTAGACAAAGTCTCACTAAGCCTCACAATACATTATACTAAAAGAACAATATTAAACAATTTAAATCTTGGTTGGAATGAACCACACAAATACCTTATAACATCTAAAATCTCCATCAAATTGAGTATGCAAATACGTCTATATACTAAAAAATAAAATCTTAACTTGAGTCACACAAAATATTTTGTACTAACTTGACCAGAAACCAACTTTGGGAAATAAAATTATGCTCAAAATACATTGTATTTGAAAACAATTGCCCTCCGTCTTCATTAATCTTCGATCGGAGACCATCATCGTTATGCTAAGATAGTTGTCATTGCATGTACAAAGGCAAATGGATGCTTTTATATTTGGGAGATTGGAATCAACCTCCACTATTGAACAACAAAGTCTCCAATTACTTCAAGTTCCCAATCCTTTATCTGAATGGAAACATTTGACTTCTCAATTATGGTCAATAATTTTCCGCCCTTTGTTTCTTTTAGATGAATTCTTTGAAATGTGTAAATCAATATGTGTAGAGATTTATGGAATTTAAATTATAGATTTTTCCAGGAATGGTCGAGGGAGGGGATGCATTTTGAAGACTAGGGCAAATCTTAAAATTAAAAAAATGGCTATTTATGCAACTGGAGCTTCCCTTCCGGTCATTCTATGCAATTTCTTTTCTTTTTTCTTTTGCACTTGAGAGTTGCTCCAAACAAGACCCAAAGTCCAAGAAAATTTAGGAGGCAACACGAGAAACGTCAGTACCAAAAGGAAAAAGTCATAATCTTAGATCAAAGATCTAACCAATCGAGCTAGTGGATGTATACCCATCAGAAAAATAATCGAACAATGATTGGCCTGAGTCCTATAGCTTCAAGCGCCACATCTACTTAGACATCGTCCTAGAGTTACACATAATCCAAACCTACGTCTAATGAAGGACATTTTTATACTAACTAAGGTATCAGGATAGGATAGACTTTTGACACAGAATCATTGTGATTCAACTCAGAAGCCAAGATTAGTCCAAGAGAAGGACAAATTTTAAAAAGAGTCGTAAGCAGCCAAGCATTGGCATGGCAGGCAGCCGGAATATGTTTGATCAGTTCTATACAGTCGATTGCACTGCCAATTATTTTTATATATAATCCACGTGTTATTTTTTTAATTAAAAAAAGAAAAAAAAATGCTGGTTTGAAGTAGGACATGGCAATAATTAATTATTAAAATTGTCGTATTGTTGTAACTTGGCCACGAACCTCCTGAAAACAGGGCGTGGGTGGAGAACAAAAGCAACGTACCTTTTTAGAGAGACATATTTGTACGTGGCCCATCACCTAATTAATTCTCGTTCATAGTGTTAATGGGAAACACAAATACAGAACACCATCTTAAATTGCTACCCACTTTCTTTTTAATATTTTTCTCGACTACATTTTGTAATTAACCCAAATAATTCCTCTTTTATATATATATATATATATTATGACAGAAAATTCCACGGGGAAGAACCGACCTTTTAGTGATTTTCCATTGTCAGAGAATAACGGGCAGTTGGAACTATTCATGATCAAATAATCACCTTTCCCTAAAATTAACCATACATTGTATCTCTAATTTTAGTGAGCCCACATTCTCTAGAAAAGACTATGATAACTATTGTAGCTTAGTAATGATTTGATGGAGATCAGTCATCATTTTTAAAATGATAATTGTATTAATCTACGTCTCTATTTCATACTCGATTCAAATATAAAAATTCCTATTTGATCTTTAAACTTTTGTTCGTAATGATATTACAAATTTTAAAATATATAGACTAAATTGTTACATAATAAAATTTATGAATTAAATTATTATAAAATTTAAAGTTCAAGAACTAAATCGTTACCTAAATAAGACTAAATGTGATTTTTAACTTTCACATGATTATAAAAATTATTTGTTGGATTCTTTTCCATCACGGTAATGGTTCCGGGTGATTTCATTTCATTTCATTTTTTCTATTTTAATATTGTTTTATTTTTTATGGTATAATTTTTGCATAGGCAAAATACAAACACTATATATTTAAAATAAATTATTTATTTATTATAAAAAAAATATGTAATTGTTTTAAATAAAAATGGTTAGATATATTTTTAAATATAGAAAAATATCATTATTTATCAATAATAGTTAGTGATATTTTATTATATTTATAGATAGATTGACTCATCTTCATACATTGATAGACTGCCTAACATAATAATAATAATAAATAAAAATAATAACTAATTTTTTAGCTAATTAAAAATAAACTCGAGCATTGAATAAAATAATTACTTTGTGGTTAGTTGTGTATTCAATTTTATCTGTAGAGTGCAGTACCTGAGAATGGATTAACAATGACTTTTCGTGTACAAGTCTTGTACAATATGTCTTTTTTTATAAACATTCACTAATAAACCTGGTGACTTCAAAATAAATATTCAGTCTAATACGTTTCAATCAACATGGAGTTTGAATAAAAAAAATTTAAAAATAATTAATCCTTTGTCTGGTAACAATCTTACTTTCTTTTAGTTTTTGAAAATCAAATATATTTTTTCCTTAAATTATTACCATGTTTATATATTTATTAAATAAAATAATTAAATTCATAGCTAAATTTAAAAAATTAAACAAGTTTTTTTTAAAATTATACATATATAGTTTGATAACAATTAGTTTTTTCAGAAGATTGATAAAAGATATATAACAAACTACAAGATTTATAGGCAAATTAGTGTTTACAGTTTTAATCTTATTACAAAAACTCAATCATAAAAAATCAAATGGTTGTCAAAATGTGACGTATTCATCTACTTTTGAGTTCAATGTTTCTTTGTGTTTTAAGGTTTGTGCTTTCTTGAAAATTCGAGTAAGCTCTACGGTTATAGTATTGTCTGAACTTCCACATAAAACAAATTATTAAAAACATACTACCACTACTAGGGTATTATTAATAGTGTTGGTTGGTCACTATTTGTTTTTTCGCAATTGGAGTTGAATTTATAGGTGGTCTATAATTTTATTTTCAATTTGAAGATTTAGAGTCTCTTATACTAAATACTTAAATTGATTTAGAGAGAATAAAAAAGGGGATAAAATAAAAAAGATGGAAAAAATAAAGAGAAGAGAAGCATAGTGGAAGTGCATCCAAATTCCAATCCGAACATGGGACAGAGCAGAACAGAGCAGAGCAGATGCAAAACAATAAAGTAATGGACAGATGAGATGATGGCTGAGGGGCAGAATGAAGCTCCTTCCCCTTCTTCACCCACCATAGCTATCTGTCCCCTTTCACTGCCATGCCAATGCCATAGCTGCGCCTTCCTTCCCCTATTCCCTGCCTTCCTAACCCTATCTTCCATTCCATTTCTCACTCAACACCCTTTTTACTATATATGTCTAGGCAATCCAAATCTTTCTCATACCACTTTATTTATATCTCACTTTCCAATTATCATTATATAAGTTTATAACTTACACTATATTTCCAATTCATCCATTCCCACCATTCTAGGCCATGCATGTCTTTAAGCAAGACTTTCCAACGTCTATCCGTGATTGAATGCCATACTTGCTTGTTCAATTTAAGATCCTCCTTTCATGTATTGTTTTTGTTTCAAACCTTGTTAATACTTCTTTTTTTTTTTTGTTATCACTCTCTGGATTGGAGAATTGATACTATAATATCAACTCATTTCATTCATTATTTGACATTATGGTTAAAAGTCACTTTTGGTTCATAATTTTTTATAAAATAAATATTTTAGTTCATGAACTTTTTTCTTTTGTAACAATTTAGTATTATGATTTTTAAGTTTGTAACAATTTCTTCGCCAATGTAAACAAATTTATCAAAATTAGATGTCGGTTTTAATTATTTTATGGTATATACTTGTATTTTACCAAAATATTAAGTGTGTAATTAAGTTTATTGGTTTATTTATGCAATAAATTTCATTAAATCTCAACACTAATTTTTAAAATAGGGACTACATCACTACAAATTTCAAAGTACAAAAACTAAATTGTTATATAGTAAAGTTCACGAATTAAATTGTTATAAAATTAAAAAAAGGACTAAATCATTATAATCCAAAGTTCATGAACTAAATTGTTACTTTTACGTGAGTTGAGGAACTAAAATTGATTTTGAACCTTAAATGATTTCTTAATTTATTATTTATTTATTTCATGGACTCCACATAGTTCTTAAATGCTATTATTGTGGCAAATAATGAATGAAGGTAGTATAAATTTTTTTCACACTATCGTAGTATTAGAAAATTTTTTCTCTAGATAGGAGAACAAATCTACCTATATTATCGTAGTTTTGACTTCCTCTTTTGATTATTATTATTAATATTTTGTCTAAAAGAAGTTTCCTATACTTAAAAAAAAAAAAAGACTTAGATTTATACTATATTCAAGTTTTTGGTACTCTAAAATAGTATAAAAATGAGGTGAATAAATGGTTTAAATCTTATTTCATGAATTTTTCTATTTTTCTATTTTGGTCCATAAACTTTAAAAAACGTCAATTCTAATCTCTAAACTTTAAAAAAGTGCATACTTGGTTCTTACATTAATATTATATTAATTATTAAACAGTGAGATGAATTATACTTTTTGAATGAATAGATTACCAAATAAGTTAGTCAACCCCAAAAATTCAAGAGATTTAATTTTGGATTATGTGGTAAGACTATTTTCTATAAGGTCTAAAAAATTATTTGCATTCAAGATTTTGGTCGGTCACTATTTTGATGCATTAGTTGTTAACATTTTACTTTATTTCTATCTTTCTCCCTCCATGCTAGATGTAATTTAATTATTAAATAGTTAAAAAAAATATCTTAACAAAAATTAAAATAAATATTTTTAAAAAAAAAGAAAGATTAAAATGGATATTTTTAAAATTTAGAAATCAAAATAAAAACATAAAAGGAGTAAAAAAAAAAAAAAATTGAAAAGTTGAATTTAAGTAACAAAACAATAAGAAGTAGAAGGTGGCTTGAAAGTTGAGGAAGGGAGGGAAGAAAAAGGAGGAGTCGGACAAATGAAATAAATGTATGAAGAAACAGAAGAAAGAAAAAGTAAAAACAAAGCAATTAGGAGGTGCCAGTGAGAAAAAAACCAAAAAATATATAAAAGGAAATAAAAACAAAAAGGAAAGCAAATAAAAAGAGTTTACATACAATCGAAAATACAGCCTTGCAATTATTATAATTTCTCTACAGCTTCCGCAAACGCGCCACGTACATACGTGGCGCTACAACCTTTTTGTCTCTTTCCTTGCCCTTCCCAAACATTCGTACGGTCCTTTTTTCTTTTCAATATCTCCCGAGGGTACTTCCGTAATTTCGTCTCAGGTCACTTTCATTCCATATCGCTCTCTTTTAGTAACCTTCTGCTTCTTCAAAAACGGATGTGCCGAGACAGCAAACAGCCAAGCCAAACCATTCTTCTTCGTCCCATTTTGTCCACCCGAATTAATTAGGGTTTCCTCTTCTTCTTCTTTTTTATTTTTTTATTTTTTTTTTATCTCCGGAACTTTTCGTCGGAAAACGACTTGACTGACCTCAGGTTTTCTCCGCCGGTTTGTTCCGCCGGCGTTCGTTTTAAGCCATCAACTCGGCCATGGGAGAAACTGGTGTAATCCGGCTACAGAGAAGTTTGGACCCGGCTGCCCGAGAGTTCAGACCCGGAAACTTCACTAATCTGGCCGCTATGGTCGGGCCGCCGGTCCACCATGTTTACTATTCGTTCGGCGCACCGTTCCCACCGCCGATTAATGAACTGCAAGTGGAACCGTTTCGCAATTCCGTGTTAACGTATTCTCCTAATTTTCCGGTTAATTTTAGTTCAGCGTTTGTTAATCCAGTTGAGGAAATTGGGGTGCCGCAGGTTCAGCCCATATCGTCGTCTCCGACTCGGTCTCTGTTACTGAGTGCGGTACCGAGTGACGTGAGCGAGTCAGTGGTGCGAAGGGATTTGGAACGGTTTGGGGATGTGAGAGGGGTTCAGATGGAGAGAATCGGGGATGGAATCGTGACCGTCCATTATTACGATCTGAGGCATGCAGAAAAGGCCTTTCATGAGATGAGGAACCAACATTTGATGCGTCAAAAACAAGTTCGCAATCAACATTCTCGGTTTTTGCATAACAATTTCGACACTCCGCCGCGGTTAGTTCGTGCACTAATCGGTGGCTGCGCTGTGTGGGTTGACTTTGTTATTCCGACGAGTAACGCCGCCGTACCGGACGGATACAACCAGGGCACCGTCGTTGTTTTCAATTTGGAGTTGGATGTCTCCGCCTCTACTCTCAAGGAAATCTTCGAGCGTTTCGGTAATTTTCTTCCTCGTTTCGGTGAGGACTTTTGTGGGGCTCATGTTAATAAATCCAATGCCAACTCTTTCTCTTATTTTATGGTCTCTGTCAGATGCCTGATGATGATTATACAGTAATTCTTTTGTTGTTTTTTTGGTTTATGTGAAGGAGTGGGGGGTCTTTTTGTTTTTTTTTTTTTTTTTTGGTTTTTCTTTTCCTATTTCATTTTTGTGATTCCTTTTTCTTTGGAGTAAGGTCCTGTGAAGGAATTTAGGGAGACGCCATTGAAGAAGCATCAACGGTTTGTTGAGTTTTTTGATGTCAGAGATGCCGCGAAGGCCGTAAAAGAGATGAACGGTAGGGAAATTCACGGCAAGCCAGTCGCCGTTGACTTCAGCCGTCCCGGTGGAAATGGCCGGAAGTTCTTCAACCCCATGATTGCGACCAGAACTTTAGGCACAAGACACCATAACCAGCCTCCTCCGGCTCGTCCTTCGAAGCTATCTGGTCGTTTCAACGATCCTCCACATCGCTCATTGTACTCGCAAGCTCAATTTTCTCCGAAGAAGGTGCAATATATGAATGGCCGGAGCTTAAGCTACGCAGATACACTGGTGGACAAGTTACAGCCACTGAATTGCAGTGGAAGTACAGGTAATGGAATTGAAAGAAGAGCTTCCTTTGGCAGTTCGAAGAGGATGAATGCAAAGAAGATCATCAATAGGAAATCGCCACCCGGCTCAAAACAAGAAGCATTTTCTCAACCCAGGGTCAATATTAGGTTGAGGAAAAATAGTTTCTTGAGGAAATCTGACCCGTGTTTCTTAATAAGCGAAAACGCCATGGAAGCAGAAGCATCCGATTGCAAAGATTCCAGAACCACTCTTATGATCAAGAACATACCCAACAAGTACAAGTGAGTTTTATTTTTTCTTTCTTTATACATATTTCTATTTTAAAGAAACAAGCTCAAGAATTTCCCAGTTCATTCATTCATAGAAGGCATTTTCAGACTTAGTCCAACTCTAGGGGAAAAAAATGTTACCATTTTGAAGCAAACGACAGAAGGATATCTGAACTAGCTAGATCTCTTTCAGATAATTATAAATGTAAGGCATCGACTAATGGAAATAAACATAAAATTGGCAGCCTGAAGTTATTGTTGAAGACTCTGGATAAGCACTGCATGAAGTGCAACGAGGAGATAGCCAACGATGGCAAGGGCCTGCCTTTGTCCTCCTATGATTTCGTATATCTTCCTATTGATTTCATGTGATTATCTTTCCTTTCTTCATTTGTTATTTCTCGTTCTTACTTTCATAGACTACATGTTTAAATAATAATATTTAATTAATATGAATGCCTTTTTTCTTTCGATTTTTCTATTCTAAACTGCAGCAATAAATGCAACGTTGGGTACGGGTTTGTGAATATGACCTCCCCCCAAGGAGCTTGGAGACTGTACAAAGCTTTCCATCTTCAAGCATGGCAAGTCTTCAACTCCAGAAAGATCTGCCAAGTTACCTACGCTAGACTTCAGGTGGGTGGGTCATAGTGATACGGTAGGCTTAATTAATTTCTAATCTATTTCTCAATGTTATTGATCTTACTGCTTTGGGTTTGTGTTTAACAGGGGTTAGAAGCACTGAAAGAGCATTTTAGGAACTCAAAATTTCCAAGTGAAATGGAACAGTACGAGTTGCCGGTGGTGTTTTCGCCTCCACGTGATGGAATTCAACTGACCGAGCCGTTTACCGTCGCCGGTAACATGCATGTCGAAATAGGCGGGAAGGGAGAACAGCGGTCTGATGTCACCGCCGCAGATCAATCATTGGAGGCAGTGCCGTGTGGCGGTGGTGATAATGGTGATGAGGAAGGAGACAGCAAGAGATCAGAAGATGGGTAATTACCACACGGCCGCACCAAACTGTACAAAAATCAGAAACAGAAATCAAAATGATGGTGGTAGCGTTGGAGGTTGGGAGCCGTCTTTATCTCGTCATACAAGGGCTCAACGTCTTGACTGTCTATCCATCACTTCTAACTCTCTCTCTCTCATGGGGGTTTGTTGATATTCTATGCTCTCTTTCAGCTTTACCCAGGTGAGGCTTTGTTGATATCTCGATGGTGGTCTAGGAGGTCGTGTAGGTGGAACTGTCCATGTCTTTTTTTTGGTCCTTTCGATATATATTTTATTTAATGTTTTCTAATATGTTTAATTAAATTAGTTTTTTAGTATGGTGGCATTACAAAACATCTTTTTCATTCTATCTTATTTGTTTATGTTAAAATCAACAAATGGAAACTTAAGGCAGGCAACTACCGAAGGCTTTCACACGGTATTGTTTGTGTTAGTCCGACGAAGAGTGAGACGGACTAATTAAGATTTGATCCGTTCTACAGGGTGTTTGAATACTTTTTCATGCGTTTGATCATTCAAAATAAAATTTGGTCATATGAAATCTATATTTAAAAGTGTAAAATTAAATATTGAATTAATTTTGAGAGATTAAAAATGTGTTTAACACGATGACGATGATTTTAAACTTTCTAACCCATTTTCGAACTTGCACTACGATTGACTTAACTTTTGATAACCTAAGTTGATTTTGCACTTACATCATCTCGAGGGAGCAACCAAATATGCTGGTGTTTAACATGTGAAACATTTGATTGAACTGAAAATATTCATTAATGATGAGAGGAAGAGAGGAATGAGGTGGATAGGAGAGGGAGTTAGAAGCGAGAGGAGGGAGCGTTGGGAGCAAGTATCCTGAGTCACAAGTAAAGGGGAAGAAGAAATATTAATAATAACAACAACAATAATAGCCAACTTTTATTACTATATCTCGGAAGTTGTCAAAATGTCAAATACTTTGTCACTTTCACCGCTTCTCTCTCTCTCTCTCTCTATACGGTCTCTCCGGCTCTCACCAATCTTCATCCGACTAGGTACACTTTTCTACTCCTTTAAACATCATCAAACTATTCAATTTACATCAAATTACTCACTGAATTGTTTAAAGTACAAAGTGTTATTTAACATCACTTTATTTTTACTCATTTTTTAGTTTATTAGGATGTTAATAAAAACTTATTCCTACTTGAGTTTTGGTTTTTCAACACTTGAAAAGATACATACTGTGCAATTGAGATGAAATAGTCTTTTAACTTTAAAAAATAAAATGGTTGACTATGCAATAATTATTATTAACCTATAACCTCCTGACTCATGTTATGTCAATTATTATTTTTTTCTTAGTATTTTTTTAGAAACTTTTTAAAATTTCTTTGGTTTAATTGTTTGAATGGACCATTGAACACATATTAACATTTACCTATGGGTGTAGGGTTTGGTTCCATTCGATAGTAATTAGTCAGATGAATTCGAATGAGTAAGCTAGGTCAAAACAAATTCTCGAAATTAATAAACTTTATTTATTTATATAAGAAATGCTACATTCGAACTAAATGAAAAAAAGATAAGAAATGCCAATCAACCTTGTGAACATTCCTTGAAAATTTACAAATTCTCCTTTAATATTGTCTGAAAAGTAAAATTATTTTATGCAAATAAGTTTTAATCATTACCACTAGCGGTTATCGACACTGCTATTGGTTGGTGTGTAACGACTTTCAAACAACTGTACGTTCTCATATCCATCACTTGTCACTCTCTTATTACCCTATTAAATCAAACACATAATGAAGAATTCAACGTAGACATAGAATTATTATTTTTTTTCAATTATGTAATGTAGTATTTAGAATTGTTCCAGACTCACCCTCAATGAGCTCAAACTTTATCTTTAATGACTTGTTCATTTGGTTCACTTTGAACACATATTTCACATTATCTTTGAACACCTTGAAATGATTGTGCATCTTCCTTCCAGATTCTATGGCGGCTAGTCATCTCTTTAGATGACATAAACTTTCTTTGGATTCTAACTCACATAAACTCTATATAACTTTCTCCCGTTAAAATTGGTGTGGTTATAGATTTTTTTTCTCGAGTTTAGTATATAGTTAATATTTAACTCATTAATTTTATTTTTAATGATTAGGTTGTTGAGATTTTTATCTGTTAATGAATTGGTTGACTTAAACGCAGGCTCACTCATATTTTAAGATTTTCTTTTAGACATTTAAATGGATTGTTTTATTTATTTATCAAAAGAGAATATAGATTTTTTTAAAAAATATATTAATTGATTTAAATAATTATAATTTTTTATAATTTTAATTTATATAATATAGTCATGATAAACCCATCAGTTTTGATATAGTGCTTTTAAATTGAATGAATTTAATAAGGGATGGTTATAGGGTTTCTTCACTATTTTCTATCCTATTTAGTTAACAATATTTATTACTATTATTATCACTTTATCATTCATTTTTATAAACAAATTGATATCCTATTTGTATAAAAGTAAACAATTTTCTTTTAAGTACACTAAATAGGGATTTGTTGATTTAAATATGTGAATTTATTAGTTAATTAATTAAAACTAAGTTTTCTTTTTTCATTTTTTTGGGTAACTGTTTAGAAAACACTACAATAATGGGAGTACAGTTATGTGTGAATTTTAGCTTTTAGCAATTGCTTGTTATATTAAATCTATAATTTTGTAGATTTTTTATAAACGATGCTAATTTAACCTTTCAGTACTATGAGAGCATTGTACAAACCAATGACACTTCACTAACTAATTTAATTATTTTTTAGGCATTTAAATTCAATTTTAATTTTAGTATTTTTTATTTTTGAAAATTTTATATTTAAATATTGAAAATTCTGTTATTTTTATATAAAGAGAAAAAAAAGCTATAATTGTATATCATTTTCTATTTTAGAATTTGAACTTTAAATAAAATAGTTTTGAAGTTTTATTAAATATTATAATAGATAAATTGTAATTTTTAAAACAATGATGGTTATTTTAGTATTTAAATTATATTAAACATTAATATGATGAAATTTGAGTAATTGAGACCTATCATGTTTAGACAACTTATATTATATAAAAATAGTTTTGTCAATATATATATATATGAAAATGAATATCACCTTTTACCGTTAATAATGTAATGAATTTGAGTCTAAACGTTGCATCTTACTATTGAGCTAGTTAGTGATTTTGATATATTTGTTTTTATTTTTAAAAAATATATATGTATTATAAAGAGCATAACGTGAAGGGGCTTGAGCCCTGGATCCATAATAAATCTACGACCTATCTTCATTAACAAATTGGTTGAATTTAATATAATAAATATTTTAAGATTTTCTTTTAGATATTTAAATGATTAGTTTTACTTGTTTATAAAAATATATATTTTAAAAACAATTATTAATCAAGTTTTTATATAAAAAGAATTTAACGAATAATTAATTTAAATGATTGTAATTGTTATAGTTTTATTTTATATAATATAATCATAATAAATAAGTTAATAATCAATTTTGATATTATGGTGTTTCTAAATGTATGCTGGTTATAGAAATTCTTAACCTTCTTGTCTTACTAAGCTAAAAATATTATTATCACAGTTATTATTATTTTTTATGTTAGATTTTCCTATGTTAATTTAATATTAGCGTACTCTAATCTCTTTCTTTAAAAATAAATTTTAAAATTAAATCTTATTGATATATGAATGAGTGCTTTACTCTTTAGAAATTTAATATGATTTTTCTTTAAAGTAATAATAAATATATATTTAACAATAATTATCAATAAAACATTTTTAATTGAAAAATTTATTGATTCAGTAATTGTTATAATTTTATTTTATATAATATAGTTATGGATATATTTTAATGATTAATTTTGACATTTACTAGATGTAGTTATGAGTATCATCTATCAATAAATATAGTGATGAATTATATAATTTTAAAAAATACAATTTTTTTAAAGCAATAAAAATATTTCGTTATAAACACATGTCATATTATTCAATGTGGGGTCACATTTGAACAAGTCCACCACATTTACATTCTTTGGTAATCTCATTTAAAAACAATGTCGAACATATTAAAAAAAAAAAAAAAAACACACGTTGAAGACTCGAAATAACATACCGAAAAGAAAGAACTTATCCCAACACCATGCCTAGTTGATTTGGTTATTCACGGGTCGCCTCACTGGCCTTATAGGCCCAACAACTTTTTATATTAAGCCTATTAAAATAATTTTATTTTTTTATAATTACAAAAGGAAATAATTAATTTAGAGCACATGATGTAACATTTTTTAAGAATAATAAATGTAGGGAATGTGAATAAATTGTGACGGAGCTAATGTTAATGGCTTAAGATCAGTTGATTTGCCCATGCACGTTTATCCAATAATATGGCGTGGTGAATTATTTCTTCTTCATTCTATTCTAGTATATCATTAGGATTTAGTTAACTAATTTAACCGATCATTTTCTCCGTTATAGATTTTTTTTTTTGATCCTAAGACAATTGTAATTTATTTTTTAACGATTGGTTTGTTGAGATTTTAACCAATTGGTTGAAATATAGGTGAACTCATAGTTTAATATTTTCTTTTAGATATGTAAATGGGTATCTTTATAAAAATTATTATGATTTTTCTTAAAATTAAAAATATATATTTTAAAAAATAAATACTAATCAAATTTCTTTAAACAAATAATTGATTTAAATAATTGTCTTTGTTATAGTATATAATATAGTCATGATATTTTGGATGTTGGATTGCTTCCGATTTGTATGATCTTAGTAATGAGATGATTATAAGATTTCTTTGAGGTCCCATTTAATTAAAAATATTATTATTACTATTATTATCTGTTTATCACTATTTTTTTGTGTTGGATTTTTGGATATTAATGTGATTCAGTTCTAACTTTTATTTCCCATTTTTTAAAATTTTATTTTAAAAGAATTAGTTAGATTCTTTTTGTAACGATTCAATCCCTAAGACTCTAGAGTAACGCATGCATGTATGGAAGTGAAAACGACATTCTTTTTATAGTGAAATAAATGCTAAACAAATAAAATAGCTAAAAAGATTTGCATTAAATTCAAATATTTAAAATCAAAGGATAAGGTATCCATAAATCATAAACGGAAACAAATAAGTCTGAAAACAAAACTTATACAGTAGTCTCAAATCTCAAAATTGAAAATTTAAAACATAAAAGAAATATTAAAATATGAGCGGAAGCATTTAAACTGGTCCTAGTGGCTCAGTCACGGATTCTGCTTATTAATCGCCGGTGCATCTCTACCCTTACCTGAAACAACAACATGAGAAAGGATGGGTATAAAATACTCAGTAAGTAACCCTACTACTGGGGTTAGGCTAGGCATCTATGTCCTTTAGATGCCTACTTCTGGTTGAACATATAACTGATTTTCATCCTACTTAGTTAGATATACCCACTACCTCTAGTAAGTCTTGTAGGACCCTCAACCTCTGACAAATCCCGAAGGATAACACCACCTCTAGTGAATCCCGAAGGAAACACAACCTCCGGTGAATCCCAAAGGATAACACCACCTCTAGTGAATCCCGAAGAAAATACAACCTCTGGTGAGTGAATCCCGAAGAAAATACAACCTTTGGCGAATCTCGAAGGATAACACCACCTCTAGTGAATCCCGAAGGAAACACAACATCTAGTGGGTGTCTAACTAACAGTGAGGACACTACTACTGTTACAACATCATAGCATGGCTCTAAAACATACATGTACATACATCTGAACATCCTCAAATCAAATAGAATCTCATGGAATAAAATATCATCTCATGCTAGGATTCAAGTGTCTATATACGCATTTAATCTTTCAGATCCTCATATAAAAACATAGATCAATTATACTATCGGTCAGTCATACTATCAGTCTGTCATGCTATCATACATCTAGTGCTTGGCCCGTGGATAGTTCTAGTAGTAAGATTACTTACCTCGAATCGAAGTTCCAAAATTAACTAAAGCAATCAAACACCAACGACAACCTGAAATAACGTTCCTAACACATAAACAATACCCAATTTATAAGAACCTTTGATGAAAACCCTAAAATTGTAAATGCCCAAATGCTTACCCAAACTGTGTTGAAAATGCCAGAAATCGACTGCTAAACAACAAATTAGTTCTACATCAACTTAAATCTGCAATCAAAATATCGTGGTCAAGCAAGATTTAACCTAAAAGTTAAGTGGGCATTCAACCAAAAGCCAAAGTGTCACCATTTAAACTAAGATCTTACTCCAAAACAAAGATTTCTGAGCAGTGTAGGTGGGCTGAACGGCGACCGAACGACGATAAAAAATCGACGACAGAAGAGATCTGTGGTGGAATAGGCTCGACGACGTGGGGGGATTGATGGTGAGGAAGAGGAAGATTGTTGGGAATGTCCTAGAACTCACAGTTTGTGTTAAACATTCTATTTTATCAATAACAATGACTTGTTGATTTTGCATCTTATTATGAAAATCCAATAAACACATCCTTGGTTATAGTCTGAATGCTGTAACTTTATGTAGTGACATAAACAGGATCAAGTTGACAGTATATAGCCTAAATGGTCTAATAAGTATATGGATGAAATTGGGTATCTCATCCTGGTAACACTATTGGATGCAGCCCACTCTGTAGTTGTTACAAGAAGTTGTAAGGTGCTACAAACGATGTGTTCCACAAATCGTTCATGTTGAGACATGAGAGTGGGGGTATCCTATGCAATGAGTTTGCATATAGACTGGACCACGAAAATAGTCACTTTTCTTTATAACGACCGTTTACTATTAAAATTGACTATTTTATTTATTATATAACCTAGGTTAACTCAATCTTAATCTTGAGCTAGCTATGAACTCCTGTTTGTTCGGGATTATCCTTTGATCTGCAAACGGTGAAAGTAATTCAATAGCACTGCTCAATAAGCATACCATTTTTGGGATAAGACCAGATGAATAGCTGGGGACATAGCCTTGCAAGATGGAATTCACTCTTACCCTATTTAGGGTTAGCAGATAGGTTGTTCTCTTAAGTATTGACTCCAGGTCTTGAACAATCGGGCTCTGCCTTCTCATGATAGAGAGAATTTGATTCATAGAGATTATGAATCATAATTGTTCATTAGAGAATCAGTAGGAACTTAAGGAACAAGATGTAGTCACAGGGATAAAACGGTATTTTTGACCTAGCTGTGATTACGAACAACTTGTGAAGGATTGACTTACTAATTATGGTTATTAAGTGGACATAATATATCTACAGTGAGAGGAGTTCAACTATGGGCTATAGTGGAGTGTCCCATTAGTTAACGAATGGGGGTTAGATCGGAGTAATGAGTTTAGCCGATTAATCTCGAATCATTGGAGCCCATGATCTGTAGGTCCGCGAGGTCCCCCTACTAGCTTGTAAATGGATAAGCTTTATGGTAACTTGAGAAATTAATTTGAAACGTTCAAATTAAACGGAACAAAAGAATAAATATTTAATTATGATTTAAATATATAAAGATGATTATTGTGCAAAAATTAATTTAATATTTGATATTAAATTAATTATTTTTTTAAATTAATTTAAGAAAATAAAGTTTTGAATTAAAATTATTTAAAATCATTTTTTTGTTTTAAAAAGAAAATTGAAATTCGTTTGCATATTGCAGAAAATGGAAAATGGGTTTTCTCCATTACCATCATCTTTATGCTCACACAAAATGCATTATCTTCTCTATTTTGATTCTCCAAGCATGAGCTGCAAGCTATGCACTCCATCTCTTTGCATGTTCATTAAATATATATAAAAAATATTGGAGTTGTTGGAGAAAAGAGAATATAGAATTTTGAGAGAAAATTTTCTAAAGAATAAGTTGTCTTCTTTAGTCAGGCTACTGTGAGATTTTTTTTTTTTCCTGGTTTCATCACATCTTCAAGCTGTTCTTGAGTCTCACAACTCTACCTAAAGCTCCAAGAGCATAGTGGGGAAGGCTTTGAGGTGGTTCATGTTGAAAACAAGTGAAGATAGCAACTGAACAAACGTTTTCTTGGAGAGTTCATCAAAAGTATGTTCTGAAAACCCACTTTTTGAGAAAAGCATGCTTTCGTTTTTGTCAAAATTAGTGAATTAGAATGCTTGTGGATCCTTGATACTTCCGCTGCATGTTGTTTAACTCTTTCACAGATGAGGCTGTGACGACATGCAAAGGGCTGAGGCTAGACCATCGGCATCGGGTTGAAGACTGCTCGAATGGCGACTAGAGGACGACTGCGGCACGCAACGGCTAGAACTTCGACGCCGAACAGATATGACGCGTGTGGCTGAGCTGAACGTGTGGCAGACGAGACGTGCAATGCGAGGGGGTTGGGTCGGCGATGGACACACACACACACACACACATAAACCAACTAAATTTCAAAATCACAAAATATCCTCAATTATTATAAAAATACTGAATTTAATTTTATGAATGCATGAGATGTTACATTCTTCCCTCATTCAAGAACTTTCGTCCTCGAAAGTTTATTCCTGAAAAAGCTCCGGGTACTGGGCGCTCATCTCATTCTCTTGCTTCCAGGTAGCCTTCTTGAACTGGTGATTCTGCCAAAGAACTTTCACAAATGTTATCTCCCTACGACGTAATGTCTTTACCTCTCTGGCGAGAATTCCTACAGGCTTCTCCCTGTAACTCAAGTTGTCATACAACTGCAATGGCTGAAAGTCAACTACATGGGACAGATCTGTCACATACTTTCTCAACATTGAAATGTGGAAGACATTATGAACTAAAGACAGTGATGGAGGCAATGCTAATAAGCTATGGGGCCAGTTCGCTCCAAGACCTCGAAAGGCCAAATAAATCTCGGACTCTGTTTTCCTTTCCTTCCAAATCTCATAACACCCTTCATAGGTGCCACATTTAAGAATACCTTATAACCAGTCTCAAATTCCAGGTCCTTACGTCTCATGTCGGCATAGCTTTTCTATCTACTCTGAGCTGTCTGCATACGAGCCCTGATCTTCTATATTGCCTCATTCGTGGTCTACACTAGCTCAGGTCCCAACAAATTTCTTTCTTCTACCTCATTCCAACACAAAGGAGACCTACAACTTTTCCCATATAGGGCATCAAACGGTGACATCCCGATAGTAGAATGGTAGCTATTATTATAAGAAAATTCCATAAGATGTAGGTGAGCATCGCAGCTTCCTGAAACCTCTATTGCACAGGCGTGTAACATATCTTCTAATATTTTATTCAAAATTTTTTTCTGCCCATCAGTCTATGGGTGAAAAGCTGTACTTAAATCCTACCGAGTTCCCAATGTTGTTTGCAGACTCTTTCAGAAGTTGGATGTGAAACGGGGATCTCTATCTGACACAATGGATACAGATAACCCATGCAATCTTACTACTTCTTTCATATATATATATATATATCTGTGCCCAGGTATGAAGTGTGCTAACTTAGTGAATCTGTCTACTACAACCCAAATCAAAGTGAAACCCTTTGCTGTTCGGGGCAACCCCATAATGAAGTCCATAGACACGTGCTCCCACTTCCATTATGGCACACTCAATGGCTGTAACAAGTATGCTGGCTTCTTTCTTGGGTTTTCACTTGCTGAGACACCAGGCATTTGCTGACAAACTCAATTATCTCTTTTTTCATGTCATTCCACCAGTAGCAACGCTTCAAGTCCCGATACATCTTGGCGCTGCCGGGATGAATTGAAAATAGGGAACTGTGAGCCTCTAACAACAACTCATTCTTAAGATCACTATCCACTGGCACACACAAACGTCCCTGATAGAGAAGACCACCTTCCGCTGATACAGAGAATTCATCATCTTGGCCCAAATTCACCTTACGAACTCTCTCCTCTAGATAAGGGTCACATTGATGTGCATCAATAATTCTATGCCATAGACTCAGTTGCACTGACAACTGCGCTAACTGTGCCATGACTTTCCCCACTTCCACTACAATCTCAGCCAGCTCTAGTTCCTTGCACAAATGAGCCTGTCGAGTAATAAGGGCTGCTGAATGGGCTACCTTTCTGCTTAGGGTCATCTGCCACTACATTCGCTTTCCTTGGGTGATACAAAATTTTGCAGTCATAATCCTTCACCAGCTCTAACCACCTTCGTTGCCTCATGTTCAACTCCTTCTGATGGAAGAAGTACTTTAAACTCTTATGGTCGGTGAAAATCTGTATCTTTTCTAGATATAAATAATGCCTCCAGATCTTTAGAGCGAAAACCAATGCTGTTAATTCTAAGTTGGTGGTGGGGTAATTCTGTCCATGACTCTTCAGTTGATGAGAAGCATAAGCAACCACTCTACCTTGCTATATTAGCAGGTACCCCAATCCTTTCTTGGAAGCGTCATTGTAGGTAACGAAACCACCTAATCCATCTGGCACTGTAAGAATTGGAGTTGAAACCAACTTCTGCTTGAGATCTTCGAAACTCTTCTAGTGGTGGCTATGCGAGAAAAATCCTTCACCAATCTCTTGTAGTAGCCTGTTAGCCCATGGAAACTGTGCACCTTACTTACTTGGTTGGGCGAGCCCAACTTGTAACTGCCTCAACCTTCGCAGGATCCCCGAAGACTCATTCCTTCGATACCACATGCCTTAGAAAGGACGCCTAATTCAACTAAAACTCACATTTAGAAAACAACTTATTGGCCATAAACGTCTCCAAAACTTTTTGCAAATGGTTCTCATGTTCTATCTCGATCTTGGAATAAACCAAGATATGATCCATGAAAACTATCACAAAGGTGTCGAGGAATTCCTTGAAGACCTTATTCATGAGGCCCATCAACACTGCTGGGGCATTTGTTAGACTGAACAACATCACGATGTACTCATAATGGCCATATCTCGAACGGAAGGCTGTCTTGGGTATATCACTGTCCTTTATCCTCAGCTGATGGTATCCTGACTGAATATGACTCTTTGAGAACACTGCAGCTCCCTGGAACTAGTCGAACAAGTCATCAATCCTGGGAAGTGGATATTTATTCTTTATGGTCACTTTATTTAATTCTCTGTAGTCTATGCATAGACACAATGGTCCATTATTCTTCTTTACAAAAAGCACTTGTCGTATGAAACCCTTAACCAAAACCTCTTGCAACTGGACTTTATGTTCCCTCAACTCTGCTGGTGCCATCCTGTATGGAGCTTTCAAAATGGGAGTTGTGCCTGGCTCCAACTCAATAGCAAAATCTCTCTCTCGTTGTGGGGGCAGTCTAGGAAGATCCTCTAAAACAACATCTGGAAAATCTCTTACTACTAGCTTTGAAGTCAAGGTGACTTTAGCCTCTCTAATGTCAACCACACTAGCCATAATACCCCAGACGCCTTGGTCAAATAGTCTACTGGCCTTCAATGCTGAAATCACTTTAGGTAGAACCACAGTCCCAACCCCTTAAAACTTAAAACTGGCTTCTGTAGAAAGGTTAAAGATGACCTTCTTATGGAAGCAATCTATGCTGGTGTAATTAGCAGCTAGCCAATCCATGCCTAGTATCACATCACAATCATGCATGTCTAGAATTATCAAGGTCACATCTAATGCATGATTTGCTATCTCTACTTGACATGCCTTTATCTTTGTAGTAGCTAACATGATTTCTCCTGATGGAGTGGAAGTTGACATAGCATACTGAAAGGGTTCTGATCCTAATATGGCATGCTTTACAAATGCTGAGGATATTAAAGAGTGCGAAGGACCGAAGTTAAACAAAACTAAAGCATGGTGCCCCAAGATGGGAAGCATACATATCACAACTGTGCTTGACTTCTTGGCCTCATGCCGAGTAGTACAAAACACTCCACTCTGGTGTTGCTGACGGCTCAGGCCTCCTTGAAACGAGCTTACGAGTCGGCCCCTGATCTCAGGCATGTTCCTTCTATCACACACCCTCTCAGACTACCCTCTTAATCTGAAAGAAGATGTGACGGTAGTAGTTACTAGTCCTATTGCCAGCATTTACCATCTTAGCCCTCTAACTTGAATACCAACCTGTTAAACATTATTAATGTACACATACAACACGCCTCTATAAGGCTCTACATAAGTTTATATAATCACATGCAAACAGTCATGACATAACATCTACAGGTAAAATATTTACAGTTGGGCCCAAACTTCACTAATAAAGCCTTAATCCCTCTTAAAATATGTGTACATAAATATAGACCATCAACCTAAGTTCTTCTTAACAAGTCGGACCTTTCAGTGGCAAGCAGCAGGAGGATCAACCTTAAGGAATCTGACTGCTACCTGGAAAAGGAAAACATAGAAAATCTGTGAGCTAATACCCTAGTGAGTGACTATAAAATCATATTACACCATGCATTACATCATTATAAACATGTAAATATAATAAGGAACACCTCAAGCAACTTCCCCTACATATAAACATTAATAAACATTCTTAAACATCATTAAACATCATTACTCTTTAGTTGAGAACGAGCATACATCGCTCTAGCTCCCAACATCTGTCACCAGCCAAGAGACCCATACTTCGGCCTCTCTTTGTTGATATATGGCCTAGGAGACCCATACTTCGACCTCTCATTTAGAACTACCCACGTGAACGTGGAATTTTCTAAGTACCGTCAACACCTTAGGTACTATTACCCATATACCTTCTCCGTGTCCTTTGGTACTGGGTTATTTTCTAGCATCAAATTAAGCTTAATTGCATACCATTTACACAAAGACTCATTCTATCATAGCCTTTCTCCAAAAACGCATGCTTCATCATAGGAAATTAACTTTTGTAATGAATTCATAATATACCTTGGTATGCGTTAAAACATATACAAGCTGGAGAAGAAACGCTATGCAGTTCATTAAACATTTGTTGCTTGAGAAAGTATAAATTCATCATCAACATCTGTAACTTACATGGTCTTTTATACATAAACATTGAAAGCATTAAGTTCATTTTAGTAACTCATAACTCGTCGGGGATCTTAACGGGTTATATGCCTCTCCTAGCTCCTCTTGGCCTGAAAGCACATAATTCCCGGTTCAATTCCTTAGAATTCGCATCAAAATGCTTCAAATAGTTTGTTTACTAATGAAACCTTCATCAACAAAATTAGCATTACTAGTGAGATGATCATCATGAGTGAGATCATTCATTTCACTAGCAAGACTTCATCATAGCGAGATTTGCCACTTTCTAGCAAGATTTAGTCCAAAATTTCCA
Source organism: Benincasa hispida (assembly GCF_027475165.1). Taxonomy (NCBI): domain Eukaryota; kingdom Viridiplantae; phylum Streptophyta; class Magnoliopsida; order Cucurbitales; family Cucurbitaceae; genus Benincasa; species Benincasa hispida. The sequence goes on from NC_143481.1 coordinate 14,377,778, forward strand.
ACGAGATTTGTTTTTTGAGCGAGATTCAGTCCAAAACCAGCGAGATTTGTGTCTTGAGCGAGATTCACATCTTTCTTATCTCGCTCTCGCTCTCTACGGTCAGCTGCTTGCTTGATCTTCCCAAGCAGCTGCTTGTTTACGCACCAATTTCCTATTTCAACTTCAAAAATCTATAACTCAAAATCCAAAACTCTTTTCAAGAAACTTCCTTGTACAAACGTATTGTGAATTGAGTTTACTTTCTTACTTTAAAATCTCAGCCCTAAATTCCTTGTACTTTGGCTTGGACCTTTGAATCTTCACCCCTGGCCTTGATTGATCTGAGAGTCTGCCTCTTTTGCAAATTCTTTGCTTTTCAGTCTTCTTCCTATGAGATCTTTCTCCAGCAGACCAACCACAAAAATTAGACTCTCTCATCTTTCGAATGGCACCAATCTCACTTAATTTGCTCAACACATTTGCCAAAACCGAGCTTATGAATTTCTTCTTCTCTTTTATACTTCCTGCTGCCTCTCATGTTTAAATGTCAAACCGCCACCTCATCCAACAGTAATTTAGTGCTTCCAATCAATTCCAATTAACAAGTCTCTTCAATTAATTTTTTTTTCCTTTCCTTCATTCGTAAACCCCTGTAAGTAACCATGGATCTCCACTTATCAAATAATAAATATAACATCCTCATGGCAAAACATGCTTATATAGGAAACGTAGAATTCGGGGTTTACACCTCTTAGGCATTTCTCTGACATATACCCTTTCTGGCCACACCGAAAACAAAATCCAGTATCGGCCAGACAACACCACAAATGACGTCTACCACAGGTTGTACAAATCGGCTTATCTTCCCTGACAATTACAGCTTGAGAGCCCTACTGTCCCCACTGATGCGGAGTATTAACTGCATTTTGGTTCCTTTGCTGAGGCTCAGAAGCCCTTAGCTCAGCCTTCCTTTTATGACCTGTAGAGGTCTCAATTCCGAGCGACTTCTTGCACTCTTTTCCCTCCTGGGAGTTTGCATCAATCCTCATGACAGCCCGCAGTGCCGCAGCATACGTCTTGAGGTCAAGGGCATGTACCATACTTCGTAATCAACTCCTCAGACCCTGGATGAACCTCTCTATGCTTTTTGCCTTGGTGTCTACCAACTCAGGGAAAAAGTGGGACAACTTATCAAATTCTTGCTAATATTCCTTGATAGCACTTGAAATGTGCTATCTTCTTCCACTTATCTCAAAGTTGTTTAGCTACTTAATTTAGTTTAATTGATTATTTTATAGGACTCGAGTGTACAAGCAGTCAGATTAAGCGTTCAGAACTAAAAGGACGATAAAATGGCGAAGTTAGGAGCTAAATCGATCAAATGACGAAGTAAGAAGGTTGCTGCACTGCCAAGTGTTGCAACACATTGATTAAGCTTGAGTTTAACGCTAGCTTGGCGCTATTAGATAGAATGCTTGGACGCAGGGCAGCATTGCAACGCTGCCCTGAGCATCGTAATGCTCTAGAGATTTCATGACACCACCGTTGCATCGCATCTTGACGCTGAAAGACAGAAGCCTCAACATGGCAACACTCCTTTAGAGCGTTGCAATGCTACGGAGTTTGACGGGCGCATAACCCTAGCGTGTGCCTGACGCTGCAACGGCTGCCTGACGCTCGGCTATTATGCGTCGCTGCATTGCAACGCTCTCCCTAACGTTGCGATAGTTTTATAAAAGGAGAATTTTTGTCCATCCAAGGAGAGGAGATCAAGTACACCCAATTGTGAATGCTGTCACTCTGCCTTAGCCTAGTTTTAGCCCAATTTTGTAACAAAACTTTAAAAAGAATGCTTCCCCTTGCCAATTGTATTGAGTTCGAGTATGTTTAATGGCTAAAGGGTAAGAGCTTAGCTTGGGTTTGTTAGTTTAGTTTCATTCCAATTTAATTCTTGAGACTGGTTTTGTAATTCTATGAGTTTTATTATGAATTTTATGAAATTTATCTTGAACATATTCTTTAATTTTTGTGTATGGGATAATCTAACAAATTAGCTTTGCATGTTACATTGATTGCTTTGATTGACCCTAATTTGTAATTGTTAGGGAGTCGTCACCTAGAAGAATGAGTTAAGTAAGTTTATTGTGTTAATTTGGGATTCCAATTAGCAAGCATTTTACTTTCTAACTTAGATAAATTTCAATCAATTAATTAGTTAGACGATGGTAACTGATTAATTGGCTTAGTTTTTCCTTAAATCTTAATGCCTATTGATTAATTGATTGGTTACGGATTCTTGCTTTTCTCTTAATCAACTTGATTTTATGGACTACCATTTAGGATTCTAATCGAGTAGACTAAGTTTTTAATTCAAATAATCTCATGTATCTTTCGAGTAGTCTATGATAGAATTAATGAGGAATGAATTATATTATAACTACCCAAGCTAAGTTTTGTTTGATAATAAATTTTCTCAATTATTTACATTGCACAATTTTTGCTTTCACAATTTATTTTAACAATTTTCACAAACCCCCCCCCTTGGTTACTTCCTACAAGTTTAAACTGTTGAGGAATCCATATTTGGCTCTCTGTGGTTTGATTCCGGACTTGTTACTTGTACAACTAGTTAGTCTAAAGGGTTAGTTTGGTGCATATAAATTCATTTGCTTGACTGTCTTTCAGGAGCGGCATGGTAAGCTCGGTCTGTCAAATTGGTGCCGTTGCCGGGGAGCCAACAGAATCCTTAATTTTTGAAACTTGTAGTGTTTATCCTTGCTAATCAATTTTCTCTTTTGGTGCATGACCCACACTCCCAAGGGTGCTAGACAATTGTATTTTGCAGAGATCTCTAGGGAAGAGCGTAGAATCATAAGAGAAAGGAGATAGCAAACTGCTCTTGACAGATAAATCGTGTTGAAGACACATCCAAGGGAAACGTTCCTGAAAATTTCTCAGTAATGACCGAACGAGAAAACACCCTGAAGGAGCTTACATCACCAGACTTTACTTAACAACCCTTATACATCCTAAGACGACAGTTAATTTTGAGCTCAAATCTGGCTTAATTCACTTACTTCCTACTTTTTTTGGTCTACAGGGTGAGGATCTACACAAACATCTCAATGAATTCTATGTGGTGTGCAATGGGATGAGACCTAATGGGGTGACCCAGGAGCATATCAATATGAGGGCATTCCCCTTTTCATTGAAGGGGGATGCCAAGAAGTGGCTCTACATTCTTCCACCAGGAAGTATCACATCCTGGGAGGAATTACAGGGGCAGTTCTTGGAGAAATTTGTTCCAGTATTTCGAGCTACCAGTGTGAGAAAGGAAATCTATAGCATCATGGAGTTCGATGGAGAGACCCTTCATGAGTATTGAGAACGATTCAAAAAGACCAGTGCTAAGTTCCTTCATCATCAGATCTCAGACCAACTCTTGATCTAGTAATTTTATGAGGGATTGATACAAACTGATAAAAGCAGCATAGATGCAGCTGTAGGAGGAGCCTTAGTCAATAAAACCCCGACTGAGGCCACGAACGTAATAGCTACCATGGCTGCAAATTCTCAACAATTTGGAACTAGAGTTGCAGTAGTGTAAAGTCTACCAATGAGGTAAGTGAACTTAAGAAAGAAATATCTGACTTAGTTTTTATTGTTAAACAGTTGGCGAAGGTTGAAATTGGACAACCCAGTTTTGTTTGCCAAGTATGTCATGGGACTGGTCACTTAGCTGATGTTTGCCTAAGTGCTCTGAAAGGAGAAATTCGTAAGGTAAATGCCATTGGGAGCTACAATTTTAATGGACAAAATAGAAGACGGGACCCATTCAGTAAGACCTTCATTCTATGGTGGAGAGACCACCCAAACTTCAAATGGAGAGGGCAGAATGAGCAGGGTTAGCCTTACATGGAGCTACTTCTGATTCAGGTATGTCCTTGGAAGACATTGTTTAAAGTCTTGCTGACAACTCTTTTAAATTTCAACAGGTTACACAACATTTTCAGCAAGATACAAAGATATCCATTGAAGCTTTAGAGACCTAAGTCTCACAGCTAGCCATCTCTATGAGCAGATTGGAGAGACAGTCCGACAAACTTCTGTCCCAACCTGAGTCACTTATTAGAGAGAATGTTAGTGCAATTACATTGAGGAGTGATAAAGAGTTGGAGCCACCTGTTGAGTTAGTAAAAAAGCCAGAATTAAAGAAACCGAAAATTCCGTTTTTAGATCAAACCATTTTTCCACCATAAAACAAACATGGAGTATCTTCTCACCCTTATCTTCCTAGGCCAAAAGAATTAGTTGTAGACAAGGAGAAAGAGCTTTTGGAGATGTTTAGAAGGATAAAGATAAATACTTCTTTCCTCGATGCCGTCAAACAAATTTCTAAATATGCCAAATTCCTGAAGGAACTTTGCACAAGGAAAAGACAAGCCAAAGAAAAGAAAAGGATGGTAGTAAGTCAATCCGTATCTGCGATCCTACAGAAAAACTTACTAGAAAATCAGAAGGATCTAGGTATGTTTTGCCTCCCTTGCATCATAGGCAAAAAGAAAATTAATAGGGCCATGCTAGATTTTGGTGCTTCAATAAATGTTATGCCTTATTCAATTTATCAAGAATTAAAATTAAAGAACTTAACTAAAACTGGAGTTCTCATACAATTTGCAGATAGGTTCTTTATTCACCCATTAGAAGTTGTAGAGGATGTCCTAATTTAGGTCAATGAGTTGTTTTTTCCTGCTGATTTCTATGTTCTTAAGATGGAAAAGCCCACATCCATCTCATTTGCATCAATCTTGCTTGGGTGGCCTTTTATGAAGACGACTAAGACTAAGATTGATGTAGATGAGGGCACTTTGTCTGTGGAGTTCGATGGTGAGTTGGTCAAGTTTAATATTTTCGATGCTATGAAAACTTCCACCATAGGGCAAGTACATTCTTTGTGCCAGATTGATGTGTTTGACTTTCTTGAGCAGGAGGTTATATGGGACGTCTAAGATGAGGATGAGGATGACTCAGGAGATTTAATTGAAGGAACTCTTACACAAGAGTACCTCAGAGCGGAAGCGGATCTTTCCAAAGACATTGTCACAGAATTACTACATTTACATTCAAATAAACAGATATGCATTATACTATAAATTATCGACATGCTTAAAGAATAACAAACACGAGAACAAGGAAGCTTACCGGTTGGAGACTATTTCTTCTCGGCAAAACCTCGCTCTCTCCAAGGGATCGACAAGCCAATTGCTCAGAAAACTCCGGTCGTCTACCATGAATGGACTTCATACGACCAGACGAAGATGGGGATGACACCACCACTTGAAACCCTTAGTATTCTCGATGTGAGAATCCAAAGAGTGGGCTCTGTTCGGATTTGGTAGAGGGGAAGAGGAAAAGAGATCGTATACAACGACCAAGCAAGTGGGAGAAAGGCGAGACTATCGTATAGACAAAGTACTTGATCGTTTAGGTGAAGTACACGATTGTGTAGGAAAAGGTAAGCAATCATCTATACGATCGTTTAGTAAAGTTTGAGCTCTAGACGATCGTTTAGCAAAAGGTAGGTGATCGTTTAGAAAGAAGCGCGCGTGTGTAAGCGATTGTGTAGTAAAAAGTGAGCTATCGTATAGTCTCTCAATTCACTAAGCGATAGGATGCAAACACCTCGTGAGCAAATAACTTTTTTTTGTTTTTTAAATGAAAACAATTTTTATTTTACTCTTCAGTTACGAAAACCGAATAGAACTTCCCATTAACGCACAATTACGGAGAAAACGGTGGCCAATTATCCTATAATTGTCCAATTTAAAAAAATATATAATGATATTATATTCATGAACCTATAGTTTAATATCATATATCAACCATAGTGTTTTCTCCTCCACTAGATATAAATCATATTTATTTCCAATTTCCTCCAATTAATGTATCTCATACATAAAGTCAATTATATCATATATAATTAACTAGTTCAATCATATCATATATATCAAACTCCCTCTTGTCAATTTGAACATTTCAAACTGACCCAAAAACTGATTCTCAACTTCAATCCCTATGAAGGGGATCTTATGAACCTATGGCTCAAAGCTCCAATGGTACGTGAATAGCTGACTAAACTCTTTAGCCACAAGATCCACCATCTGTTAACTACTAGACATTCCACTAAAGACCAACAGCTGAACTCTCCTTACCACAGATATATTTTTGTGTCCATCGGGTATAACCAATCATCAGTACCATAATCCTTCACAGATGCTCGTAAATATAGCTAGGCCAATTTACCATTTTGCCCCTATAGTTACATCTAACTCGTTAAGTACCACTGATCCCTCTAATGAACAATACAACATAGTCGTACTATGTGTGGACATCTCTTAGGCCATGAGAAGGTGTGTCGTGAAGGATCTCATATCGAGAGTTCCATGAGCGCGTTCGGATCACTCCGATCTCACCATGACCGAAATATAATAATATACATTCAACACATACAGCTATGCAATCAAAACTTAATTAACAACATGCTACGAACAAAGATAAATAACAAAGAGATAGAGTTCCATACCAGTTGAAGACTATCTTCAAATTCAGAACCCGAACGCAGCAGAACCCTCCAACAAATCTACCAACGCCCGATCGGAACGTCAACTGCAGTAGCACGATCAACACGAACACGAACACCGCAACGGGACGACACCATCACTAATGAGCCTTGGGTATTCTTGGAGTGAAAACCTAAAGGGTGGGCTTTGGTGAATTTGGTAGAGGACAGAGGAAAAACGAGTCGTGTAGGCGATAAACAAGTGGGAGAGAAAACAACGCTATCATATAGCAGAAGTGCTTATTGCAAGGAGGAGCTACACGATCGTGTAGGATATACTAAACGATCGTTTAGGAAAATGTATACGATCGTTAGTTAAATCGCGAGATGGACGATCGTTTAGGTGGAGAAGTGACTATTGTATAGGCTTTTGAGCGATCGTTTTACAACACACCAGCGTGCTTTCACGAAATCTTTTTTTGGTCAAAATGGCAGATTATCGATTGCACGATTCAAAATGAAAACTTTTTTCATTTTAATTCATCAGTTACATTAACCGACTCAGCCCACTAACCCATGTCCAAATGTGAAAATTGGCTTAATATTCATATAATTAATCAATTAATTAATTAATAAATATAATCATATTATATTTTTATCCTATAGTTTGATATCACTTATCTACTATAGTATTTTATCCTCTACTTGATATAAATCATATTTATATCTAATTTCCTCATAAATAATGTATCTCATACATTTAGCCAATTATATCTATATAATTAACCAGTCCAATTATATCATATATAATTGAACTTTCTCTTGTCAATTTGAACATTTCAAATTAACCCAAATATTGATTCTCGACTTTATCCAAGCTACCCAGGGGACCTAATGGGCGTGTGGCTCGAAGCTCCAACAGTACGGGAATAGCTGACTAAACTTTTTAGCCACGAGATCCACTATCCGTTAACTGTCAGACATTCCACTAAAGACCAACAGCTGAACTCTTCTTACCATAGATATATTTATGTGTCCATCAGATTTAACCAATCATGAGTATGATGACCATTCACAGATGCTCATAGGTACAGTTGAGCCAAATTACCGTTATGCCCCCTGTAGTTACATCTCACTCCTTAAGTACCACTGATTCCTTTAATGAACAATACAACATAGTCCAACTATGTGTGAACACCTCTCGGGCTAAGAGAAGGGTGCTTATCGTTTAGATGAAGCAACACGATTGTGTAGGTTTTAATAAATGATCGTTTAATAAAAGGTAGACGATCGTTTAGCAAACGTGGCACGCTATGCGATCGTTTAGGAAGGCTAAGCAATCGTTTAGGAAGGCTAAGCAATCGTTTAGGGACGGGCGTGTGGTCATTTAGGAACTAGTTGTGATTTAGCCGATGAGCAACTATCGTATAGGCTCTTAAACTAGGCGATCATTACGTTTTCACACCGATTGCGTATTTTTGAACATTTTTCAAAATGAAACAAATTTTCATTTTATTCTTCAGTTACAATAACCGACTTTGAATTCTCCCACTAACGCATGACCGAGGAGAGGTTTTCAGTGAATTATCATATAATTAACAAATTTAATAATTAATGAATATAATCATATTATACTTACCCTATAGTTTGATATCACATATCTACTATAGTAATTTCTCCTTCATTTGATATAAATCATATTTATATCTAATTTCCTTCAAAATAATGTATCTCATACATTTGGTCAATTATATCATATATAATTAACCACCCAATTATATCATATATAATCGAACTCCTTCTTGTCAATTTGAACATTTCAAAGTAACCAAAAAACTGATTCTCGACTTTATCCAAGCTACCCAGGGGACCTAACAGAACTGTGGCTCGAAGTTCCAACGATACGTGAATAGCTGACTAAACTCTATAGCCATGAGATCCACCATTTGTTATCTGTCAGGCATTCAACTAAAGACCAACAACCGAACTCTTCTTACCACAGATATATTTCTGTGTCCATTGGATATAACCAATCATGAGTACAATGACCCTTCACAGATGCTCGTAAGTACAGCTGGGCCAATTTACCGTTTTGCTCCTGTAGTTACATCTCACTCCTTAAGTACCACTGATTCCTCTAATGAACAATACAACATAGTCCAACTAAGTGTGAACCCCTCCCGGGCCAAGAGAAGGTGTGTGGCGCCACATCGTTCAAGCCCTGAAATCAGCCCTTAAAGGAGCTATCAATCTACTTACCCCTACTTTAGGGAAGAACTGAATTCCATCTTATGTAGCTGAGTTCCCAGATCCCAAATTAGACGAATCCTCAAAATGGTAGGTTTGAATCGGCGACCTGGCCACTCGCACAGATACAAATCAAAGGACTGCCCTCAATGGAAGGAATTCCTAACTCACTCAGGATTGAGGTCATGTTACCTATGGTCATCCTAGTGAACTGAAGTCTCTTTCATGAATGGTGTTATATAACAAGACGTTAACACTTCGTGGTCAGGTCTTATACAAACTCTTTGTATAGGACGCCCCAGCTCGTATGTCCCCTTCACGAATGATCAGGATCAGACCGTCTGTGACAAGTCACAACACTTGTGACCATTCCACAATGTAGTCCGCATCTGTAGCATTACCAGGATAAGGATTCCCTCCTATATCCATATACTACAGACCATTTTAGTTATCACTCAAGACATGATCCACTTGTATGTCACCAAATACATGCTTAAGTTACGTGTAGATAACCAGGGATTTTATGTTTATTGGTTTGTGGTAAAACAAATCAAACATACAACTGAGAAAAAAACAAGATGTGGAGTAAATATCATATATTATACAACATAAGCGTTCGTATAAACTGTTTACAAACTACAGGACACGAGACTTTAGGGCATCAATCCCAACAATCTCCCACTTGTCCTAAAGTGAAGTGGGGTGTACATAAAACTAGTATAAAATAATAAACTAGGGTATAAAAGCCCAGTACAAGAAAATCTCCCATTTTCCCTAGTCCAACCCCGGGCGATCTTGTAGACCCATGCTCCGTAGGTGACTCTCAAACATTGTAGCCGTGAGAGCCGTCGTAAACGGGTCAACAACATTGTTCTCTGAAGCAATCTTCGTGACGATCACGTCCCCTCGATGCACTATCTCGCGGATCAGATGATACTTTCGCTTTATGTGTTTGCTGCGCCTTTGACTCCTTAGCTCTTTGGAGTTCGCCACTGTCCCACTATTGGCACAATATAGGGTAATAGGCCTAGACATATCTGGAACAACTTCCTGTTCTGTCAAGAACTTCCTAAGCATGACGGCCTCTTGAGCAGGTGCCTTCCCTTTTCCCACCCTTCTTCTTCTTCCCCTATGCAGATTTAGAAGTAGAAGGTATAGACTTCGTTCCTGAGGTCGAACCTTTATTGAATGTCTTGGAGGATGAAGCAAGATTTGCCTCACCCTTCTTTCTTTCCTTACTTTTTAGTAAAGATAGGTAGATCTGCAACTCGTTGAGGAGAGTTGTAAGGTTATATTTCACTTTGTCAAAAATCACATTACTAACAAAGTGCAGGAAGCTTTCCGACAAAGAATGCAGAATTATGCTAACCTGGCTACTCTCATCGATGGTAGACCCATTAAACTTGCCACATTGAAGTGGACCATCATATTAAGCACAACACCACTATTATCACAATGAAGAGTGATGGCTTAGACATGTTTGAAACCACTTCCAGATAAGTCAGAAACTTCCTAAACAACACAACTTGCTTAGCATTTTCACAAGTCGCCGCGTACTCAGCCTCCATAGTGGAGTCAGCAATGTATCCTTGCTTCATGCTCCTTCGTTAAGGGTGAACACTGATCCTGATGTGGATTTCCTAGAATCCTTAATAGTCTGAAAATTAGAGTCTGGGTATCCTGTAAAACTCAGATCTTTAGAACCATACACGAGCATTTATATCCTCATTCTCTGTAGATATTTAAGGATACTCTTAAAGACAGTCCAGTGATCAAATCCTAAATTAGATTGATATCTACTTACTATCCTCACTGCATAGCAAATGTCAGGTCTAGTACATAACATCACATACATCGGTTGTATACATCAGGCTACCAATAGCTGATGCATAGAGGATCCATCTCATTTCCTCAACTTCTTAAGGTGTCTTAAGACACTATTTCTTAGACAATATAACTTCATGCCTGAAAGGAAGTAAGCATCTCTTGGAGTTCTTCATCGAGAACTTGACAAGCATCTTATCAATGTACGATGCCTGAGACAAGGCTAGCATTTTGTTCTTTCAATCTCTAAAGATCAAATCTTTCATTTGGAATTGGGTCACTAGCCAATTCTTAATTTCAGGTAGTAGATCTATATCATTCCCAATGAGTAGGATATCGTCTACATACATCACTAGAAAAGCTACTGAATTGTTGATAATTCTTTTGTAAACACAAGACTCATCTACATTCTGATCAGAGGCATAAGATTTGATTGCAATATCAAATCTTATATTCCAAGATCGAGAAGCTTGCTTCAATCCATAAATGGATCGATTAATCTAACAGACCTTTCGCTTTTGATCTTGTGTTATGAATCCCCCAGGTTGCTTCATATAAATGGTCTCCTCAAGATTGCCATTAAGAAAAGTAGTTTTGACTCATAGTCATAATATGTGGCAATGGACATGAGGATCCAAATAGACTTCAACATGGAAACAGGTGAGAAAGTATCCTCATAGTTAGCTCCCTCAACTTGGGTATAACTCTTTGCCACAAGCCTTGCCTTGAAGGTTTGCACATTCCCATCGGCACCCCGTTTTCTTTTGTAGATCCACTTGCGACCTATAGGTTTAACCCCATCAGGTTGATCTACTAGATTCCAAATTGAATTGAAGTACATAGACTCCATATCAAGATCTTTAAGTTTGATCCACTCATCTTTGTCAACATCCTCCATTGCCTTCTTGTAAGATAATGGATCATCAATATCTCCGTTAGCTACGATACCCTTGGTTTTTGGTAAGCCCATACACCGAACAGGTGGATTCGCACTCTCCTACTACGTAGAAGTTTCCCAAACACTTGAGGTGGATGTGACCAACTAGATGAACAAATTTCAACAACTCTTGTTGAGGTATTGGGTTCTTCAACAACTCTTGTTGAAGATTCAGTAGTTTTATTGGAAAGTTCACTCAATGCAATATTACTGTAGGGTTTATGCTCCCTTATGTGGTTCTCTTCTAAAAAGGTAGCGTTTGCCGACAGAAACACCTTATTATCCTTAGGATCGTAGAAGTAAGTACCTCTCGTTCCTTTAGGGTAACCTACAAATAAGCATAATTTTAAACGAGGTGCTAATTTCTTAGTCTTTGCCTCAAGCACATGTGCTAGGTAACCCTAAATCCTGAAATGTCGTAAACTACCTTTACGGCCATTCTATAATTCCAAAGGTGTTCGAGTAACAATTGTAGTCTCCACTTCAAAACAAGTCGGATAGGGAAGCATAATTCATTATAGACTGAACCATGTTCAACAGAGTTCGATTTCTCCTTTCTAATATGCCGATAGGTGGGACACAATTTCATGTTCTATAGAATAGTCTTGGAGTTTTAGATCCAAATACTTTTCACCTCGATCAGATCGAAATGTTTTAATGGTTTATTTAATGTGTTTTAAACTTCAATCTTATACTCCTTGAACTTTTCAAGGGCTTCAGACTTATGTTCCATTAAATAAATATACCAATACCTAGAATAATCATCAGTAAAAGTGATGAAATATTCAAACTCTCCTCTTGCCTTAACATTCATTAGACCACAGAGGTCTGAATGTACAAGTTCTAAAGGTTCTTTGGCCCTGTGACCTTTTTCAGTAAAAGATCTCTTAGTCATTTTTCCTTCAAGGTATGACTCACACATAGGTAAAGAATTTTTTTTCTAAATCGCATAGAATTCCATTCTTGACTAGTCTCTCGATTGTATGGTGATTTATGTGTCCTAATCTTAGATGCCAAAGATGGAAATTTTCCTTAGGAGAAATTTTAATTATTTTATTTTGAGTTATCGCAGTTTTAAATAGTTCAGTATTTATGAGGGGTTTAGTTGCTAGCGGTCTTAGCACATGAAATTTATCTTCCAGCTTAGCAGAACAAAGTTCTATACCTTTCTTATAAATAAACGCTTTATTTACAGAAAAATGTACAAAATATTTTTATTCAATCAAAAACTTTACAGAAATTAAGTTCATTTTTAAATCAGGAACAATAAATACATTTTCTAATAATATATATATATTCTGTAAAGTATGCCGGAGTCCTCCCACTGCCACAGTTGTGACAACGTGTCCAGTTCCAACATGTATCATCATCTTCCTAGCCGGTAGTTGCTGTTACGAACTAACTCCCTGAAATGAAAAACGAACATGGTTAGTGGCGACTAAATCTATTATCCAAATTGAATTATTATTCTCTACTAAACAAGTCTCCAAAACAAGTAAATCATATTTATCTTACTTGGCCTTCTTCTTTTCTGCCAAGTATTTGGACAATTCCTTTTCCAGTGTCCTTTATGGTTGTAATGGAAACAAATTCCCTTTGCAACCTTGGCCTTCTTCCCTTCTAGGCAGCAACAGCTGGGTGAGCTTTCCTCTTTTCACCTTTCTTCTTCTTCCACTTTTTGGTTTTGGAAGAAAAAAGCACAGACTTAGTTCCAAAGGTCGAACCTCTATAGAACTTCTTAGAGGATGAAGCAACATTTGCCTCTCCCTTCTGTTCCTTGGATTTCATCAAGGACTGGAAAGTCTGTAGCTCATTGAGCAAAGTGGTTAGGTTGTAGTCAATCCTGTTCATAATAGCATTGCTACAGAACTGCAGGAAACTTTAGGTAAAGATTCCAGTATGAAGCTAACCTGATTGGCTTCATCGATGACAGACCTATTCATCTCTACCATCTTGAAGTAGACCATCATGTTGAGAACATATTCTCTAATAGATATCCCTTCTTACATATGCGCATTGAAGATGTTTTTCAGAGCGTCATGCCTGAGTTGTGCGGACGGTTGTCCGAACATCTCCAGCACGGACTCCTGATCTGACAAGCAGTGATCATGAGCTCATGCTTCTTGGACAAGACTTCAGAAAGGCTTGCCAAGATGTACGCTTGGGCCCTTTCATTTGCCCGTATTTCCAATGCTCATATGCCACCTGAACGTTTCGAGGAGCATTTTGGGCAGGAACAGGAGGAAAATCCTCCATAAGGACAAATCTCAGTTCAATGATAATTAATATTATGTTGATTGTGTTTTTCTATGTTGTGTAATTTTTTCTGGTAAGTTTGTCTAGGGCGAGTAAATTTAATGTCGTGGAAGTCATAATGAAAACATGTTGAAACATACAAATTATTTATATTAGTATTTTAGCATTAGACATTTGAAAAACTAATCAAATTTAGCAAAATAATTTAATGCACCCTATGTGACATCTATTTTGCAATGAAGTTTTAGTAAGGCAGGGTAAAAACCACCATAGGATGATTAGGTACCCCTTCACTGAAATGAGACACTCAACCAATATATAGAAAAACTCCGTGTCATTGTTAAATATCAGTCACCATTGTTCAGTTTAGAAATTGTTAACTAGCTTAATAATTTCTTGCAAGTGTAACCCCTCATTTTAGATTCTAGAGTTTTGTCCCAACGAGCCAATCGTAAGGAAAAATCGATTGGGTAAAAAACTAAAGCAATCATATCCATTTCTGAAGTTTGAGTAAAAGGTCATGCAAATGCCATCCGTAGGGGGACACAAACAAAGGTGCCTCTAGGCCGAGCATGAAAATTTACTACAAACTAATGAGAGAGACCGCGGGATGTGTTGACACACGTCCTGCTCCCACTACACTCTCTCCATTCACTTTGGTATTGACCTATACAAACACTACCTGTAGAGGGATATAAGCAAAGGTTCCTCGAGGCCGAGTATAGATCTCACAGAGTGTGAACTTATAGGGAAAAATGTGAAAAAGAGAAAGTAAAGTATCATATACCCCATTTTTCTCTCACAGAGTGTTTTACCTAGGGTTAATTTAACTTAGAAAAATACGGCTAATTATTTTACTATATGATTGTTTAAATTTGCCCAAAAGAAACACTTACTTTGGATAGTTAAACAATTTTGATTCATGTTCATTAGATACTTTAATAAACTTTAATCAACAATCACATGCTTCTAGAAAATATATCTAATTCACCTTTTGAAGTCAGTTCCTAGGTTAGGGTGTTTCGTTGTTGTCAAGTTAAATACCCCAGCCTAGATAGAACTAGTCTTAGACAAAATGTCCTTTATAGATACATTTGCTACAAATTTAATCTTTTAATTAAAACCAATTTAATCTTATTAAACTGATTAAAAGATTAAACTTATTTCTAATCTCATTAGAAATGTAATCTTAGGTCTATGTGAATCATGTTTTAAAACTATTTTAAAAAACGATTTTAACCTAAAATTTGCACGCAATTCTGAATTATTGATTTTAATTTCTAATTTCATTTAATTATAACTTTTATAAAAGAAATGAAATAACTTAAAACCAATTATTACATGTGAAAGAATTTTAGGTAAATTATAACAATTATAAAATAACCCAAAGTAGTAACATGCTTTATGCAATCCCATTTCATTACTTAACATACATAACACTTATATAGTAAAATAATGAAATAATTAATAACATACATACGTCCATACATTCAACTATATATTATAACAGTTATAATATAAATGATGCATGACTATGTTATTAATGTATGCAGACACATATTATAACATTTATATTATATGATGCATGAGCATGCTATAAAATTAAATCATGTAACTATATATTATAACATTTATAATGTAAATGATGTATGAATAATGCATAACCTATGGTGGGATTTTACTATATAGCATACATTACGACATATAAATATATAAATTAAATCATAAATCATACATCATATGCATAATTTTAAAACATTTATTGGATAGGGATTGGACTCCTAAACTATTAATTAAATTAATATAGCACTTATATTAATTTAATTAATTACAAAATAGCTAATTATTACAAAATAATAGCCAATTGGTTCAAAACAGGTGAACCGGGTCTTGAACTGCACAAACTGGACCGCCCAACACCTGAACTGGCCTCAAACCACTCAAACTAAGCGAACCAAACGTGAACCAGCTTTAACTCGAACCGAAGCATGCACGAACTAGAAAATTTTTTCATAGCGTTACAATGCTATGGAAAATTCTTCCGTTTGCAACGTGTACAATAGTCACTGTACAGTTACGATTTCCTTCGATTTTCCTCCAATTTTAGCCTCGTTTTCTCCAGAAAAACATTGAAAACAACACGAGTGACTCAAGACTAAGGAATTACAGACTCTATCACAATCAATCCCTAAAAAACAAAGGGCCTTTACTGTTGGGTTTCATGTCCTAAAACTTGCAGTTTGTAAAAATTCAACATATTCTATTATCAATAAAAATGTAATTCAACATTTCTTCAATAAAGGCATTGAATCTATTAATTGTATTCATAAAGTCTAAATCCAATAAACTAAGATTCATGGCTATTATATGAATACTTGAACTTTATGTAGAGACATAGAGATGGATCAAGTTCGAGTAAATAGCCAAAACGGTCTATATAGTATATGATTAAGGTTGGGTACCTTTTTCTGATAACACTATTGGGTGCGGCCTCCATGGCTATTATATGAATACTTGAACTTTATCTAGAAACATAGAGATGGATCGAGTTCGAGTAAATAGCCAAAACGGTCTATAGTATATAATTAAGGTTGGGTACCTTATTCTGGTAACACTATTAGATGCGGCCTACTCTGTAGCTATTATAAGTTGTTGTAAAGATACTGCAAACGAAGTATTCCAGATTCGTTCATGTTTGGACATGAGAAGTGGGGGCATCCTATGCAATGAGTTTGCATAAGATCGAACCAAGAAATAAGCCACTCTTCCTTTATAGCATTGTTTACTGTTTAGGATAACCTAGGTAACTCGATCTTAATCCTGAGCTAACTATGTACTCTTGTCTATTCGAGATTATCCTTAGATTTTCATGGGTGAGGGTTGGATCAACAGTGCCGGTTCAATAAGCCACTCATTTCAGGTATAAGACCGGGTAGATAGCTGGGGACATTGGGTGAAAGACGGAATTCACGCCTATCCGATTTAGGGATAGAAGAAAAGTTTTTCTCTTAAGTATTGATTCCAGGTCTTGGATAAGGGGCCCCACCCTCTCACTGGCCTGAGAGGGATCCAATTTACTGATTAGATCATAAACCAATTGATCATTAGAGGATCAATAGAAACTTAAGGAAGAAGACGTAATATCGGGGGTAAAACAACATATTGACCCAATCGTTATTACAAACAACCTGTGAAGGGTCGACTAACTGGTTATGGTTAAATCATGTTGACACAAATATATCTACAGTGAGGAGAGTGCAATTATCGAGCTATAGTGGTGTGACTTGATAGTTAATGAATACTGATTAATTTGGTCTAAAGCGTTTTAGCCAATTAATCTTAATCGTTGAAGCTCATGATCTGTAGGTTCATAAGGTGCCTATACTAGCACATAAAACATGAATACCTTAAATTAATAAATTGAGTGAATTTGGAACGATATCAATTTGAATTGTTCAAATTGAATTAGGGTTTGAATTTGAATAAGTTCAAAATCAAATTAGGGGTTGTTTAATTATATTCGTTATAATTAACGTTTAGTTTATTGAAGTTAAACGAAATTGGAGAGCTTATAATATTTAAATATTGATTTAAATATTAATTGTGTGAATATGATTCATGTTTAAAATTAATTGTGTGATTAATTTAATATTTGATATTAAATTAATTAATTAATTATTTAAAAATAAAATTAATTTCCAATTTTAAATTCAATTAAAAAAATTTGATTTTTTATATTTTAGATTTGATTAATTGAGAATTAATTAAATCAAATATTAATTAATTAAAACAAATTGTAAATTAAGAAATTAATTTGAAATTGGAAATTTGAGAAAGTGAGTTTTTCACACTTTTTTGAAGTGTGAGGTGCTTCTCATGCCCAATCACACAATTTCCACTTGAATGTGGAAGTAGTTGCTAGCCATCAATGAGATTGAAGGTGATTGCATGCTGGGATTCAATAAAAACTCTCAAATTTGAAGAGGAAAAAAAGGGGAACTTGAGCTGAAAATAGTTTTATGCTACTTCATCTTCTTCTTCACAAACTTTCTCAATTTCCTTCACGAAATTCACTCAAATCCGAGTTTCACCACTCAAATTCAAGGCTAAGAATAGTAGAGAAGATCTCTTGGTGGTTCATTGTTAATTTGGAGCTGATTTGGAGTGAAGAGCAGTTTGGATTTGGGAGATATCATCAAAGGTATGTTCATCTTGAAACCCTCTTCAATTTTCAGAAATAGCATACTTTAGAACTCAAATTAAATGTAATTAGAGTGCTTATTGATTATGTTTGCTTCCGTTGTATGCTTGTGTATTCCATCATTTACAAACCAAATTGTATAAATAAAGCGATAAATCTAAGGTTCAATCCCGTAAACATCCAAAAATTACAAACATTCATAATCACCATCATATGAAAAAACATACAGAGTGCAACCCACCAATAGATATGTAAAATCAATTCCAGAATAATAAGAATTGGGATAGAAAACCTCGGCTCTGATACCAATTGAAGGTTTTAAAACTGAATTTTAAAAATATATTTAAATATTAAACTGAAAAATTAATTTTCTAAAACCATTTTGATTTTAAAACTGAAAAATTAATTTTCTAAAATTAATTTCATATATTAATTTTAAAAATATTAATTAATTTAATATCAAATATTAAATTAATTTTTACACAAAACCATTTTTATATATTTAAATCATATTTAAATATATATATTCTCCAATTCCGTTTAATGTTTAATTTGAACGTTTCAACCCAATTTCATCCATATATTTATTAGACCATTTAAGCTAGTTAGACTATAGTCAATGATACAGTTGCAAAATCAACAAGTCATTATTATTGATAAATAGAATGTTTAACACGAACTGCAAATTCTAAAACATTCCTAACATTAGCTAGTTGAGACAACCCAAGAGAAATTTTCCTTTAGATCAATACACAACTATTGTTAAATAACTGATATTTTCTAACTTCATTAAACCTTTGATTCAAATCATCCAGGACCACTTAGAACCTTAAATACACCACCTTCTCATCCCAATACACAGGTCCAGATTTCTACATTTATGCTAAATTTATGGATGAAATTTATTTTCCATATATTTGATCATGCAACCATCCAAACTTATTCACATACAATTGATCAACAGAACACCCCAACAAGTATAACCATCAAGCTCTTTCCTTGATTTTTTACCATTTTTTATAACAGAAACATAAAACGAATTCATCTCGATAACTAATCAAACAATCTAACCACACTACAAAGTTGAGATCCACCAGTCCCAAGTAGGGGTATGCAAGGCTCGATTCAGTTCGATTTTGAGCAAAACGAAAGATTGAACTGAATTGCTCGGTTTCTAATACGTACAAACCACTGAATACCCACGTATCTCAATTTCAGTTTCTGAACCAAACCACTCTATTTTTGGTTCAGAATGGTTCAGTTCGGTTGAAATCAATTTTTTTTGTTTGTTCTTGTCCAACCAATAATGGGTCTTTTTTTTTTTTTTAAGAAAATAAATAAAATACTTCATGGTGATTGTGGAACTTGAAATGGCTACTGACGGTGACGGTAGAGCTTCAGAATCTCAGATGGTTGAGATAGTGTGGTGGTGGTCTCTATCTAAAGGGGAGCTGTAAAGGAGAAACTGAGAAAGTGATACCTGCGTAAGTGCGTACGAAGTATGAACAGAAGGAGTTGTGGAGTTCCAAAAATTGGAGGAGAATGGTGGCCGACGCGTGCGGTGGTGCAAGTAGAGAAGGTGAAGAAGATTGAAGGAGTGAAGTGGGGTAGGCGGTTAAGATTATCATTTTAGGGTTTTTTTTGTTTGCTTTTGATTGAGTTGGAGGCCAACTGGGCTGTTATTAATTATAAGGATTTCTACGTAAAAGACAAAAGAATAGACACATATGTTAATCTCTTCGACATTTTATTTATTTATTTATTTTTTTTATAAAAAGATTTATTGGCCTCCTTATTTTCACTAATATCATTAGCTATTTACAATTTAGCCCTCACCTATGCATATTCTCTCTCCCCATGCATACTCTCTCTCCCATGCATATTCTCTCTCATATTATCTTTCCCTCCCCATAATTCACTCTCATTTCTTCCTCTTCCTTTTCTTTTTTTCCTTCCCCTTCCCTCTCTTTTCTCCTTCTGACGGTATGAGTTGCAAGCGGTAGATGACGACATGGGGCGAATTGATGGCTCGATACGAGATGACACGAACGAATTGTGACAAATAGTTGGCGTGGACGGCGTGGGGTGAGTTAAGGTGATGGGTTGAGCAGATTCAGTCGACGGCATGATAGGGCGATCAAATCCGGTCGACGATGACGAGGAGAGAGATCCGTGGTGGCCATGGTTGAAGAAGAAGAGATGAAGATGGAGGATTATGTATTATAAACCCCCATATGAAGATGGACTTTACTTTTTCCTATTTTTTATATGTACTGTGATATATATACTTGTTTTTAGCTTTGTAGGAAATTTTATATATATTATGGTATATGTATTCATTTATTTGATATAAATGAGTGTTTTTTTTGTAGACTTATTGTATTATGACATATATGCTTTGGTGTACATGAAATTTATGAAGATTTATATACTGTAGTATATTTCATATATTGATTAATATTATGATTTATATCAAGCATTGAGTCAATTTCTAATTTATAAATTGTATGTATATTTCATATATTGGTTAGAATATTTTCAAATACCTAACAAAAAGTTCTAAGGTATATTTAAAATAATCATGAATCCGTCAAAATGTTCTAAGGTATATTTAAAATAACCATTAATCCGTAAATAAAACAAAAAAATTGATATGTGAAAACCAACGTAAATAGAAAATAAAATTTCATTAAATGTATTTTTTTCCAAATTGAAAAATAGAAAAAAATTAAAAGAAATGCATTTTCTCTCTTCAATTGATAATGAGAAAAAGTATATTAAATGCATTTCTCTCTTTATAATAAATATATTTTCTCTCTCTATCATTAAAGTAGCTTCGAAAATAGGAATATATATATATATAATACGAATATAAATAAATATAAAAAAGAGTAAAACTGTAAAAAAAAATAACAATAAAACACCTTTTTGAAAAAAAATCAAATTTAAAGATATTTATGTAAATATATGGCAAAAGATAGGCGTCTTGGGTAAAAATCTCTTAATTAAAAAAGGTATCAAAAGATGTAGGTTGAGCTGACTTGTAAAATTAAAAGAGAGAGGTGGGTTGGTGTGAAGGGAGAAAATTGACTGATTCACCAAGCTAGGTCAAGTAGTTCCTAAAATCCCAGTCAACTATAAGAAAACGAGTTCACATAAAGCTTATGATTTCTCTCCTTTGCTCTCTCTCTTCGTCTCTCGTGGTAATACAAAGGCATAAAAAACATAAAATATATGTATAAATATATACAAGGTCGGTTCGGGTCGGTTTTAAGTGGTTTTTAGCAATATGAACCGAGAACCGAATCGAGTTGCATAGTTCTTCTCGTCAATAAACTGAGAACAGTGAAGTTTTTGGAGAAACTGGACCGAATCATTCGGTTCGGTTCGTCTTGGCTTGGGTTGTCGATTTTGTCTAATTTTTGCACATGCCTAGTCTCAAGTCTAGAAATCAGATCACAATCACAAAAAAACAGAACACAACCACATCACCTAAATCCTACTAGGAAAATCCATCAAAATTCAATCAGGAAAATCAACACAACTGAATGAGAAACAATAAGAGAAGAAATAATCCTATACAATCGGGAAAGAGTTTAATGAACCACGACCAAAGGCGAACTTCATCAGAAGATCGAAACCACACATCCTCATAAAAGATGTCATTGACCAATTAGAGGAAGCATAAGACACAGACCTTCAAATACTTATATGAGGAAAATCTTGAATACTATACTAATATGATCAACTAAAACATGTCGATCTTCAGTATCTGGAGAAAAATGTAAAGTTCAAAGTATAAGAAACCATCTCATTTGATATTTGAGAGACCGAAACATTACATTAATTAGTAACTCCAAAAAGATCATGAATTATCCGCACTTCTTTTTAAGAGATTAAAATTACTCTTTCAACAGTGAAATTTCAAGTATTTCACTTCTTTGATAGCCAAAATTACTGAAAATTCTATAAAAAAAACAAAAGAAAACCAAGAATTATTAGTTCATCCACACAAGTAGTAAGCACATGAGAAAATGATATTACAACTCAGTTGTTGATTGTTTGAGAAAGAATTAGTAACCAAGAATCATAAGTAAAAGAAAGGGGGTGCTTACTTCACTCTGTAGTAATTTCTTTACGCAAGGTACTCGAAGAAACATGCAAAAAAAAAAAAAAAAAAGAAGAGGAAGGTAATGTTTCTTAATCAATCTAAGTCATTGAGAAAAAGCCCAATTATCCCCCAAACTCTACCAAATATATTAACTAAACTTCCCCAATCATCCTCAGTTTCATTCTTACATAACACTACAAAACGTCAATAATTTTCACTTATCCAGTCATACATCATCTCTGTGTTTCTAAAGTCTTCCAATGAAATTATTCAACAAAGTCGAAGTACCCAAGCCACAAGGTTTAAAGATCATAGGAAAGAGGAAGAAAAATACCTAGAAATGACACTTTGACTCTTAAAACCACTTAAAAAGTGTCTAAGTGACACTCTCACTCTAAAAACTCTCTACGCAAGTAACATTTGGACAATTAAAACTACAAAAAAGTTCCTTAAAAGTGTCTTCAAGCTTCTTAATCCAATTTGTTTCCAAGACTTCTGCTATGTCATGTTAACAATTGATGTGCCTTTTTTTTTTTTTCAACATATTCTATTTTTTTAGCAGCCCATTTTTGTTGGTAGGACCAATGAATGGACTTTTTTGAAAGAAAAAAACTCTATTATTTTGCAAGTCCTGATTAGTTAACCCCTTCTATTTAATAAATGCAAACATTACACAAAAGAAATGATCAGTTAACCCCTTCTTTTTGCAGAAGATCAGAAGATCACAACATGTCATAAAGTTACCTAATTAATTATAAGCAAATTAATGAACAAAATAGTTAAAGAAAAAAACTAACTTTTCTTTGGAAGGGAAGTTTACTTGTTACAAGTTGACATATGAGTTGGAAACTTTGAACAATGAATTATAATCTTCCAAAGAAACTATCCTTATAGAAAAAATTGATTCAAGCAAAACATCTTTAATGAAAAAAATAACAATTATACGAATATTATTTTGCAAGTCATGATCTGTTAACCCCTTCTATTTAATAAATGCAAACATTACACAGAAGAAATGATCAGTTAACCCCTTCTATTTGCAGAAGATCAAAAGATCACAACATGTCATAAAGAATTGCTTCAGCTGTAGGAAGCTTAATGTATGCGATGTTGTGTACCCGACCCGACATTTGCTATGCAGTAGGGATTGTCAGTCGGTATCAGTCCAATCCAGGATTTGATCACTGGACGGCGGTCAAGACGATCCTCAAGTATCTTCGGAGAACGAGGGACTACACGCTCGTATATGGAGATAAGGATCTGATCCATCTAGAATACACAGACTCTGATTTTCAAACTGATAGAGATTCTCGTAAATCGACATCGAGGTCAGTGTTCACTCTGAATGGAGGGGCTGTAATATGGCGAAGCATCAAGCAGGGATGTATCGCAAACTCCACTATGGAAGCCGAATACGTAGTCTCTTGTGAAGCAACTGAGGAGGCTGTTTGGCTGCGAAAATTCCTTACTGTAACGATCCTAGTTTCCTACTAAATTCTAGGATGCTACTTCATGCATGCATAGGCTTAATCGTACATTTTCTTTTAAACCATCAAATAAAAGAGCCAAATTTTATTTAATAATGCTTAAATGAGCAAAGATAAGAAAACATAATTAAGTAAAAATAAATAACTAAAACAATAATAAAATAAAATAAAAATTTACCGTTCGAGGTACCCCTAAACCCAACTTTCAAATGAAGACAATTAAATAGTCAAATAATAAAATTAATAAATTTTGCATGAGAGTGTAAAATGCCTAACTCCTAAACCAGACTTCAAAACATGATACTAAGTGCGGAATCAGTAAATCATCCTAATGGACAGGTCACGAATCTCTCTTGTCATGTGCCAGTCTGTCATTACCCTTACCTGAAAAATAGGGAAAGAAAAGGGCGAGTATAAAAATATACTCAGTAAGCAACCCACTACTGGGCCCACTCAGTGATCTGTTAGTCTTTCCATTGGACCAAAATGCACAGGGACATCATAGGCATAGGCATAGGCATAAGGGGCGAACTCGAAGACACGCTTTCATAAATAGTGACACAAAGGTCAGACATAAACACAAGTGGTGATCCCAAAAAAAGGACACCATACATAAGCATAGGGTGTGGCTCGAAGGCTCACACATGCGATGTGCATAGCCCAATGGTAACACTAACAACCACTAAAATCTCATATGGACGTAAGCATAGAATCAAGAATTATTAAAATCTCAGACATAAGCATGCAATCAAGAAGCATGCAATCAAGCCAATGAATCATTAAAATCTTAGTAGTTCACTCTCAACTAAGGATAAAGGCAGTCATATCTTCTCTTAGGCTAGAAGGATAGTTTGGAATTGCTAATGCTTATGAATGTTTATCAACGCATGATGTTATTAATGTAGGAGTTTTCCAAGTATGTTTTCTAAATCTAACGCATGCTAATAGTTTTTACAAGCTAGTTCAACACGATTTAAGCCAACTTATTTTATAAAGTATGAAGCATGCGTTAGGGTTAAAACTAAGTTTGATGTGCTATGTTTATATACCTAAGATTGCTAAAGTACATGCGTTGATATTCCTAAACACAATGAAGAGGAGTACTGAAGGTAAGAAAAGTATCTGAATAAATGTACCTAAGGTGTTGATGGTACATAGAAACCTCCACATGGGTAGTTTTGAAGGAGAGGCCGAAGTATGGGTCTCCTAGTCCATAAACCAGCAAAGAGAGGCTGAAGCAGGGGTCTCATGGCCAATAACAGACGTTGGGAGCTAGAGCGAGATATGCTCGTTCTCAACTAAGGAATAATGATGTTTAATGGTGTTTAAGAGTAGTTATCAATGCTAATGTTTAGAAGAAGTTTCTTGAGATGCCCATCGATATATTTTTAAAGAGATCGATATATGGGTTCCTCCAAGCCATAGCTTAGTATGAAGAGATCGAAGTAGGGGTCTCAATTAAGATTCAGGTTTCAGATATAATGATCGAAAAGTTTTATGTACACGGTTGCTTGGTATATTTTAATTCCAGTATTATGTTTTCGAGTTTTCAGTTTAAGCATGAGATTTATGTTTTATTAAGTCACTCACCGGGCTTCTAGCTCACATTTTCAAATGTTTTCTTTCAGATTGTGGTCAGTTCCCAAAAGACTATTCTGCTGTTACTTTGTCACTCAAGAAGCAGGTTGAGGGAAGGTTAGTTGGTACACATGTGTCTTATTATTCTTGATGGGGCTCACTAGGTTGTATTATCTATGTATATACAATGCTGCGAAACCCTATAATGTAAATGTGTTAAGTTCTGAGTTATTATGTATGTCTTTAGGGTTTGAGCAAGGTTTAACCGATAAGATAAGCCGTAAGTGCCAACAAAAGGGTTGGTAACTGGCGCAGTCACCATTCCATCCAGGTTAGGAAGGTAATCTGGTACGGGGTGTGACAGGATTATGGTGATTTTGTTTAATCTTTATGTGTAGCTCATAATTTTTTTTTTTCAAAACTCACTTATTCATAAATTAAAGTTGTATTATTAAACTTTTATAATTAAATTCTCTTTTTATACTTTACAAAACATGTGCAATATCCGCTATAAAGTTTTTTTTTCTTGATTCTAGCATAATAGTTAAGATTTACTTCCTTCATTTAACGTTTTCTTTTTTTAATTGGTTAGGTTATTAAGTGTTAGGTGTTAATCAATGGCTTGAAATTTAATATATTAATGTTTTCAGATTCTTTTTAGATATTTAAATGGGTAGTTTTACTTGTTTATAAAAATATATATATTAAAAACAATTACTAATAAAGTTTTTTTTTAAAAAAAAAACTTAACAAATAATTAATTTAAATATTTTAATTGTTATAGTTTTATTTTATATAGTATTGTCATAATAATTACGTTAATAACCAATGCTGATATTATGATGTTTCTAAATTGGATGATCTTATTAAAGATAAGATGATTATAGAAATTCTTGACCTTATTGCTTTATTAGGTTAAAAATATTATTATTACTGTTCACTTTATTATTATTTTTTATTCTCAAAATTTCCTATAGTAATTCAATATCAACAAACCCTAACCTCTTTTTCTTTTTTTCTTTTTTTAATATAACTTTAAAAATATATTTCTTAATTTTATTTTTAAAAGTTAGTTAGATTTTTTTTTTAAAAAAAACATTACTCTTTATAAATCGAATATGAATTTTCAAAGTAAGAATAAATATATATTTAAAAATATTTATTAATAAGCCTTTTTTAATTAATAAATAATTTATTGATTAAGTAATTGTTATAATTTTATTTTATATAATATAGTTATGGATATATTTTAATGATTAATTTTGATATTTACTAGATGTGGTTTTAAGTATCGCTCATCAATAAATTTTGTGATAGAATTATATATTTTATAAAAATTCAAAATTTTTTAAGCCAATAAAAATATTTTATTCTAAACACATGCCATATTATTAAATGTCGGTCACATTTGAACATCTTCATCACACATTTAAATTTCTCGGTAATCTCATGTTAATAACATATTAAAATAACATATCCAAAGGAAAAAAATTATATTAATCTTGAAAAGTAGTTTGACATCATAGCTCGTTGATTTGATTATTCATGGGTTGCCTGAACTGGCCTTATAGGCCCGACAACTTTTTATATTAAACTTGGAATTTTAGTTTTTATAATTACAAAAGAAAGTATCTAATTTAGAGTATAAGATCTAATAAATGTAAGAATGTGAATAAAATTTCTCGGTAATCTCATGTTAATAACATATTAAAATAACATATCCAAAGGAAAAAAATTATATTAATCTTGAAAAGTAGTTTGACATCATAGCTCGTTGATTTGATTATTCATGGGTTGCCTGAACTGGCCTTATAGGCCCGACAACTTTTTATATTAAACTTGGAATTTTAGTTTTTATAATTACAAAAGAAAGTATCTAATTTAGAGTATAAGATCTAATAAATGTAAGAATGTGAATAAGCTTGGGGAATGAGAATGAGCTAATGTTTAATGGGCTGATGAGTTGATTTGCCCATGCTCATTTGACCAATGGCATGATGTGGTGATTTATTATTATTGTTATTATTTTTTTTATTATAATATACTAGTTAGAATTTAGTTCATTAATGTTGTGAAATTTAAGAAAGAATATAGATATGGAGAAAATATAATATAATAATATATAAATATAATAATAAATAAATAAATATAAAAAATAAAATAACTAAAATTATGAAAATTAGATAATATGAAAATTTGAGTGGAATTTTAAGGTGGGTTTCTTACCAATGTGTGTTATTTCAAGATCCACCAAATGCTACTATAGGCAAAGTGGTAAGTAGGATGTGGTGGACGATACTATGTATAAACGGTTGAATGACACATGGACAACATATATTGTAAGGGAAAGAAGACATTTGACATCGAACACTAAGCATGGGCATTTAATACATATTTATAATGTTTTTAATACTTCCCTTTATTTCCTAGATGCCCATTATAAATATATGAAATATGCCTGGTTAAAATCTTACTAGAAAAAATACAATAGGAAAAAATCCTAGTGAAGGAAAAAGAGTACATATTTCATATAATCTAATAATCCTAAAAGAATATAATATATTCGTTCCCTTCATGAAAACATCATTTGAGATCTCTGAATCGCCGAATTCCAATGGTGTGACCAAGTTCTCAAAGATTTGCAGTACGTAATGCCTTTGTAAATAAGTTGCCAGATTATTCTTCGAACAAATTTGTTGTATAGTGATGTCAACATTTTCTTCAAGATCATGAGTGTAAATTTTTTTTGGTGAAATATACTTTGTTCTATATCCTTTAATATATCATCTTTTGATTTGGGCTGTTGTCTACGTATAATATTGTTGGAAGATTTTTATTAGAAGACAGTCACATGTTTCACGAATGTGCTAAGTTTATTGATCTTAACCATATACATTTTCGACCAGCCTCATGAATTACAAGGATTTCAACATGATTTGAGGAGGTGGGCATTATGGTCTGTTTCACCAATCGCCATGATATAGCAATTTCTCCACATGTGAACAAATAACCTGTTTGAGATCTAGCTTTGTGTGGATCAGATAAATATCCAAAATCAGCATAATCAACTAGATCAAAATTTGATTTATTTGAATAATATAAAACCATATCAATTGTTCGTTGGAGATAACAGGTACATGCTTAAATCCAATCCAATGTTTTTTTGGAGAATAATTATATCTTGGTAATAAATTTACTATTATTAGTAAGATACATAAGTGCATCAATTGCACTAAGATATAGTACTTCAGGACTAAGAAGTTTTCGTTATAATCTCGAGGTCGAAACATATCTTTCTTTACATTTAGTGAACGAACTTCTATTGGAATATTAAATGGATGTGTTTTGTCCATATAAAATATTCTCAAATATTTTCCTATAGAAGTTGATTGATGAATAAATATCCCATATGCTAAATGTTCAACTTGTAAAGCAAGGCAAAATTTTATTTTTCTGAGATCTTTAACTCATATTCTTTCTTAAGATATTATATTGCCTTTGAAAACTCCTCCAGAGTTCCAATTATATTTAAGTCATTAACACATACAGTTATAATAACAAATCTTGTCTGTGATTTCTTTATAAAAAGAAACAGACATTGGATTATTTTGATATCATTCTTTCAACAAATATCCACTCAGATGATTGTACCACATCTATCCTGATTGTTTTAGTCCATATAGTGATCTATAACTTTATTGAATACAATTCTTGGGAATTTGATCTATATGTTTCAGACACCTTAAATCCTTATGGGATTCTCATTTAAATATCATTATCAATAGATCTATATAAATATGCTAGGACTAGATGGTGTCCAGACTTTCATACATAGTCAGACCAATTAAATATCCTAGTGTAATTGCATCTAGCATTAGAGAACATGTCTCCTCATAATCAATACCTGGTCTTTGTGAAAAACCTTGTGCAACTAGTCTTGCTTTATATCCTGGGACCTCTTTATTTTCATTTCTTTTTCTTACAAATACCCATTTGAATCCCACAGATTTGACATCTACTGGTCCAAAAATCTGACGTGGTGAGAGTGAGTTTAGTTCTACCTTGATTGTTTCTTTCCATTGAAGCCATCTTTTTTATATCGATATTCTTCAATAGATTTTAGTTCAGGATCCTCATTTTCAGATATAATATCAAGATCAACATTATACACAAAAATGTTGTCAATAACTACATGAGTTCGGTTCCATCTCCTGTCATGACATAGTTTATTGAAATCTCATTGTTATCTTTATGTATTCCACCTTCCTAATTAGTCATGTCATGAATTTCTTCATGTGTATTTACATCCTCAACCAAGTCTTCTTGAATATTAATTATTTTTCTTTTTCGAGGATTTTATCTTTGAAACCCACTGGTCTACCACGTTTCTGACGTGTTCCAGACTCATTAGTGACAACTTGTTGTGTTGGGATATCAATTTTCGATGGGACATTTTCAATTAGTATATGTGACTTAGTTACTTTCTTTGCATATATAAATGCATATGATAATTGATTTGCTATATTTTGCGGACGAATTATTTTTTGAACTTCAAGTTCACTTTGATATGTACAAAGATCTAAATGAAATAATAATGATGCATTCCATGTAATTTCTTTTTCCAACTTCTTAATTCCTCCCTTTAATGTCGGAATTTTGTCTCACTAAAATGACAATCAACAAATCGTGTAGTAAATGCATTACTTGGGGGTTCAAGATATTTAATAATTGATGTGGAATCATATCCAATATATATACCCAACCTTTTTTGAGGATCCATCTTAGTAAGTTGTGGTGGAGCAATTGGAACATATCCCGCACATCCGAAAATTCTTAGATGGGAAATATCTGGCTCATAGCCATAAGCTAATTGTAATAGCGAGTTACATGTTGGAAAGTACTAATGTACAGCGGAAGAAACCAAGATCCATAAACACTCTAATTCATTAATTTTGGCAGACATACGTTTGAAGAACTTCCTTTAAGCTTCAATTCAGCTGCAAATCTCCATAGGATCTTGTAGACCACCCCAAGTTCTTCTCTACTATCCTCTTGGAGCTCAAGATTGAGTAGTGGGACTCAAAATAAGCTGAAATTAAGGAAATTTGGAGAAGCACATAGCAGCAACCATGTAGAAGAACACCCTTCTTCTCTCAACATTTTCTTAGAATTTTGTTCGGTTGCTCTCTTCAAAACACTCCAAAATCTTCTATATATTGCAAACATTCATGCAAAGGAGTTTGCTACATGAGATGCACCTCATGCTTGGAGTTAATGAAGAGTTAAAATAGGTTGTTGGTGAGCTAGTTCATGAAGTAAATGGAAAATTAATTTTTCCAACTTTGTGTTTTTCTTTTCTTTTTCTATTTTATCAAAATTGATTTCAAAAATCAATTTTATTTAATAAAACTGAAAATATTATTAAATTTAAAAAATTAATTTCATAAATTAATTTTCTTTAATAAAATTAATAAATATTATTTAGACAATTTAAATAATTATAATTAATTTAATATAAAATATTAAATTAATTTTTAACACAATTCCATCTTCATTTAATTCTAATTTGAACATTTCAAATTAACTTATCACGCTATTCTAGAGCTTATCCATTTACGAGCTAGTAGAGGGACCTCGCAGACCTATAGATCATGGGCTCCAACGATCCGAGATTAATTGGCTAAACTCATTAGACCGATCTAATCCCTAGTCATTAACTAATGGGTGATTCCACTAAAGCCCATAGTTAAACTCCCTACACTGTAGATATATTATGTCCACCCGATATATCCATGATTAGTAAGTTAACCCTTCACAGGTTGTTCATAATAACGGTTGGATCAAATCTCTATTTTACCCCAAAAATTACCTCTTGTTCCTTAAGTTCCACTGATCACCTAATGAACAATTGATTTGTGATCTAATGAACAAATTGAATCCCTCTCAGGCCAATGAGAGGGTGAGGCTTCTTGTTCAAGACCCAGAATCAACACTTGAAGGGAACAACCTCTCTACTAACCCTAATCGGGTAGGAGTGAATTCCCTCTTGCACCCTATGTTCTCAGCTATTCATTTGATCTTATCCTCAAAATGGTAAGCTTATTGAGCAAAGGAAATTGTCTACTCTCACCGTTTGTAAATCAAAGGATAATCCCGAACAAACAGGAGTTCATAGTTAGCTTAGGATTAAGGTTAAGTTACCTAGGTCATCGCTTTGAAATAGTCAGACTTAAACAGTAAACAACGTTATAAAGTAAGAGTGATAGGTTTCGTGGTCCGATCTTGCACAAAACTCATTTTCACAAGACACCCCCACTCCTCATGTCTCAACATGCATGGATTAGGATCACTTCGTATGTAGCACTGCTCTTTGTAACAACTACAAAGTAGGCCACATCCAGTAGTGTTACCAGAATAAGGTACCCAATCTTATTCATATACTATAGATCATTTTGACTATTTACTCGAACCTGATCCACTTGTATGTCTCCATATAAAGTTCAAGTACACATATAATAGTTAAGGGACTTTATTGGATTTGTAAAAAACAATATATTCAACAACTTTATTGAATTCTCAGAATAAGTTCTAATGTTTATAAAACCATGAATTTTAAGACATAAAACCCAACACTACTAGCCTAATACATACAAGTGATGCTGCATGCAAAATAACATGTCCCTATACAGATGTAGAAAGCTTAGCTCTCATAAGTAATGGTCTTGCAATTAATTGCAAACGTTTTATAAATGATTATGCTAAACCATTTTGTGTATGAACATGAGCTACAAGATGTTCAACACTTATCCTAGTTGACATACAATAATTATCACAAGCTTGTGATGTAAATTCACCAGTATTATCAAGACGATTGGACCTAATTGTATAATCAGGAAATTGTGCTCTTAACTTAATTATTTGAGCAAGTAATCTTACAAATGCAATTTTTTTTGACTTGATAATAAGTATACGTGCGACCATCTGCTGGATGCGTCTATTAATACTATAAAATATTCAAATGGTCTATTTAGTAGGTTAATAGGTCCATATATATCACCATGATTTCGTTTTAAAAATGCAGGTGATTCAGACCCCATTTTGACTGGTGATGGTATAATGATTAATTTACCTGGAGAGCAAGCATCACATGATAATTCATTAGATTGAAGAATCTTCTGGCTCTTCAATGGGTGTTCATTTGAATTCTCAATAATTTTTCTCATCATTATGGATCCTAGATGACCTAATCGGCCAGGCCAAATTGTAAATATGTCTGAATTCATGAACTTCAGGTTCATTGTTGTATATGTTTCAATTACTCATATATTAGTATAATATAATCCAGAAGATAAAGTAGACAACTTTTCCAATATATGTTTTCATTTGAGATAGTAGAGATAATATATAGATACTCCACATTATTCTCACTATCAGTCTTAATATGATAACCATTGCGACGTATATCTTTAAAACTTAGAAGATTTTTCTTTGATTGACTAGAGAATAATGCATTATTAATTATAAATTATGTTCCTCTAGGAAAAATAATATTTGCTTTTCCAAAACCTTCAATCGAGTTTTTAGAACTTGATATTGTATTTACTTTTACTTTCAGAATTATCAATTTGGAAAAGTGTTTTTTTTATTTGTAAGTATTGTGTGCGTAATTGCACTGTCTGCTAAACATAGATCTTCTTTGCTCATTTTTTAGTCACCCAACATATGAAAATGATCCAGGTTTCTTCATTACAAGAAAATAATTACAATAAGAAAAACAATACTTGGAATATACAAAAGTTAACATTTACTAAAAAAAAATATGAAGATAGATAAAATAAAATAACAACATTAAATCTAGATATTCTCAAAATCAAAAGAAACACTTGATGTTCCATCAACTATGCCAATCTTCTCTTCAGAAAATTCAAAGAAGTCTGCCACATCCAAAATTGTCATATGGGATGGGTCAAATATATCATTATCCCGGTATGCAAAATTTTCTTCCATATTCTTCTTTTTTTCTTTCAGGGAGGCTTGATAGAGATCAACTAAGTGTTTTGATATACGATAGGTACGTGAGCAATGTCAAGTCATTCCGCATCGAAAACATTTATTTTCAACACTCTTTGAACTCTTATCTTGTGGAGTTTTTTCTTTGTGATCATCATTTTGCATGGTACATTTGAAATTCGAATGATTAGAACGATCACCACGAATAATTGTTTCTTCCTCTGCCACAGTCACGATCTCGATCACAACCACGATCTCGACCAAGATTATTAACATTCACAGCATTCAATTTAAGGAATGGTGTTGTTCCTATTGGTTGAGATTCATGATTCTTCATCAATAACTCGTTGTTTTGTTCGGCCACAAGAAGACATGAAATTAGTTCAGAATATTGTTCAAAACCTATGTCTCGATATTGCAGCTGCATGAACATATATTCGAGACATGAAATATAGAAAATGTTTTCTCTAACATATCAACATCAATAATTTTCTCTCAGCATAACAATAATTTTGAATTAATTTTAAATAATGAGGAATTGTAGTCACTTACTGATTTAAAATCTTGTAATTTTAAATGCATCCACTCATAACTAGCTTTAGGAAGAATAACTATTTTTTGATGATCATATCTTTCTTTCAAATTTTTTTCACAAGATACGAGAATCTTTTATGGTAAGATACTCCATTTTCAATCCCTCATGGAGATGATGATAAAGGAAAATCATAGCTTTTGCTTTGTCCTAATTGGATGTCGTATTTGCATCTTTATTTGTTTCTCCCAAGTTCTTAGCATCCAGATGGATTTTTACATCAAACATCTATGACAAATAATTTCCACCATTAATATTAAGAGCTGCTAATTCCAATTTTGTAAGGTTTTTCATGCCAACACTATCACAAAACATTGTATTTATATTAGAGACTTAATATGTACTAAATATGACAAATTTTAAAATTTTAATTTATTAATTATAGTAAAGAGAAAAAAATCGACCTACCTTTAGTGAGGGAAGCGACAAGAGCTCGTTCTGATAACGTATTGTGAAGTTGAGGAGCACAATGTGAATATAGATATGGAGAAAATATAATATAATAATAATAAATAAATAAATAAAATATAAAATAACTAAAATTATGAAAATTGGATAATATGAAAAATTGAGTGGAATTTTGAAGTGGATTTTCCACCAAAATATGTTATTTCAAGATCCACCAAATGCATAGGCAAAGTGACAAGTAGGATGTGTGCTACACTCTGGACACTATGCATAAATGGTTGAATGACACATGAACAACATATATGGTAATGGACAAATGACTTTTGACATTGGACATTAAGCATGAGCATCTAACACCTATTTATAATATTTACAATAAGTAATATTAATATTAATATATATATATATTTTTTGTCAACGTTAACCAATTAGTTGAATTATAATAATTCTTTAATTAAGCTATTTATATAGACGTGTCAATTGATCACTTTCTCCAAAGAAAATTAGTGTCATTATAGTTTTTTTTCATGATCCTAGGACACTCGTAACTCGTTAATTTTAATTTTTTTAATAATTAGGTTATTGAGATTTTAATCAGTTGGTTGAAGTATAGGTGAACTCATATTTTATGATTTTTCTTTTAGATATTTAAATGGATAGGTACTTCTTTATAAAGATTATTATGTATTTTCTTAAAATTTAATGATATATTTAGATTTAAAAAATAATAATTACTAATCAAATTTCTTAAAACAAATAAATAATTTAAATAATTGTCATCAATATACTTTTATTTTTTATAATATAGTCATGATAATCACGTTAAAAGTTGTTTTTTGATATTGGAGTGCTTCCAATTGGTATCATCCTAGTAATAAGATGGTTATAGGATTTCCTCGTGGTCTTATTTAGTCAGAGATATTATTATTGCTATTATTATCTGTTTATTATTATTTTTTTGTATTATTGCGATACAACTCTAACCATTGTTTTCTATTTTTTTTTTAAAAATATATATTTTTATATTTCTTAAATTTCATTTTCAAGAAATTTAGATAAATTATTTTCTTAAGAAATTTTTAGATTCTATTGTTAATATTTGAATGAGTGGCTTTACTTTTAAAAAATTTAAGATGAATTTTGTTAAAATTAATTGCAAATAAATATTAAAAAATAATTACTAATATATATTTTAAAAAAATATAAATAATTGATTGATTCAATAATTTTCATAATTTTATTTTATATAATATAGTTATGTAAGCATACTTTGATGATTAATTTTGATGCTTATAAGTATCACTCATTGTGATGAACTATATAATTAATGAAAATAAAGTTTTGTTTTGGTGTGGGTGCATGACTTTTCCCCTTTCATAAACTCCTATATATGTCTTGAATTGTAATAAGTTTTTGAGTAGTTATGAAAATGAATAGGAAAGGGTTTCTCCTGATATTATGTCTCTTTGATATTCATTGATTGTATCAGAGCCATAGTCTTACGACAGCGATTCTACTTCTCAATTTCTTCCAATTCGAGTTGTAGCTCGTCTCATTTTCTTCAGTTATCTGATTTTTTTTTTTTTTTTTGGATACATCAATAAACAAAAAGGCGAATTATGATGGATATATCAGTCTTGGAAATAAAATCTCAACAGTGAAGCTAAACAATGAAACTTTTCTTACATGGAATGTTCAAGTTGAATCTACCGTAAAAGGTAATGAATTAGAAGACTTTCTGAGCGACGAATCAAAAGTTCTTCCTAAGGAAATCAAAGTCGTTGAAAGTACGAATACTGTAACTAAATCTAATCCTACCTATTTATGATGAAAATGTCAGGATTGTTTAATTTCATCTTCGCTTCTCGGATCTATGACTGAGAGAATTTTGGAACAAACTCTACATTGTGATCAATTAAGGCGATCTGAAATTGTTTACTTAAGATCTTCATGTCAGCATAATTACTTTATATCTATATTGATAGATAAACTCTAAGATCATTCATGCCAAATTGTTAAGAATATTGATAACTTGTTGAAATACAAGTTATTTTTCCTTTTTATTGAGAACAATTTGGAAAGTTCAAAGGAAAACACATTAACTTGATAAAGAATTCATGCAAATAATAATATATTGTGATTTATGTGCACAAAACTAATAGTCTTTGAAAAGTATTGTCACTTTTGGACGTATGATTTAGAAGAAATGAGGTAAAAAAATCAGTCAAAGAAACGAACTGAAGCCACGATCGCATAGAATCTCGTCATGGCGATTAACTTTACAACATAGCACCACACGATGGGATGAAATGCGACAATCAGAAAACGAAAAATGCGTGGGCAATGAAAGTCAAATCTATAAAAGAAGTTGGTAGCTGATGTGAGGCGTACGTAGCAGAACCAATGGATCTCTGACGCGAGGCAGACGATGCAGTTGGGCATGAAATTTAATGCAAGGTGTCAGACCATCATTGGAAAGAGGTGAGGAACCTTCTTCTCGACGCCTATAAATAGCCTTTCGAAGAATCGATCAGATATAGAGGTTTCTACCATCGAGAGAGGCTGAAACTTTGTCAAACTTCTGCCCTAAATCCGCCAAACAACCCCTTCTTCGAGTTTTTCTTTGAAGGATTCTTAGTGAGATTTTGGAGATCTTCTCTGAAAAAGGAAAGAGAGACCTTCACATCATTGCAACCTAAGTGAAGCAACCACCATTAGAGTCTAAGGGAGCAAAAGATTGTGACCAGTGGCTTGATACCTTTTAGTTTAATTCTCTTTACATTCTTCTTGTCATTTTAATTTGTATTAAGTTTCTAGATTGAAAAACTCTACCTTTCTTAATATGAATGCAATTATTTCCATAATCTATTCAACTAGGCCTATTTTCATAAGCATGAGTAGCTAAATTCCTAATGGGCTGAGAAAGATAAACTATTTTTTATGCTAAATT
Source organism: Benincasa hispida (assembly GCF_027475165.1). NCBI lineage: Eukaryota > Viridiplantae > Streptophyta > Magnoliopsida > Cucurbitales > Cucurbitaceae > Benincasa > Benincasa hispida. The sequence goes on from NC_143481.1 coordinate 14,414,917, forward strand.
GTGCATAAGTAGGTGTTCATCTTGTTTAATGCGTGCAAAAAAAGGTTTACCGAGATAAAATTGAGAGAATGATATGAGTAGGAAACAATCTATTACTTGAGAGATTGAGAGATTGTGGAACTCGTTAAACAAGGATAAAAGAAAACCTTAGAGATAAAGTTAATCTATTGAAAATAAAACACATTACATGCATCCTAGAGATAGGACACTGTGGCTCAAAACACGAAGAGGTGAAGTTATTAATTTAAGAGTTTTCTCGTATGAATGCATGACTTGTGCATCGTTTAGGAAAATGTTAGTGAATTTTTCTCAAACTTGTCTAATCATTGACATTTCATCCTTTCTCAAATTGCACGGCTTCACTTAGCGCTTGTAATCACTATCGCATCCATACCATTATTCATTCCACCAATATTGTAAGACTTCTGTCACATAGTAAATCTTATTTTAATCGCATATCTCTGTCACATACTTTAATGACAATTCATTGCGTGAAGATCGAACAATTATTTCAACACTTTAAGTCGTATGTCTTTGAGTTCGACCTCGGATCTCACCGAGTAACACTCTAATTAGACTTATACTTGGGTTTGTTTAGAGAAAACATTACATTTATACTAGAAGATTCATTTTACTTAGAATTAGGAGCACGACACAAGGAATTAATCATTGCATCTTTTAAGAAAGAAACAAGTTTTTGGCATTAGATTCACCCTACTTTTTGTTGTATGAAGGACCAAATGTCTCGCAAAATTATTCTCCAAGGAACACTCCATTAGGGGCTATATCGATTCAACCTCCACTCACCTAATGTTTCTCAGCTGCCTAAACATAGAAATACTACTATTAGATCTGCTTCAATTCGTAAGGTTCTCGATACTACTATTCAATTCCCTTGCGTCCACAATTCTCTTTTAAATAAATAGCATCAAAGACTAAAACAACCAGCTTTTCCTATTGTCAAACAAATAGTTAAACTTGGTAATGTTTCCATTCATCTAATACAAAATTTAAACTATGTTCTGCTTGTGCAGTTGAAAAATCTCATACTCTTCCTTTTGTCCAATCTACTACTCTTATACTGCTCCTTTACAATTAATTGTTGATGTATGAGGTCCTTTACACAGTACATCATGCAATGGTTTTCACTATTTGTGAGCTTCACTGATGTATATTCTAAAGACACATGAATTTACTTTCTTGCAACCAAATATGACGTGTTCAATAATTTTATATCTTTTAAAACTTCTATAGAAAAATTAATAAGTCATTTCATTCTTTGATTTCAATCTAATGGAGGTGGAGAATTTAAATCCTTAACTTCTTTTCTTACTCAACATGGTATTGAATATAGATTCTCGTGTCCTTACACCTCACAAAAAATTGTTAATGTTAAATGCAAACACCGTCACATTGTAGACATGGATCTTACACTCTTATCATAAGTACCTATGCCACCTCATTTTTTGGATGATGCCTTTTTTATAGCTGTCTATCTTATAAATCGGCTGACCTCTATAGCCTTTAATGGAGTGAGTCCTATATCCATTCTTTTCAAATCTCAATCCAACTATATGTTTCTCAAAACTTTTGGTTGTTATTATTATCCTTGCCTTCGACCATATCAATCCTATTAACTTAATTTTCATTATGAACCGTGTACATTTATTGTATAGTAATCAACACAAAGGTTACACGTGTCTTGCATCTAATGGTCGAGTCTTTATATCTCAAAATGTGTCTTTGATGAATCTTTCTTTTCCTTTGCTAAGTCAATCCCTTCTCCACCTCTTGGTACAATGATGATGCTATGCGTTGGACAGAGGATAGATTTATGTTCGTGCAAACCTTGCTAGTTGCTTATAAGTTCTCTTAAGCTAGACACAAATATAAATCTAACTTAAGTGTCCTCGTAAGCCCAGGGTTGAATGTAGGGATTCTAGAGTAAACTATCGCAGGCTTGGTCTTTGGATCTATTGTAGAGGTTTCCTAATTGGTTGATATGCGTTGGTTATGTATACTAAACTACTAGCAAGCATGCAAGAGGAAGTAGAAGTTCAGATAAAGGGAAAAAGGTTCGTGAAAGATTGGATCAAGCGTAGTTGATATGCGTTGATTTCTAGTGGGAACAACAAGCCTAACAATGACAATGAAATAAAAATGGTACAGATGTTTGCTAAAATCTAATTGTACGTGTGATGCGTTGTGAGTTTGTTCTTTAATTTATGCTCACCTCTCGATATGGATGCTACACTTATCCTATCTCTAGGTTGCATGCGTTAGTTAAAATGAACAGACAAATGACATGAATAGTTTTCTCTACAATTACTCACACTCTAGCTTGATGCGTTCAACAAATAATTACTCTCTCAAGTAACTAATTTCTTTTTCACTTCATTCAACTGATCAGGTGGATTCAAGCAACAAATTTTATGCACTTATCAAGCCAAAAGATTCACATACACAAACAACTTAGAAAAATAACAAATGGAGATGCGAAGAATGGTTGAGATGGAGATTGAGTTAATGTAATAAGTCTTGATACATATAATCTTATTCAATCAAGTGGAATAGTGAATGAGAATGCAAAGTAAGAGAAAGAAGTCAAGTAGCAGGGTTCAATCTCTTGTCCCATTTGACTTGTTTTTATGCTTGCTGTTGTCAACTTCGTGGAAGGGTTGAAGGAGATGTCTCTCTCGAGCTTCTCTCCGGAACCACCTCGTCACCAATAGTGGAGAATGGCTATCGTTCCTCCTATTTCTTGCTTGTAGTGGTAGAGGTGAAAGATAAAAAAAAAATGGCTAACTCTCTAACTGAGTCCTCATTGCAAGTCACATCTCTTTATATAAGCAATCAGAAAGCTACTTGGTGATGTGATTGCACTAAATTCCATACCCTGAGACAGTCATCTACCATTCTGCCTTGATCAGACGGCACCAATCAGATGCCCATGCTTGCAAGTTTTGATTTGATGTTGATTGCACGAGCCAAATGTACCTTTCATGAGTCGGGTAAGCTGGATGCATATCCCTTGCATTGGCTTTGTTTGCAACACTTAGTAAATTTTTCTGATTCCTGCATTAAAATGCGTTAATGATGTAGTTTTTTACTTGAAGATACTTTTGCATGGGTTTATCACATATATACAACTTCATGCGTTCTCCTTTATCATGCATGCTTTTACATCACTTATAATCTTAATTATTCTAACTTTGAGAGAATAATAACTTGTATTTCTACAAGTTATCACACCCCCAAATTTTGAACAATGCTTATCCTTGAGCATTGCTAAAATAATTCCTTAACATACTCTCATGGCCTTAACGCAACTAGCTCCACCTCTCATCATGTCCTTTAACCTAAAAGTGTTTGAGATTAGTGTTTAGAAATATAAGTTTGTTCTTTTCCTAAAGAAATATATACTTGACCTCTTATGCGGCAAGCACGTTCTTCAAAATTTTTTTGCTTTCCAAAACATTTCTATCTTTCAAGTTCAGTAATGCGTTAGAAGGTTTTCTCGTTATAAAAATCCTTTCAATTGCAAGTTGTTTTTTTTTTTTTTTTTTTTTTTTTTTTTTTTAATTTCTTAAAGACCATTCATGCGTCGATTTAGGTAATTTATCTTTGTTTTGGCTTGCCCCCATGGGTATCATGTAAAAATCCAATACAAGCAAGTGGCTTTCACGATTAAACTCATATCTAAGATGTATGTTCTCTTTTCCTTTGGATTAGATAGTGAAGTTTGGGACGCATTGAATCTAGTTACTAACCTTCATTTTGGCTCGCCCCACGGGTGTCATACAGATATCCAACTACGAGTAGGTGCCATTTCCAATTAACTCATATTAGGCTGGGTTTTTCTTTTGCGCTGATAGTGGAGTTTTGCTATTATGTCTAAAATATTTATTTATTTCTTCTTCTTATTATTATTATTTTTGTGAAATAAGTGAAATTATGAAGAACTTTATAAACTAGAGAATGATTCAACACGAACCTCTCCACCCCTAAATTTTGGAAGTCTGCAAGGTCCTCATTGCTTAAAAAGAACTACGAAAATACCTTGGGAAATTTTAAAAGGAGGTTTGAGGTGAGACTTGCACGCATAGAAATAAAAAAATATGTTTCATTTATTAAGGTTTTTAGACTTAGATTTCAAATGCCTATCCTAAACACTTGTGAGTTATCAGACATTAGTGTTATCATCGAGGTATCAAAGCACGATGCAAGACACAAGAATAATGATAGAGGGAAAATAAGATGAATATTCAAGACAAACGCAAGGATCAAAATGATATAAATTTTATTCATGGAAAAGATATAGATATAAAATTTGAAATGCATAAACGCATACAAAAAGTTGATTAAAAGAATATAATCAAAGGCCAACACCCCCAAATTTATTTACGAGGCCGATGCATCATCCCTGGCTCAGAGGCAGTGTCTTCATCCATGAATCTAAGGGGATTGCGCAAGTGCTACAACAACGTAGGTGGGGCAAACATTTCCAACAAGACTTGATTAATATATTTCATCGTGAAGTCGAACTGGTTTTGACTCCTCTACATTTGCTGACACAAGTAATCCTTTAAAACAACATTTTGGTGTTCTAGATTCGCCTGTTGTAGGTGAAGTGGTTCCATGGATGCAGCCAAGGTTCGGAGTTGTGCTTGGATGAACCGTTTTTGCTCATCCATATTGACTTATACGACATGAGGTGTAGGTGCGTTGGACTGGAGAAGTTGTGGTTCACGCATCTCCTCAACTAGATTGTTAATGGTGTGAGCATTGCTGTTCCCAATCCGGTTGGCCTATAAATGTGAAACCCGAATTTCCATTTTCCCTACTTAAGTAGGAAATAAAAGGGATTAACTAAGTATAAGTTAAATCCTATGTTAAAGAGTAGGAAAATTATAAGTGTTTAAATAAGATTATTTTGTAGCTTTGAGATAAGCCTTAACTAGTGAAAATTTTGTAAAATATGAATCCAAAAAGAACTATGCATTGGAGGTTAGGGAAAAGTATTTGACAATGCGTTGGCCTTGTGCTAAGCATTGGTGTGGTGCCATGCGTTGGCCATGAACATTTGAGAGGTTATTTGGGCGGTGAAAGAGGCTATAGTATGGCCGAGAGGAAAGGCTATGCGGGGACAAGCATGCGGCAACCAATGTCTTACGAGGTTATAGAGCATACGGTAGCCTCAAGTTGTGCAGACATAGGCATTAGGCACTGGAGATGCGTACGCGGTTTGATCGTGTATGTAGCGATGCTAGACGATGGTATGTGATGATGCTACACGATGGATGCGGCGATGCTACACAATGGTATGCGGCGATGATATGCGATGGTATGCGGCGATGCTACACGATGGATGCGGCGATGCTACACGAAGGTATGCGGTAACACTATACGATGGTGCTATGCGGCAGCCTTGCTAAACGATGAGCTAGGCGAGGAGACAAGCTATGGTGAATGCATGGTGAAATGCCTTGCGTTGCTAAGGCTTGCAGTACATAAGGCTTGTGAGGTTAGTTTCGTTGGTCTTGAAGTAGAGACCAAGGATGTTAATAAGCAACAAGGACTTACATGCGTTGGTCATAAGGGATGCGTTAGTAAGAGTGTAGGTGATGGTGAGCTATACCATGGGGAGTTGAGTTGATAAACAAGTCGACCCAAAGGTTGTTATGCGTTGGTGATGTGCTATGTGCCAAGGACATCCGAGGCATGTGGACAAGGCTTGAGCAAATAGTATGCGGTGGAAGAGGGTTGGTCATAATCCTAGTTGAGCACATAGGGCAAAGGTAAGCCATGCGATAGACGGCATGCGTCCAAGGATGAGCCTTGCGAGCATCTAGGATATGTGACCAAGTTGCGTCAATGGGATGCACAAGGTAAGGTTGGATGAACGAGGACGCATATGAGGGATGAACACATATGAAGTTGGATGGACACATTCAAGGTCGTCATCCGGACATGTGGCTTGTTGGGATGAAATCTTAGGCCTTAAGAAAATGAGGTGGACGCACAAGGAGACATGCAAATGTGAGGGCTATACATTGGTAAAATGGGAAGAGGACACCTTGGGTTGCGATGACATAAGATTGCATTAATAGTATAAGGAAAGGACACTTGGACATGCGGACATGTGGCCAAGTAGGATGCATCGGCTTTGGAGAGATTTTGGATGCCTATAAATAGGGCCAAGGACTTCTCTTCAAATCATAACTCGAGTTTTCTTCAAAAGGAAATTACGAAGAGTATATGAGGACTAATTGGGAGAAGACTATGCGTTCATGAAAGAACGCATGCGTTGGTAGCAAGACCATGCGTCGGTCATGAAGTTCCAAGAGAAGAAGATGCTGTCGGATAGGAAGGTTTGAAAGTAGCATCAATTTGGGACGAAGAGTTCTCCTAGAATACTCATGCGTTTGGAGTGATTCTAAAGCCACCTGAAAGCTCTGAGAGTCTAGTTTTTAGGGTAGGGCTGCCGGAGAATAAGCTCGAAGGAATCAGGCTGGAGGATGAGGAAACAATAGAAGGATCGAACTATTTGGTAAGCTTGGGTCAGTTTTGATTTTTTGAAGATTTCGGCCAAACTACGAAGATTTCTAAGCTAATCTTTTGAGGTAAGCTTCCTGAGGCAGCTTTGAGCATATTTGTAGAAGGAATTAACTTGAGATAAAGCCTAGAACTATGAGTAATCCGAGCTTTAAGTTAAATTTAGAATTTAGGGTTCAAAATAAGAACCCGGGAGGATCAAGGAACTTCTAAGAGAAAAATTTCTATCCTTACCAAGGTGAGTGGTACTTTCCTTTACGAATTAAGAATATCTTTTAGAGTAAATTGTGTATGCTTATATTGTGAATGAGTATCTAGCATGAGAATGAGATTATGTGATTGGGATGGTCAAGGGGTCAATAGACCTAGTTCTAGAGCCCGAAAGCAAAACCTCACGGGATGGTCAAGGGACCGAGAGGTCTAGTTCCTGAGCCTGTGGGAGGATCCTCATATAGGATGGTCAGAGGTCCGACGGGCCTAGCTTCTGAGACCATGAACGAGGAGCTATGTGCAAATAGGAGACATTAAGAACAAAAGGGAACGCAAAAGAGTAAGCATTTATGTTTAGTAACAGTTTACTATCTACCATGTATGTGCAGCTAGGTAACATACTCATTCTAAGTAGTTATCAGTTTAGCTATCTACCGTGCGTGTAGATAGAGTTGAGAACAGACCCATTCGAAGCTGAGTTTTGAATGTAACCTCGTATTTATGATATGCTTGTTATTTATGAGTTGAAATATACTCTAGAAATTGCTTACCACTCACTGAGCTTTGTGAAGCTAATTCTTTTCTTTCATGTTTTTCTTTCCAGGTAGCGAAAGGTGAGAAGTTCTAGGGTATTGCTAAGGTCAAGGTCTGCCACATGCCACAGTCGCACTTCTAGAGGGTTTTAAGAGTGGTTTTTGTGAAGTTTGGAATTAAGTCTTGGAGTTGTATAAACTTTATATTGTTGTGAAATAAAATGGGTTTACTTATTCAGTTGTTGTTTATGTCCTTGACTTAAAGTTTACTAAGAGTAAAAAGATTTAGATGAATTGTAGGTATCACAAAAGAGTGGTATCTGCAGTCACTCACGCCTCTCCTCGGGCTCAGGAGTGCGGGCTCAGGGCGGGGTGTGACAACAAATGACTGTTGAAGGGTCAATAGGAGGCAAAGGAGAATGGACAGGAGAACACCTAGGGTTCCCTGTTTCACCAATCCGGTCCCTATGCGTTCCATCTATTGGGGTTGATGCCCTAAATCTTGTAGGGTCCTATAGTTTGTAATTGTAATGTACAAACATTTTATTTGTTGTAATAAAATATTTGATGTTTTATTTCAAAATTAGTTTCATTAACCACAAACCAATAAACTAACATTTAGGGATTATCTTGTAGCTTAAACATATATGTAGAGACATACAAGTGGATCATGTTTAAGTGATAACCTAAATGATCTGTAGTAGATGGATAAGACTGAATAACTTATCATGGTAGCACTACAAGTATCACCCGCTTTGTAGGTGTTACAATTGTTGTAAAGTGCTGCAAATGATCAAATCCTTATCATTCATGTGGAGACATGTAAGCAGGGATATTCTATATAAAGAAGTTTGTATAAGACCGGACCACGAAATGTTTAGTCTTATTATATAACATCATTCATAATAGAGCCTTATATTTCACCAAGATGACCGTAGGTAACATGACTTGAATATTGAGTAAGTTGTGAACTCCTGCCTATGAGGGTGGTCATTTAATTTGTATCGGTGAGAGTGGCCAGATCACGGACTCAATAAGCCTACCATTTTGGATATTTGTTTGATGGGGAAGTTGGGAACACAGATACACAAAAAGGAATTCACTCATTCCCCAATGTCAGAGCAAGTAGACAAATTGCTCCCTTAAGGGCTGATTCCGGGGCTTGAACAATGTGGCGACACACCCTCTCTCTACTCGAGAAGGGTTTGATCATAGTTAGACTATGGTTTATTGTTCATTAGAGGGATTAGTGGTACTAAAAAAGTTAGATGTAATTACAAGAGCAAAATGATAATTTTGGCCCAACTGTACTTATGAACAATTTGTGAAGGGTCATCGTACTGTTAATTGGTTATCTCCAATGGACATAGAAATATATTTTAGTGCGAAAATTATAACTGTCGATATTTAATGGAGTGTCCAACAGTTAATGGATGGTGAATACTTTAATTAAAGAGTTTAATTAATTATTCACATAATGTAGGAGCTTTAAACTATAGGTCCATGAGATCCCCTTGGTTGCTCAATAGAACTAAATGAGAATCGATTTTTGGATTAATTTAAATTGTTCAAATTGATTGAGGGAATTAATTATATATGATATAATTAAGTTAAATTAATTATATATGATATAATTATTGTAATGTATTTGATACATTATAATATAAAGTTTACTTAAGAGGAAATAAATATTTGAATATGATTCAAATATTAATTATATGAATTGGATTCATATTATTAAATTTAATATAAATGTGTTTTATATTAAATGCCATTAGTGATAGAAAAGAAACTATAGATTATATTGTATGTGATACAATATTGAAACTATAGGTTATATGTTATATTTGATATAACCTATATTTTAATATTTATTATAGGATAAGTTAATTATCATATAATTATTTATTAAATTTTTTTTTATTTATTTTAAATAAAAACTATTTTTGGTAGGGAATTGTAACTCCTTCCCCTTCCTTTTCTCTCTCAGACGTGAATGGGTGAGAAGATTTTTTTCGGGCATTTCAGTTTTGAGTTGGTTCCTGAGGAAAAAAAAATCACAGAAGAGTTTTGTGAGTTTTTCTTCTTCTTCCTCCCCTCTTCCTCTCAATATCAATCCTCCTTTCCCTCTCAATCAAAATCATAGGAGTCCACACCTCCTGAATTCTCACCAAAGAATACTAAGGTCATCAATTGGTAGTATCCAATTGACCATTTTTGGTTTCCGTTCATAATTTGCACAGAGAAGGATTTGTGAAGTTTGGACTCTTCAAGGGTAAGGGTTTCTAAAACCTCAATTTAATTCTTCTTTATTTTATGATTAAGCATGCCGTGTTTTTTCGTCTGTAAAATGCATAATTTTATGTTCTTTGTAAAATTTATATTCAGTAAAAATGAAAATTTTAGGACGATCACGCTTCCACTCAAGGTTCCTTCATAGGGCTCCTTCAATTAGTATTAGGGCCTTATGGTTTTGATCCCATGTTTCCGTAATTTCCAGAATTTAATTTTACTTTATGGTGGGTTCTGCATTTTGTAATTCTCACGTGATGATTGTTTAAGAAGGTTTGGTTTAGAGTTATTGGATGTTTTTCAGGATTGGTCACTGTTTACTGCTTTCATTTACATTTCGGTATGCAAAGGCTCATGTCTTGGGGCATAATCTTGCTATAGAGTCTGTATTTGATTGTTCTTGAGTCGTTTGTGGTTTTCCTAATGTGGATCTGGAGAAAAGGAGACCATTTTCAATGGAGATTGGATGAAAATTGTCGTTGTGCAGTCGGGCCTGTATCGCAGCGTTACAAGCGTTGCAACCCTGTGATGAAGAATAACGTTGTGTTTTTTCCGTAGCGTTGCAATGTGAACACAGTGTTGCAATACTGCGATGCAAAAAGAGCCAACTAGTTCTGGTTCGGTTCGATTCGTGGTTCACTTAGTTTTCTTGCAGTTCAGTCAGTTCGAGTGATTCGGGTTGAGTTTGATGACTAGTTGGTCTGTTTCGAGCAGTTTAAGGCCTGGTTCACTTGTATTTGAACCGGTTGATATTTATTCTTGTAATAGTTAGTAGTTTGGTTAATTAAATTAATATAAGTATCATATTAATTTAATTAATTGTTTAGTGTCCAATCCTAGTCCAATAATTTTTGTTTATTAATTATACATGTGATGTATGTTTTAATTTTATATATATGTAAAATAGTATGCCATATATAAAACCCCACCATAGGTTATGCATTTAATTTCATGCATTATTTTATATTATAAGTGTTATAATATATGTATATGCATGATTTAAATTATATATCATGCTCATGCATCATATAGTATAAACGTTATAATATATGCATGCATGCATTAATAGTATATCCATGCATCGTTTATATTCTAAATGTTATAATATATAGTTCAATATATGTATGGATGTATGCTATTGTATGTTTCATTACTTTATTATATAAATATTATATATGTTAGTAATGAAATGAAATTGCATGATGCATGACATACTTTATGTTAATTTATATTTGTTATATTTTATTAAAGTATGTCAAAGCATGTGATGTGTGGTTTTAATTTATTTCTTTTGTTTATAATTGTTATAACAAAATAAAATTAGAAATTAAAATCAATAATTAAGAATTGCATGTGAATCTTAGGATAGAATCATCCTTTTAAAATTGCTTTAAAATTTGATTCACATAGACCTAAGATCACATTTCTAATGAGATTAGAAATCTAAGTTTAATCTTTTAACTTGTTTAATAGGATTAATTTTATTCCTAATAAAAAATTAACAATGTAACAAATGTAGTTATAAGGGACCTTTTATCTAAGGCGAGTTCTGTCTAGGCTGGGGCATTTAAGTTTTGTCTAGGCTGGGGTATTTATGTTTATGGGGACCTTTCTTATTCTTCTTCTTATACCTCTCGACCTCTCAAGCCAACGATCTCGCCTCCTCTTCCAACTCTCTTTGGAGGGCTCCCTTTTTTCTATCCAAGTTTTACAAGCATATACTCTTCTAGCTTGCATTCCAACTCGTTTAAATCGGACGAGTTACCTTCCCGCATTGCAACCACATGCTCGATTGCAACTTTATTCACCTCTTCCTCTTCTTCTTCTACTATGAACCTTCTTTTTCTTCTTGAAGGTTGTACTTAAGACCTCTCATTTCTATTTGAAGGTCATGGTAGGGATGCATAAGGGTCAACTATCGCATGGCTAAATCCTTCCGACCTTTCTTCATTTTCTTCAGCGGTCGTTTACGCTTCCAATATAAGAGCATAGCAGTCAGTATCATCCATTTCTTCCTATTTTGGGACTGATACACTTTCAATCCTCTCTCTTTCTTGCTCAATTTTGGCCAACGCGACATCAACTTCTCGACTCATGAGCCGATCCACTTCCAAAAATTGTCTCTGGTCGAGGTTGGCTAAAATAGGTCCAAAGACCTCTTGCTCATCTCTTCGAGCTTGCTCACTCAGATTAGGATGAGTATCTTCAGGTTGCTCAGCAAGTTCAACTGCAGGGCTCTTGGAACTTGGTGGATCAATTGATGGTGGTGGTGTAATAGGGGGTGGGTCATATGGTGTGTTAGATGAACCAGGAGAGGATGTGGGAGCAAGAGGAGCTACTGTAATAGGAAATATGGTGACTAAGGGTTCAATGGCTAAGGATACTGTCGAACGCACGACAGGTGATGGTGCAGTTCTCAAATGTTCAGGAACGGGGTAATGCGTCGACACTATGGGTGTAGTGGTTGGGATAATTGATGGCGGGGCTAACTGTTTATAGAGCTTTGCGACAGATGTTTTGGTAGGGCCTTTCGACCCAGGTTGCTATGGTGGGTGGGAGGGAGTTGTACACTTGGGATTTTTGGGTTTAGGAGAGATGGAAGGTTTGGGTTTTGAAGAGGATAGCATGCATCCTAGAGATAGGATATGATTGTATGCGGTCACCTTGCCTTTATGCATCTTGCATCATCGCATAGGACAAGAGTAAAGACATAGGAATAAGCTCTATGGACACTTTTGCATTCAACACATGCGTTCTAGACTTAGAAGCATCGCATTTGCATTGGAAAATGACTTGTTGTGCATGGTTGTAGCATGATCGCATAGTTTGACACATTCCCAAGTAATGCTAGCTAAAGACCTTCTCAACCCGTTCATTTGCATACTCAGTGCATCTATCACGCAATCCGACTTTTCTCAAATCCGCCTCATTTTTCATTACCGCAATCATCAAATAAACCAAAAATTAATTGAGTTATCGGTTACCGCAAAGTTTTCCAAAAAAAAAAATTCGAAGGACGGCGTGGCGAGGATTTGCACGCCCACCTCCGTAGCTTTATCAAAATCTGCAATACTTTTGTGTTCCCGAACATCTCTGTCGAAGAAGTTCTAATAACTTTGTTTCCATTTTCTCTTTGTAATCAGGCAAGAAAATGGTTGTATTCCCTCGAGCCGGGAGAGATCACTTCCTGGGAACAGGTCGTATAGAAGTTCATGAAGAAATATTTTCCATCTACTGAGAATGCTAGACGAAGGAAACTCATAACAAATTTTGAACAAGACATGGATGAATTGCTCAGCGATGCCTGGGCGAGGTTTAAAAGGTTGGTCTGGGATTGTCCACACAATGACTTGCCAGACTGCCTTCAGATGGAAATCTTTTATCATGGTTTGAATCCCGCTTCGCAGACCGCTGCCAATGTGGCAGCCTATGGTGGTCTGCTTGATAAAACGTATAACGAGGCTAAGAATATCTTGGATCGCATATCTAAGAACCATGAAGATTGGAGAGAGAGTGATCTGAGATTGAGCATCAAGGATAACGACGCAAGTAATGGATATATTACTTCACTACAGAATCCGATGACCGCAATGATGAACATAATTCAGGGAATTGCGATCAGCAGTCCAACACCGCAAAATGGGCAAATCAACGCAATTAGTCAAAACACCGCAAGGTGTTCGACTTGCAGTGATGGACACGCAATGGAAGAATGCCCACAGAATCCACAGTCTATTTACTTTCTGAAAAATAATCCCTTTACGAATACCTACAACCCGAAGAAACCACCCAATTTTACATGGAACAATCAACAGCAAAATTTCCAACCTGTGGCGTAGAAAGAAGGGCCACCTTTTCCCGCGCAATAAAGATCAGACAAGCAATCAAGCCAGTAGCTCACAACCACCACAATCTTCTTCCCTGGAAAGCCTATTTAAGCAATATATAGAGAAAAACGAAATGGTGCTTCAAAGTCAGCCTACGTCCATCCGGAATCTAGAATTACAGATGGGCCAGATTACAAGTGAGCTAAAGAATAGACCGCAAGAGGCTTTGCCAAGTTCAACAAAACTCTCACACAACCCGAGGGGATCTGGTAAAGAGTAATGTCAAGTTGTGACATTGCGATGTGGAAAAACTTTTGCAGTGGTTTTTTGTCCTTCGAAGTGACCTCCATAGGAGAAGTCATGACATTAAGATATTATGCTTTAAATCTTAACTTTGGAACACATCGACGTAAGATCAAATCAGGGCCTTGCTTGTAAAGGAATGACTCATCCTAAAAGTAAGACTTGCTATCGTGCACGAACGATTTTCTCTGTTGAGCATTGAACTCTTTGGGAAACTGTTTGGTGGTTAAGTAATTAACAATATCAAGATACCAAGGTTCTCGATCTTTAAGTTGAAACAGGCGTCCGTCAAGAAAGTTTTCTTTAATTTCAGTCAGCCCCAACATTCCTTATTCTTCAAGCGTGACAGGTGGTCAGCGACTTGATTCTCTATCCGTTTTCTATTCTTAAGTTCTAGGTTAAATTCTTGTAACAGTAGTACTTAATGAATGAGTCTGGGCTTTGTGTCCTTCTTATTTATTAAGAACTTAATGGCAGAGTGGTTAGTATATATGGTTGCAGATGCACCAACCAGATGTGCTAAAAAATTTTCAACTGCAAACATCACCGCCATCATTTCTTTCTCTTTAGTTGTATAGTGTTCTAGAGATTTGTTGAACATCTTAGATGCATATGATATAGGATGTATACCAAGAGCTACTAGTATAGTTAATGTAGTTAAGGTGTACCTTAAAGTTTCAAATGCATGTTGGTAGCTTTCATCGAATACATAGATCTTTTCAATTATAACAACTTGCTCAGTGGATGTGCGATTTTGGAAAAGCCTTTGATAAACCTTTGGTAGAAACCTGCATGGCCTAAAAGGCTTCTTAGGGCCTTGACCTGTGCAGGTGTAGGCAAGTGTGCTATCACATCTATCTTTGTTTCATCAATGTTCAACCCTACCTTAAAAACCCTGTGGCGAAGCACAATACCTTCTATCACAGTAAAGTGAAATTTCCAATTAAGCACCAAGTTAGTCTCTTCGCATCTAGCAAGAACGGCTTCAAGGTTGTTAAGCCAAGTTAGATAAGAATCTCCAAAGAATGAGAAATCGTCCATAGACACTTCAACATATTATTCCAGAAAATTAGAAAGCATAGTCATCATACATCTTTGGAATATCCCCAGTGCGTTACATAACATAAAGCGCATGCACTAGAATGCGAATGTTCCATAGAGGCAAGTAAATGTTGTCTTATCCTTGTCTTCTAAGGCGATGGGGATTTGATTGTAGCCAGAGTATCCATCCAAAAAGGAGTAAAACTCCTTTCCAGCCAATCTGTCAAGCATTTAATCAATGAAGGGGTGTGGAAAATGGTCTTTCTTAGTCGACACATTCAATTTTCTGCAGTCCATATAGATGCGCCATCTAATAACAATTCTGGATGGAATTAACTCGTTGTTACTATTAATCTTTACAGTTGTTTCGCCTTTCTTTGGCACGCATTGCACTGGACTTACCCAGTTACTTTCAGAAATGAGGTAGATAACCTCTGCGTTGAGCTATTTGATGATTTCTTTTTCACTACCTTCTTCATAATAGAATTCAACAAGCGTTGGGGCTCAATTGATCCCATTTAACCTTCTTCCAATCTAATCTTGTGCATACAATAAGATAGGTTGATCCCACTGATGTAAGCTAGCATCAACCCTATTGCACGCATATGCTTCTTGAGTATTTGCAATAAAATTTGTTCGTTAGCAGGAGAAAATTTAGCTAAAAATATAACGGGTAGAGTATTTTTGTTGCCAAGAAAAATATATTTAAAATGATCCTGAAGAGGTTTAAGTTCAAGCGTTGGTGGCTCCTCCAGAGATGGGAGCATTGGTTTTGACTGCCAGTCATCAAGACAGAGCGACTCAAATTTCCTTGTGCTTTTATTCAACGGATGGACCTTACAGCCTTGGTTCACTTCTTGGTTCTCTTACTCAAGTAGTTGAGTTGATTCAATGAATTGAAAAGATTGTGCTTCATATACATTTAGCACATTGAAATTTACTTCCTGATTATCCACATGCATAGTCAGTTCCCCTTTATGTACATCAATCATGGCTTTGCCAATAGCTAAAAATGGGCGTCCAAGAATGATTGGAATGTCTTTGTCAGCTTCATAGTTTAGAATAATAAAGTCTACCAAAAAGATAAACTTGTCAACTTTTACTAGTACATCTTCAATCTTTCCCTTAGAGTATGTGATGGATTTGTTAGCAAGTCCTAGCATTACTGTGGTAGGCGTTACTTCACGAATCTGAAGCTTTTTGAAGATTGAGAGGGGCATCATGTTGATAGTAGCTCTCAAATCACATAATTGCATAGCCCATATCTATTCGCCTGATCGAACATGGGACAGTAAAGCTTCCTGGGTCTCTTTACTTCTTAGGAATTTTTTTGTTGAACAGTGCATTACACTCTTGAGTCAATGCCACATATTCAAACTTGCTGACCTTCTTGTTTTTTCGATAAGCTATCCTTTAAAAACTTCATGTAACTCTACATTTGTTCTAACGCTTCAATGAGAGGAATATTGTCGTGCAACTACTTAAGGACATCGTGGAAGCGTACAAATTAGTTTTCGTCATTCTTCTTCTATTGGAATCGGCGGAAGGTTGCATTTAAATGCACATCATGTACCTCTGCATAGGATGTACTTGCTTAAGAATGACTATTAAGCAGTTATTCTATCTGGTTGAATTTTTTCAGGTGTCGTAGTTACTTGAGGTGTGTCTGCGGGCGTTGAAGTATGATTATCAGTTCTTGTGTTTTTCCCTTCTCTTCCACTAAGGGTTTACCACTGTGCAACATCACTAATTGACATTGTACCTTTCTATTATTCTATCTGAGTGCCTTAGTGTTGCTAAATAAGGATCTATGCGGCCGACTCTTCAATTCACTCGTAATTTGTCCAACCTGTATCTTCGGATTTTTTATCGACGATGCTTAACTTTTTAACAATGCATCATTATGGGCTATGTATTCTTTCAACATGTTCACAAACGGAGAAGAAGAATGTAACGCATTGCCTCCTCTGTTGAACGATTGACAACATGGCTGTTGTTGCATGGTCTGGAATCCAGGCAGTGGTTTTTGCCTGTGTTGCCGATGTATTCCAGACTGGTCTTGATTCTGTTGATGACCACCCCAAGAAAAGTTTATATGGTTTTGCCATCCAGGGTTGTATGTATTAGAGAATAGGTTGTTGTTCATGAAACGAACTGATTGCGAATTTTATGGGCAATCATTATAGGTGTGCGACTCTCCGCAACCCATACAGCTTAACTGTTGAGTCAAATTTTGGTTATCTTTATTGTTTTCCATTTGTTGTTGCCTTAACCTTCTACGTCTATTTGATCTTTTTCTCAGTCTGAAAGTCCTTTCAATCTTGGGTCGTATCTGAGTTCCAAAGTTCTCACTTTGCTCATAAAATGTTTACAAGTCCAAGCTTAACTTGTAACAAAGTTTTCATTTGTTGTTGCCAAAAGCTTGTGTTTCAATCGTGTTTGTGCTTTTGAAGATGAATGATGATGAGCATGAATGATTATGAATAAGATTTTTGATCTATCTGTTGGTTTAAAAAAGATATTATATGTTGGACAAATGATAGATCTATGTTCATGTAAACCTTTCTAATTGCATACAAGTTCTCTTAAGCTAAACACAACTATAAATCTAACTTAAGTTTCTTGATAAGCCGAGGGTCCAATGCATGGATTCTGGAGTAAACTAACGCATGTTTGGTTTTTGGATCTATTGAAAAGGTTTCCTAATTGGTCGATGTGCGTTGGTTATGTACACTGAACTATTTGCACGTATGTAAGAGGAAGTAGGAGTTTAGATAAAGGGAAATAGGCTTATGGATGATTGGATCAAGCGTAGATGATATACGTTGATTTCCTAGTGGTAACAAGTAGCCTATCTAAGCACAATAACAATGAAATGGAAATGGTACAGATGTCTGCTAAGATCTAAGTGTACGTTCATGCATTAGTTCAAATGAATAGGCAAATGACATGAATAATTTCTCTAGAATTACTCACGCCTTAGCTTGGTGCATTCAACAAATAACTACTCTCTTGAGTAACTAATTGTTTTTTTCATTTTGATCAACTGATAAGGTGGATTCAAGTAACAAATTTTATGCACTTATCTAGCCATAAGATTCACATGCACAAACAACTTAGAAAGTTGACAAATGGAGATGTGAAGAATGGTTGAGATGGAGATTGAATTAAAGAAATAAGTCTTGATACATATAGTTTTAGTTGAATCAAGTTGGATAGTGAATGAGAATGGAAAGTAAAAGAAAGAAGTTCAAGCTCTAGGGTTCAATTTCTAGTCCCCTTTGGTTTGTTTTTATGCTTGTTGTTGCCAACTTGATGGAAGGGTTGAAGAAGATGTCTCTTTCGAGTTTCTCTTCGACAACACCTTATTACCAACGGTGGAGAATGGCTATCGCCCCTCATATTTTTTGCTTGTAGTCGACAGAGGTGAAAGATTAAAAAAAATGGCTATCTCTAATTGACTCTTCACTGTAGGGAACATCTTTTTTTATAGGCAATTAGACAGCCATTTGGTGATGTGATTATATTAAATTCGATACCTAGAGACAGCTGCCTGCCATTTTGCCTTAATCAAACGTCACTGGTCAGATGCCCGTGCTCGCAAGTTGTTATTTGACAGTGATTGCATGAGCCAAATGTATCTTTCATCCGTCAAACAAGCTGGACACATGCCCCTTGCATTGACTTTGTCTGCAACACTTAGAAAATTTTTCTGATTCCTGAATTTAAGTGCGTTAGTGATGCAATTTTTTACTTGAAGATACTTTTTCGTGAGTTTATCACATATATACAATTTCATGTGTTTTCCTTCATCATGCATGTGTTTACATCACTTATAATCCTAATTATTCCAACTTTGAGAGAACAATAACTTATATTTCTACAAGTTATCACACCCTCAAATTCTTAACAATGCTCGTCCTCGAGCCATCGTAAAATAATTCCTTAACATACTCTCATGGCCTTAACACAACTAGCTTTCGCTCTCATCATGTTCTTTAACCTAAAAGTGTTTGGGATTGACGTTTAGAAATATAAGTTTATTCCATTCCTAAAGAAATGTATACTTGATCTCTTATGTAGCAAGCACATTATTCAATAATTCTTCTGCTTTCCCAAACTTTCCCATCTTTCAAGTTCAGTAATGCTTAGAAGGTTTTCTTGTTATAAAAATCCTTTCAAAGGTTTTCTCGTTATAAAATTCTTTCAAATCCTATTCCCCCTGACATGGAAATAAAAACTAAATAACAGAACATGATGAGCCACCTAAAATTCTAGACACTGTGGGTCTGAGAAGTGACTGACTGACAGAACTACTAGGCCTCAAGATGTCGACCGCTACCTGGGGAGGAAAACATTTTAAAAGAGTGAGGTGGTAAGCCCAGTGTATGACTATCTTAAATAAAACATGCTTTAAATCATAAATAACATGAAATTGCTTATCAAGGAAACAATTATAAAACCATAATTAGGGTTTTGGAAATGGAACTGAAATCATAGAAATATATCATATAATAGAAAACCCTAAAAAAACTCATTGACATCTTTTGGAAAAACTCTACTACTCCACTGTCTGAACATGTGGGAGAGCCCTTTTACTCAATTTCTAATAACCTTAGTTTAAAGAGAGCCCTTTTTCTCAATCTCTGCAACGTCGGCAACATAGTTATATGTGCATGCAGAGCTGAATTGGGTCCGACAACCTTACCATACCTTCGGTGCCAAGGATCCCTAATATCACTGAGATTTGGGTACCTTACCATACTTTTGGTACCAACATTGGTGTAGGGTTTGTACAACACAAACATTTAAACATTTAAGAATATATACAGAATATACATTTGAAATGAGAAAACGTCATGATTTCATATCATCGCATAGTGCCTTGCAAAACATGATGCATGCTTATAAAATTTTGTTGATAAATTTTCATCATGCGATACAACATAGCACAGGCTTACTATAAAACGCATGATAAACTCATATATAACTTCATCATTTAAAAAAATAGATCATGCAATCAACATTCTTTTTTAAGGCATGCATTGAAAAAAATCATGATATAAAACTTCATATGAACAACCTATGTGTTGGAATTCATTTATAAAACTCGCATTCGAAAACATTTATTAAAACTTTTCACTGACTGTCTTAAGCTACTTATCCAAGGGGTTTGTATGCCTCTCCTATGGTCAGCATAATTATCATAATTAGGTCCCTTTTGAGCTTAACACATAACTTAACTTCATCACATACTAATAGTTCCTTGCATCATAACTACTTTCAACGCATCCAAACCATCTTTACCGTATCGGCTATCTTTAGCCATATTACCTAATATTTTGGCTGATAATTGGGAATCCTTCCTCCAGTTTTTTCGAAAAAGCATTGAAACACCTTCTTGGCCTATGCAATGAACGTCTACTATGCGATGTACTCCAAACGCCTTTGTTATGAACTGACTATGCTTTATGCATCAATGCATAACATCACTGGGTCAATTGCTTGCTTTTTCTTCGTAAGTAGTTGCCTGCTTATTCATCCATAACATCATTCAAAATTCAATCCTCCAAATTTCTTAACTTTAGTTCCAACATTCATACCTTAGAATTTGATCATTATTTCCTCTAAAATTGATCGGGGATTCCTCAAATTCTTCTTTAGTTTACTGAGAATTCTTCAACCTTCAGAACCTTCATATGACAGCAACATTCCCTCACTTAGGCATTAGAAAACATTTGACAATACAGTCTCATTCTTTGCTAAGCCTAATTATACTTGGGCTTGCATGAAGAGTTTGCTTAATTAATTATCACCTGGCATGCGTATCCTTTTATGATGTCTACAAGACTGCCACCTGACTTACTTACTCATTAATTAAGCTGAGTTCCTCAGCTTAACTTCATTGCATGGCCTTGCAGCCACTTAAGCCTCTTTGTTCAACGCATAATCTTTTGTGGAATACTTCAACAGAACTGGCTGCATGGCGCCTCATAGCTCTAACGCATGGAGTCCTCTACTTCCTCTGAGCGTTAACTTTCCTCTACTTCACTCACGACTCAACATTCCACACTTAACATATTTTCTTTCCCTTTTCTGGCATGCCATTGTTATTCTCAACTCTCTATGCGTTGACTATGTTCACAACCTAGACGCATATACTCGCAACACTTAGAAAAATTTCCTTCTCTACCATTTCAGACACATCATTTAATTAAACATACATAGCTTACTTTTTTCATTAATGTTAATACAAACCTTAAACACTTAACTAAAAGAACTTAAACTAAATTAATTAGTAAAACAACTTCAAGGGTTTACAATTTACCTTCTCCTTAAAGAAATTTCATCGTCGAACTTTGCCTAGAACTTCTCATGTGAATAGGCGTGGATATCTATTTTTCAATGATCTTCAGCTTCTCATGTAGCTTCTTCAACTTCGAGGTTCCTCCACAAGACTTTTACTAACAAAATAGTCTTATTTCTCAAGACCTGCTCTTTCTTATCTAAAATCTAAACTGATTTCTCCTCATAAGAGAAATTCTCTTTCAGTTGTACTGGTTGTTCTTGGAGAATGTGAGTAGGGTCGGGTACATACTTCCTTAACAGATATACATGGAAAACATCATGTATCTTAGATAATTTAGTACGTAAGACTAACCTGTAAGTTGCTGGCCCTACGCATTCAATTATCTCTTAGGATCCTATATATCTAGGGCTTAACTTACCTTTCCTACCAAATCTAAGTATCTCTTTCCATGGTGATAAGTTTAGGAATACTTGATCTTCGATCTCAAATTCTAACTCTCTTATCTGCGTTGCTCTTTTGTCTATCACGAGCTATCTTCAGATTTCATCTGATTAACATAAAATTTTTTTATGTTGCCTGGACTAACTCTGGTCTTATCAACTATCTTTCACCAACCTCATTCCAGCAAACTAGAGTTCTACAAGGTCTTCCATACAAAGCCTCATATGGTGTCATACCGATACTGGAATGATAACTATTATTATAAGCAAAGTATGCCAATGGAAAATTTGTATCTCAACTATCTTTAAACTTCAGTACATAAGCTCTCAACATATCTTCCAGAGTCTGAATCGTTCGTTCTGACTGTCCATCTTTCTGTGGATAAAAGGTTGTACTAAAATGCAACTTAGTACCAAGTGTCTTTTGTAAACTGGGCCAGAAATTTATAGTAAACCTTGGATCTCTATTTGATATATTGGATACAGGAGCCTTAAACTGGCTCATAACTCGATTGACATATAACTTAGTTAGCTGGTCAAGAGCAAAATAGCTTTAATAGGCAAAACCTTTGCCATCTTTTTCATCTTGTCCACTATTACCCAAATATCGTCATAACCCCTAGATGTTTTGGGTAACCCAAATAGAAATCCATGGTCGCATGCTCCCATTTCAACTATGGTACTGGAAATAGGTTAACAAACCTTCAAGTCTCTGATGTACTAGCTTAACCTGCTGATAGATCAAACATTTGTCTACATAGCTGGCTATGTCTTTCTTGATCCCTGACCACCAACAAAACTTCTTCATGTCCTGTACATCTTTATGTTGCCTGGGTGCATAGCATAGGTGGAATCATGTGCCTTTTCTAATACTTCATTTTTCAATAGCTCATCGTTAAGAATACGTAACCTATCATCCTTCACCAAAGTTCCATCTTGTTTCAAATCAAAATATTGTTCTTTCTGTTGTTTAACTTCTTCAATTAACTTACTGAGATTATCGTCTGTCATTTGAGCCCTAATAATATCATTTACAAATGTAGTTCTTTTCTAGAAATGAACTATCATCTCTCCCAAATGACGTACTGTCAAAACTACATTAGGTCATTTGAAGTCCTGTAATAACCTTCCCTTTAAAGGACCTAACATATCCCTAAAATAGCTTGACTTTCTACACAAAGCATCTACTACCATATTAGCCTTACCTGAGTGGTACTTAATAGTGCAATCATAATCTCTTATCAACTCCATCCATCGTATTTTTATCAAATTTAATTCGTTCTAATCAAAGATATATTTCAAACTCTATTGGATTGTGAAGATATGATATTTCTCACCATACAAGTAATGTCTCCATATCTTTAATGCTAGCACAACAAGTGCTAATTCCAAATCATGAGTAGGATAATTACCTTCATGTTTCTTCAGCTGCCTGGATACATAGCTACAACTTTTCCATCCTTCATCAACATAAATCCTAATCCCGGTCTAGATGCGTCACAGAAAATCTTGAATTCCTACCTTGGCATTGAAAGAGTTAAGATTGGCACAATTAAGAATCTTTACTTTAAATCCTAGAAACTCCATTCACAGTTAGATGTCCATGCAAATTTGGCATCTTTCTTGTTAAATTGGTCAATGGAAGGGCTATCTTCGAGAAACTCTTCACAAACCTCCAATAATAACTTGTTAGGCCAAGGAAATAATGTACCTCTATTACTGAGGTAGGTATTTCCCATCTAACTACAACCTCAATCTTCTGAGGATCAACGCTAACATCTACTGCAGATACTGCATGTCCAAGAAATACCACTTGGTCAAGCTAGAATTCACATTTGTTGAAATTAGCATATAACTGTTTGTTACGTAGTGTTTGCAACACTATCCTTAAATGCTCTACATGTTATTCTTTGTTACTTAAATACACTTGGATATCATCTATAAAAAATATCACAAATTGATCTAAGTATTGATGAAATATCATGTTCATCAAATCCATTAATACTGCTAGGGTAGTAGTTAGGTGGCATAACTAAAAACTCATAATGCCTATACTTGGTTCGAAAAGTTGTCTTAAGGATATCTAACTTCTTAACCATCAACTGATGATAAACTGATCTCAAATTACGTTTTGAAAATATTGGTGCTCCTTTCAACTGACCAAATAGGTCATCAATACGAGGTAATGGATACTTATTCCATATAGTTACCTTATTCAACTACCTGTAATCAATATATAATCTGAGTGTGCCATCTTTTTTCTTTAAAAATAAAATCGGTGCTCCCTAAGGTGACACACTGAGCCTGATATAGCCTTTATCAACTATTTCCTTAGTTGAGCTTCCAATTTTTTTAGCTCAGTTGTAGCCATTCTGTACGGTGCCTATGAGATGGGTGATGTTCCTGGTATCAATTCTATAATAAACTCCACTTCTCTATCAGGTGGTAATCTTGATAACTCTTTAAGAAATACATCAATAAACTCCTGTACCACAGGAACATCTATCGGTCTTATCTTCCTCTGTTAAGAAACTGTTACATGGGTCAAGAATGTTGTACAACCTTTACTCAAGAACTTCCTGGCCTTTACTACTGAACTCAAACAAGTAGAACGAATTTTTCCTTCCCCTGTAAACACTACCTCTTCCTAACCTGGTAATCTGAATATAACTCCTTTCTTATGACAATCAAAGATGCATGATGTTTGAACAAGAAATCCATCCCTATAATAGCATCAAACTGTAGCAGTTCTAAGGGAATCAAATCAATCTCATATGTTGTCCATCTATAAGAATTACACAATTTCTATAGTAATTATTAACTATCAACACATCAACATCAGGGGTAGAAATAATCAACTTCGCAAGCATAGTTTCTAACACCTATTAATAATCAATGCAAACATACTAGAAATAAATGAATGAGCCGCTTCTTGATCAAATAAAACATGTGCAGGTCTATCATGAATAAACACCATACTAGTAATGACATCCGGCGCATCCTCAGCCTTCTACTGGGTCATAGCATAGACTATGCCCTGTTGATGTGGCCTTCCTGCTACACCCTTTTGTTTGGCACTATTAGTGCCCTCATCAACTACAGTGCCTACCTTAGCCTACATCACAATCTGAGATGCTTCCTTCTGCTGAATTTGCGTACCTGAAATCAACTGGGAAAATTCTCTCCTGAAATGCCCAGTCCACAATGATAACAAACATTTTTTCTCTCATAACAATGTCCTATATGAAATTTGCCACATATGGTCGCTGGGGCTCTCTACCTATACTGGGCACTGATTCCCCATAACTTAATGATCTAGATGTCCCAACTGTCTGGTTGGATCTCTGTCTACCTCTCCTCTGTTGAGTGCCCGTTGTACTACCCTGAGAGGTCACTAGCCCACTAAAACGAGGTTTGAAATCTCTCCTAGAGTAAATTTTCTTTTCTCCCCTCTGGAGACTTCCCTGTCTTGCTTGTTCTCTGTCAGGCTCTCTTCCACTCGCATAGCAGTCTCAACTAAGATGGAAAAATCAGTGCAGTTAGCTGTAGCAGTAACGGGAGTCCGTATCTCCCTCCTCAAACCACTTTCAAAACGTCTACGTCTGTCCTTCTATGTAGATGATATAATCATTATGGCTAGCTTACACAAGGTGATTTTTGAATTAATTAATGTGTTGAATGGGCAATTTTTTTGAAAAACCTTGGTTCATTGAGCTACTTTCTTGGGATTGAACTGTCATATCTTTCCAATGGTGGACTCTTTCTTTCACAATCCAAATACATATTGGATCTATTAGAAATGACTCATATGTTTGGTTCAAAGAGTATGTATGCATCAATGGTAAGTTGTCCTTTAGTTTCAACTCGACAAGGTGAAAAAATGCCCGATGTTCGATTATATCGTACCGTTGTTGGTGTGTTGCAACATGCAACATTCAGTCGTCCAAAGATCTCATTTAGTGTGAACAAGACTTGCCAATTTATGCATTCTCCAACCTTTATACATTGTGTGACACCCCTTCCCGAGCTTACCTCTTTCGCCTGCAAGGAGGTGTGGGGACGGGAAGTACCGCCCTTTTGTGGCACCTACTGTCCACTTCAATCTGTTTGTCTAACTATCTTTTAGAACAAGTAAATATAACAATAGTTCATTAGCTAAACTTATTAAGTCTGTAAGCATGGCTGTAGTGCGGCAGACCTTGACCTTAGCAGCACTCTGAAGCTCCTCTTTTTCGCTACTTGGTAAGAAAAACATAAGAGAACAATAAGCTAAAAGACCAAGAAAACAATGAGCTAAAAGCGCAGTGAGTGGTATGCAACTACTAGCCCTCTTTCAACCATTTTAAGAGTAAATGGCTCAATAATAGTCTATCAACATAATGAGATTACTATTCTAGTACATCTCCATTCCATTTCTTGAGATTCTATGATGGCTACTCCATCTCTTATAAAGATGCCATAGACTCTCTTTAGATTCTAAGTCATTCCCTTCAAATGTAAAGCTCTCACATAATCCAGAAATTAGAGCAATCAAAACAAGAGGAACGATAAGAAATTTCATGACGGCCATTGTAATTACGAGATTTGAGTAATATAATGGATAAAGAAGCTTTTGTTGGTTGAGTTGATTTGCGTTAGGCCATTTATATAGACTAGCTATATGAGAACTTTCTCCCATTAAAATTGATGTAGTTATTGATTTTTTTTCTTAATTTTAAGATATTGGTTAAGATCTAACTAATTATTTTTATCTTTTAATAGTTAGGTTGTTGAGATTTTTCTCAGTTAACTAACTGGTTAAATTATACATAGACTCGTTCATGTTTTAGATTTGTTTAGATATTTAAATGGTTAGTTTTACTTGTTTATAAAAGAAATTTGAAAAATAATTACTAATAAAGGTGTTTTTAAACATAAAAAAAATAGAAATGGTGGTTATTTTTTATAGTTTTATTTTATATAATATAGCCAACATATAAATACATTAATAATTACTTTTGATCTTATGGTCCTTTTAAATTGAATGATCTTTTATATATATATAGAAATAGTTAAATGGAATGATCTTAATAATGGGATTATTGTAGGACTTCTTCCTGATTTTTCGTCCTATTTAGTTAAAAAGATGCTTATTGTTGTTCTTATCACTTTCATTATTTTCTTATATTGAGGTCTTCTTATAGACTCTAACCTCTTTTCTTTTTTTAGAAATATATTTTTTTAATTTTTTTAAAAATCGGTTAGAAATCCTTCAAGTGCATTTTAGAAAAAGAAAAAACAAAATGAATGGCCACATTAAGTATGCACATTGTTTTTTGAAAATATCATATTCCCATCAAATCACATCCCTCCACTTTTATGTAGATATGTATCTAAACCTAATTTATTTTTCATTTCGAATTTAAACACATGTGTAAGTTGACCATAAATATATATAGGGAGAAATAAAATGGTTGAGGCAATGAAACCAAACTTGACAATTATGTCTATTATTGCACTAAGTTCCTAAGTAAACCAAAATTAAATAATATAAGTTTTAGAAGTTCTAGATAATATTAATTAGTACCATGCACATTAATGAAAGTATATCACTAATATACTTTTAATTTATAACTTGTACCTATCACTATTATAATTGATAGATTGTTTTTTCCCATCACGCTCATTGATAGCTCATTTTTATTAAATTCCTCTCACCAGGTTCGAGCAACTTGAGAATTCCTCGCACATAATTAAGGGAGCCATTGAAAGGTGACCGCCCTTGTCCCTTTCCTTTCTCCATTCTGCCCCATCGTTTACGGCTAGGACTACTGGGGTATGACGAAAGGAAGGTAAACAGGAGTTAACGGCCCTTTATCAAACCTTCCCCTTTGAATAATAATAGTCAATTCTGTTCCACTTAATCCCTATTTCATGGCCACATCTTTTTCCGGCTAAGGAACCTGGCTGCTTACCGAAGGGGGACAACCCGGCGCGACTGAGGGACAAGTCAGTGTACTTTAGGAAGCTGTTGAGTACCCGATGAGATAGAATTGAACCGCTTTCTAGTTGGATTCTTATGAGAGCTCCTCGGCTTCCGTTTCCGCTCCTGGCCCTAAGAAATAGGCGTAAGTCATCGGTTCTAATCCGATAAAGGTGCTCTATTTTCCACGAATCATACTTTGTAAATTGTACGAAGAAGCGTAAAACACACATTTTAGAAAAATGAAAAATGGACTTTGATGCATTAATCAACATTCTTCAACCCATTGTTTGGTTCATATTTGTTTCTCATGTTTAGAAACAAGCGTTCATTATTTTATTTATTTATATATGAAATGGACTTTTGGACTAAAAAAAAAAAATTGAAATGCTACTTTCCTCGTTACTTTCATAAAAGCAAATCAATGAAAGCCTAGCTAATAGAAAGAATCCTAGTTTCTAATCTAAAAAAGAAAAGAATGTTGAAATCTAGTAACACCTAGTACTTTATGGGATAGGAAGGATTCATTGCCAATCCGCATACATCTTCTGGTTGTCGTGCTCCTCGTTGCATCTTCATATAACCTTCCAATCCCCAGTTAGTTCCCCATGAGTTCTTTATGATCCAATAATCAGCTCCATCTTCCTCCGTTCCGTATCCAACTACCACCACTGTGTGATCGATTCGATCTCCACAATAGTCATTTTCAGTGAACATTCCCTACAAATTTATAAATTCTCTTTTTACAATGCTTGAAAATTAAAACTGTTCTATGCAAATAAGTTACAATCAATCAAAACTACTTACCTCTGAGTAATATCGAAAACGTCGTCCACTGGCAGCTATCGACACTGCTACCGGTTGGTTTGCGACAGCTTTCTTCAAAGCATTCTCATTGTTTGGAGGTACATTCTCATATCCATCAATTGTCACTCTTTTATTACCCTGTTAAATCAAACATAATGATGAATCCAATAGCGTGGACATAGATTTTTTTTTTTTTTCAATTATGCAATGTAGTGTTTAGAACTCACTCTCTGTGAAAGGCAATATTTGTTTTCGGCATAGTAGGGATAATTTTCCTCAGTTGTGATCCCATTGTTTTTCATCATGAATTCAAAAGCCGAGTCATAAAATCCCCCACCACAACCTCCGTCTCTATAATCACAATCTACCACCTCTTGCTCTGACAGAGATACTAGCTTGTTGGTTTTGATTTGGTGAATTCCTTCCACTACAGCCACCGCTGCAAACGCCCAACAACTTCCTACAAACATATTTTCAAATTTATTATGTATGAGGTTGAATAATTAGGCATTTTACAAAGCAAGAATTCAAAATTAATTATTACCACAACCGCCTTGGTTTTTTATGTCAGTGACAGCTCCTTTTTTCCTCCAATCGATTGAAGATGGAAGATCCTCCGCATGCTCATACATGAACCCACCAACACGGCCACCACCAGCAGCTTCTTTTTTCTTAGCATGTAAGTTTTTATAGTAGGTAATATTGGAGTTAACATGTGTGTTAATAAACTCATCATCAGACATATCAGCAAACTGGTTCAATTTTAACTTTAACGATTTGTTCATTTGGTTCACTTTAAACACATATTTAGCATTATCTTTGAACACCTTAAAACGGTAGTGCATCTCCCTTCCATTTCTTGAGATTCTATGATGGCTACTCCATCTCTTATAAAGATGCCATAGACTCTCTTCAGATTCTAACTCATTCCCTTCAAATGTAAAGCTCTCACATAATCCAAAAATTAGAGCAATCAAAACAAGAGGAACGATAAAAAAAGCTTTTGGTTGAGTTGATTTGCCAATCCATTTATATAGACTAGTTACTCAACTGTATGATCACTTTCTCCTAAATTGATGTAGTTATTGATTTTTTTTCTTAATTTTAGGATATTAGTTAAGATTTAACTAATTATTTTTGTTTTTATTTTTTTTTTAATGGTTAGGTTGTTGAGATTTTTCTCAGTAACCAACTGGTTAAATTATACATAGACTCGATCATGTTTTGGGTTTTTTAGATATTTAAATGGGTAGTTTACTTGTTTATAAAAGAAATTTAAAAAATAATTACTAATAAAGGTCTTTCTAAAAATAAAAAAATAGAAATGATTGTAATTTTTTATAGTTTTATTTTATATAATATAGCCATCATATAAATACGTTAATAATTAATTTTGATCTTATAGTGCTTTTAAATTGAATGATTTTTTCTTATATATAGAAAAAGTTAAATAGAATGATCTTAATAATGAGATGATTATAGGATTTCTTCATGATTTTTCGTCATATTTAGTTAAAAGGATTCTTATTGGAATTATTATCACTTTCATTATTTTCTTAAATTGTGGTTTTCTTATTTAATTCTACATTGATAGACTCTAACCCCTTTTCCAGTTTTAAAAAATATATTTTTCAGATTTTTAAATTTTTTTAAAATTACTTAGAAATCTTTCCAGTACATTTTGAAAAAAGAAAAACCAAAATAAATGCTCATTTAATGTGAACAAGACTTGCCAATTTATGCATTCTCCACCCTTAATACGTTGTGTGACACCCCATTCCGAGCTTACCTCTTTCGCCCGAAATGAGGCGTGGGGACAACAAGTACCACCCTTTTGTGGCACCTACTGTCCACTTCGACCTGTTTTGCTAACTATCTTTTATATCAAGTAAATATAACAATAGTTCTTTAGCTAAACTTATTTTATTACAGACCAGTATAATGTTTATACAACTCCATATCTAACTTAGATAACTTTAACTCCTAGGTTACAGAACTCATAATAGCAAACTTAAGTCTGGAAGTATGGTTGTAGTGTGGTAGACCTTGACCTCAGCAGTACCCTAAAGCTTCTTTATTTCACTACCTGGGAAGAAAAACATAAGAGAAAAGAATTAACTAAAAGCCCAGTGAGTGGTATGCAACAACAGGCTCTCTTTCAACCCTTAAGAGTAAATGACTCAATAACAGTCTCTCAAGACAATGAAATTGCTATTCCAAACCTTAGGCTTGAACATATCCGTTTCCTGTTATCCCTCGGTAGACAATTTAATACATCTTTCTATGACTCTCTCTATGTGCACATAGATCTACCTCTTGTGGGCTTAAAATCTAGACCTGTCGGTCGTCTAACTATCCCATGTGAGGTTCTTTCCACAGGCTCAGGATCTAGGCCCTATGACCCCCTGACCGTCTCGTGAGATTTCGCCACAGGCTTAGAAACTAAGCCCTTAGGACCCCTGACCATCTCGTGCGATTCCGCTACAAGCTTAGAAACTAAGCCCTATGAACCCCTAACCATCCCGTATGGTGTACTCTTTATCACCATACAAGCTACACATACATGTGTATGGAATTTCACAAAACAAAACGCCTACAGAAATACCACTCATCGTTCATCAGTGAAAATTCCCCTCTTTCCAAGCCTTTTGACTTTCTGGTCCCTTCTTGAATCCCAGGCATGCATTAGCCAAATTTTAGCTTACAATCTCAATTTTATGGCTAGAATAATCTTAGAATACCTTATTGGCACTAGAATTAGCTTACCAACTCCAACAGATGTGAAAGTAGGCCTTGGAACAACCTAGGATAGCAGTGGCCACACGGTAGCCTTATCTAGCACAAGTTAGATGCATGGTTGCCTTCTCCAGGTCAATTGAAGCATGGCAACTCAACCTAGATGCCTGGACTGCTCTTTCCAATGCCTAAATATTATGTTGGATGCTTGGACTACTTCATGGCTTCATGGTTGGTCCTCTCCCAACGCATGGTCTTCACTTCTAATCCCTCTTTGGTTCTTTTGATAGACTTTCAAATATGTGAAGTAAATGAGACTCCTTGGGGGTGTTTATAGGCAACCTCAAGCCATCCTCGTCATCCTCACAAGTGCCCAACGCATGACACCTACACTTCCATTTGTCACCACCATGCAAGGTCCAACACAAGGCTTCTTGGCACCTCCTACTTGCATGCAAGACTTAGGTATCTTTACCATGTAGTGTCCAATGCATGACTCCCCTTGAGGTGTCATCCCAACACTTTGCATGCTACACATTGTACCTTGGGCCTCCACCTCAAGCTTTAACACTTAGTCAAATTCATGTCATGTTGCCATTTAACTTCCTAAGGTGTCCACCTCGAAGTTGGCCACCCCCTCTTTTGAAATTTGGTCCAATTACCAAACGCATAACGTACTTCCTCTTTCATCATGTGTCCAATTGTGCCCATTCCTCAAGCCATGCGTCCAACTACTACATTTACATTTTCAACCCTCTATGCGTCAAACATGCCTCTACAAGGGTGTGTGTCTAATGAGTCGTCCAACACTTAGCCAAATTCTCACCCTGAACACACCATGTGTCCATCTCAACCCTAATCGTCTAGGTTGGTTTAAGCATGCACTCAAGGTAGTCCCTTCTTGCCCTACCATGCATTTAGCATAGTGCTTTTAGGGTTATACTCAACTATGCTACGAGTTGAACTTCTTACTCCCAACACTTAGTCGAAACTTCATACTCCTTGCTAAGCCATGCATTCAATCTTTCCTCCCCAAGTTTTTCACTCCTAATTTCACCAATTAGAGGCTCTCTTAAGTCTCCCAACTCCTTCCAAAGCATAGTCTAAACACGTAGTCACATTTCCATTTTTCCAATGGTTATGCGTTCAACCCTCACTTCCAACACTCAACCAAATCTTTCACTTCTAAGGCCCCAAGGCATGGTTCCTCTTTTCCCTAAGTGTCTAAGCACATTCGTCCCTTCTAAATGCTCAACTATGTTTACAACCTTCCTTTCCAATACTTAGCTAAATTTTGCTCCTTTTTGGCCCATTCATGCCCTTAACCTTTTCTAGGCTCAAATAATATTTTGAACATTTAACCAAAATTCTGACTTCAACCTACTATGCTTCCAACTCTTGAATCCCAATCTTTTTCTCCCAATACTTGACTAAACTTTTCTTCTCCTCTTCTCTTCTAGTCTAACAAATACTCCACTCCTAAGTCAACCACATGCTCCCAATACTTAGAAGTTTTTCTAAGTACCAATGTTTCCTCCGAAGCATAGTTAGGACATTTAACCAAAAGTTTACCCTCCAAATTTCCAGCATGCATTCCAACTAAGTATTCTTAACTCCAACGATTATTTAGTGATCTTTTCACTTAAGTGGAGGGAAAAGAAATCGAGGGTTACAAATGGCAGTTAATGAAGCGGATTCTGAGGTACGTAAAAGGGACTATCAATGATGGTTTGCTACTATTGGTCCCATCATCACTGTCTTTACATGGATATGTTGATGCTGATTTGACTTCGTATCTGGACAATAGAAAATCTACCTCGGGTTTTTATATCCCTCTTGGTGGAAATTTAACTTCATGGGGTTCAAAGAAACAATCTATTATTTCTCATAAGTACGGAGGTCGAGTATCACTGTTTAACTATAGTTCCTACCAAGTTAGTATAGCTTAATTCTCTGTTGTCGGACCTTAAATCTCATTACCTCACAAATTTATTCTTTGGTGTGACAATTTAAGTGTTGTACATCTAAGTCTAAATCCCATTTTACATTCGAAGACAAAGACATATACTTTGTAAGAGATCTCATTTTAAAGCAACGTTTATTTGTTCAGCATCTTCCAACGTTTGCACAAATTGCTAATATTCTAACTAAACCATCATCAGTTGTGAATTTTCAATGTTCATTCTCCTCTGTCCTTCTGCTTGGGGGGTGTAAAGATAGCACATTGAAAGTTAGTTAGAGTCACACATGTATTACCAAAATTTTGTTAGAGTGGTATGAGTGCAAGAGTTTTCCCCTTTATAAACCTCTACATGAAAATTATATTATGTTCTCTTTGCTATTTGTTCGAAACTCCCGATATTTTGTTCTCTTTGATATTTGTTTGAATAAAAATACTTTAGTTTCACATTTGAACACACATGTGTAATATTTTCATTTCTTGTAAACTTGTTTATCAAAATGATGTGTCAACAATTTTTTTTAATCTATTATAATATATAAATATAACACATATGGTACAAAAGGTTTTTTTCTTTTTTCTTTTTTTTTTTCTTTTTTTTTTTTGACAAAGGAGTAATTTTCTTTTCGAGAATTAAAAAAGAAAGAAATTCACCAAAAATATTTGTGTAAAAATAAAGGCAACATTGTCAATTAGGTAGTTTTCTATGTAACATTTCTCTTTATAGTAGTTTTTTTAGTGGGAACATTGTTTAGTCAATTGGTTAATCCCAAAACATTATACTATTTTGTGTTGTGAAATTTAAGTTGACCATAAATGTATATAAGGACTGTGGTAGGAAATTTAAGTTGACCATAAATATTTATAGGGAGAAATAAAATGGTTGAGGAAACCAAACTTGACAATTATGTCTATTATTGCTCTAAGTTCCTCTAAGTAAACCAAAATTAAATAATATAAGTTTTAGAAATTCCAGATAATATTAATACCGTGCACATTAATGAAAGTATATCACTAATATACTTTTAATTTATAACTTCTACCTATCACTATTATAATTGGTAGGTTGTTTTTTTCCACCACGTTAATTGATAGCTCCACAAAATATTTAGATCATTTTGATGTAGTCTCTATTTTTAAATTATTTTTATTAATCATACATTGTAAATTGTACGAAGAAGCATAAAACACACATTTTCGAAAAATGAAAAATGGATTTTGATGCATTAATCAACATTCTTCAACCCATTGTTCGGTTCATATTTGTCCCTGATGTTTAGAAACAAGTGTTCATTATTATCGATGATTGATGCTATTGTAGATTTGTTGGCATAGAAGACAAGACATGATACAATTTTACAAATAATTATATAAATCAATTGAAATGGATAAAATAAATTAACTACGTCGAAGAAAATTCTGAAACGAATAAACAGGACTACTTTATTTATTTATATATAAAATGGACTTTCGGAACTAAAAAAAAAATTGAAATGCTACTTTCCTCATTATTTTCTTGAAAGCAATCCAATGAAAGCCTAGCTAATAGAAAGAATCCTACTTTCTAATCTAAAAAAGAAAAGAATGTCGAAATCTAGTGACACCTAGTACTTTATGGGATAGGAAGGATTCATTGCCAATCCGCATACACCTTCCGGCTGTCGTGCTCCTCGTTGCATCTTCATATAACCTTCCAATCCCCAGTTAGTTCCCCACGAGTTCTTTATGATCCAATAATCTGTTCCGTCTTCCTCTGTTCCGTATCCAACTACCACCACTGTGTGATCAATTCGATCTCCACAATAGTCATTTTCAGTGAACATTCCCTGCAAATTTACAAATTCTCTTTTAACAATGCTTGAAAATTAAAACTGTTATACGCAAATAAGTTACAATCAATCAATCAAAACTACTTACCTCCGAGTAATATCGAAAACGTCGTCCACTGGCAGCTATTGACACTGCTACCGGTTGGTGTGCGACAGCTTTCTTCAAAGCATTCTCATTGTTTGGAGGTACATTCTCATATCCATCAATTGTCACTCTTTTATTATCCTGTTAAATCAAACATAATGATGAATCCAATAACGTGGACATAGAATTTTTTTTTTTTCAATTATGCAATGTAGTGTTTAGAACTCACTCTCTGTGAGAGGCAATATCTGTTTTCGGCATAGTAGGGATAATTTTCCTCAGTTGTGATCCCATTGTTTTTCATCATGAATTCAAAAGCCGAGTCATAAAATCCCCCACCACAACCTCCGTCTCTATAATCACAATCTACCACCTCTTGCTCTGACAGAGATACTAGCTTGTTGGTTTTGATTTGGTGAATTCCTTCCACTACAGCCACCGCTGCAAACGCCCAACAACTTCCTACAGACATTTTCAAATTTATTATGTATGAGGTTGAATAATTAGGCAATTTACAAAGCAAGAATTCAAAATTAATTATTACCACAACCGCCTTGGTTTTTTATGTCAGTGACTGCTCCTTTTTTCCTCCAATCGATTGAAGATGGAAGATCCTCCGCATGCTCATACATGAACCCACCAACACGGCCACCACCAACAGCTTCTTTTTTCTTGGCATGTAAGTTTTTATAATAGGTAATATTGGAGTTAACATGTGTGTTAATAAACTCATCATCAGACATATCAACGAACTGATTCAATTTCAACTTTAACGATTTGTTCATTTGGTTCACTTTAAACACATATTTAGCATTATCTTTGAACACCTTAAAACGATAGTGCATCTCCCGTCCATTTCTTGAGATTCTATGATGGCTACTCCATCTCTTATAAAGATGCCATAGACTCTCTTCAGATTCTAACTCATTCCCTTCAAATGTAAAGCTCTCACATAATCCAAAAATTAGAGCAATCAAAACAAGAGGAACGATAAGAAATTTCATCATTGTGATTATGAGATTTGAGTAATATAATGGATAAAAATAGCTTTTGGTTGAGTTGATTTGCCAATGCAGGCTAGGCCATTTATATAGACTAGTTACTCAACCATATGATCACTTTCTCCTAAATTGATGTTAGGATATTAGTTAAGATTTAACTAATTATTTTTGTGTTTATTTTTTTTTAATGGTTAGGTTGTTGAGATTTTTTTCAATAACCAACTGGTTAAATTATACATAGACTCGATCATGTTTTGGATTTTTAGATATTTAAATGGGTAGTTTACTTGTTTATAAAAGAAATTTAAAAAATAATTACTAATGAAGGTCTTTCTAAAAATAAAAAAATAGATATGATTGTAATTTTTTATAGTTTTATTTTATATAATATAGCCATCATATAAATACGTTAATAATTAATTTTGATCTTATGGTACTTTTAAATTGAATGATTTTTTTTTTTTATATATAGAAAAAGTTAAATAGAATGATCTTAATAATGAGATGATTATAGAGTTTCTTCATGATTTTTCGTCATATTTAGTTAAAAAGATTCTTATTGGTATTATTATCACTTTCATTATTTTCTTAAATTGAGGTTTTCTTATTTAATTCGACATTGATAGACTCTAACCCCTTTTCCAGTTTTAAAAAACATATTTTTTAAATTTTTAAATTTTTTAAAAATTAGTTAGAAATCCTTCCAGTCATTTTGAAAAATGAAAAACCAAAATAAATGGCTACATTAGGTATGCACATTATTTTTTGAAAATATCATATTCTCATCGAATCACATCCCTCTCTTTTTACGTAGATATGTATCTAAACTTATGTACACTATATATATATATGTAAATATAAATGCTCGATTTTTTTTTTTTAAAAAAATTCAATCTACTAGAATGTTTCAAATAAACAAAAAAGTTGAACAAAATTTGTGGGTGGTAAGTGTCAAATAACAGTCTCTAATCAAGCTAAAAAAAGGTTTGAAAATCTTCCCCTATTAAATTCGACCTAATCTATTATTGGAAAAATAAAGTTTTAAATTTTCTTTTTCACAATTTGTGGTGGGAAAGTTGAATCTCCCAAAAACTGTGTACAGAAACAAAACTTGAAGCCAAAATAGTTAACAGATTAAGATTTTTGTTTAAAATATAAAAGGAAGTAAAATAGTGTTTACTAAATTAAAATTTTAATTAGAATAAAACTAGCTATGGTATTTGGTAAACTAATAAGAAATTTATGTAATTGGTTATATGAATCAAATTAGATTTATTAGTTCAATTATTTTTGTGTAGATAATTAATTTATAATTTATTCTAAAATGTCCATTATTTAAGTTCCAACTAATTTTATTTTATCTAAAGATAAAAGTTTAAAAAATTTATTTTTCGGAGAATGATTAAAAAATAATTCTTATAAAAACAAATTAATTAACATTTAAAAATATATATAACAA
Source organism: Benincasa hispida (assembly GCF_027475165.1). NCBI lineage: Eukaryota > Viridiplantae > Streptophyta > Magnoliopsida > Cucurbitales > Cucurbitaceae > Benincasa > Benincasa hispida. The sequence continues at coordinate 14,452,267 of NC_143481.1, forward strand.
AATACATTAATATAAAAAGGATATTATTATAATATATTTAGTTAAACGGTTAAGAAGTTAGCAAGTTTTATGGAAGCTAAATCATAAAAGCTAGTATCTATTAGTTTTTACATATTAATTGAAATTAAAAAGTGATTTTGTAGATTAATAAATAATTCATTTTACCAATTAAGGTAGACAGGACCCTTAAATTAAATTCAAAATCAAGTTTATATGTTATTTTTAAATAATATGATCTTTTCTAATAACTTTAAATTATATAATATAATTAGCACCATCGACATTAATAGAGGATTATTATGACTCATATATTTCAATAACAATAAACAATTTGTATATATTTTATCTCCTGTATCCTTAATTATTTTTTTTATCACTTTCTTCTTCCAATTTTTTTATAACTCAATCAAATATTTAATTTAATTTGATGCATTCCTTTCCAAAGACTCCAAAAAAACAAGAACAACTAAATTGAAACTAAATTATCAATGATTGGAGTTTAAAGTACAAAAAAATGTCCATAAGTAGCCTTTATATGGGTGATCGATTTCTATATGCTATGTGAAATCTTCCCTTAGACGACAAATAATAGATTTCTATCACGGATAGACTTAGATTTCTATCATGGATAGACTCCTAGAATTAGATTTAAATTTTGTTCATGGCTATGAAATTATTGCTAAGCAAAAAGTAGTGATAAAATACTGTAATTTTATAATAATTATATTCCAAACTTAATGAATGGAACAAACTATTTTAGTAAGTGAAACAAACTTAATGAATGAATGAAATTATTTTTCTTTAAAGCAGTTCATAAAATATAATAAAAGGGATGTCAATGCTTTGAATCCCTTCGTTTTAAATATCTTGAAATCTTGTAAATAGAAAGGTGTTTTGTGGGGTTTGGAACTACAACTTGATGGGATAAGAAGCTTCCATGGCTATTCCACACAGACCTATGGGTTGTCCCACTCCTCGCTTCATTCTTACATAGCCTTCCTCTCCCTATCCAATTCTCCATGAGTTCCTCATGATCCAGTAATATGTTCCGTCTTCTGTTGTTCCGTACCCAATTGCCACCACTCCATGATTAAGCTCCGTTCCACAGTATCCATCGAATACTCCCTGCAATTTTGCCGCATTTTAAAAATTATTAGCAATGGCTGAAGCAATTCTAGATTTACAATGAATCAATGGATTGCTTGAGTGAATTATGAACTTGCTTGCCAGTAAAATTGGAAATCTCTTCCTGTGGCGTCGATGGCGACTGAGACTGGTTGGTTTGCGACGGCTTGCATTAGAGCATTTTTACCCCATCAGGTTGATATACAAGTTCCCAGACAAAATTGAAGGCACTCCATTTCTTGATTCATGGCTTTAATCCATTCACCCTTTTCAAGATCTTCCATCCATTGTTTATAAGACAATGGATCCTCAACTCCATCATCAGATATGATATTTTGGGCTTCTGTTAAATCCACGTAGTGTATAGGTGGATTTACAACCCTCCCACTACATCGAGTCAATTTAATAACATATATCGTTTCTTGTCCAAAAATAACTTAAGTCTGCTGAAACGGCCTCACTAATATCGACTTTAAGAATCATCCCTCTAGTTTCCAACTGTTTCCATGAATTAAATCCTTGATGAGAAGAAAACACGTGGTTAGTAGCTCCCGAATCAACTATTTAGGCAGAATCATTATTCTCTATTAAGCATGCCTATAAGACAAATATATCATATTTGTTTTCTTTGTAGTTCTTCCTTTTCTAGAGAGTAGAGGGATCAGCTTCAGAACCCAAGTCATAAACTCCAAGTTTCATCTCAGAGGAAAATCTTCGTCGATGAACTTCATTAGAGTTGGCAACGATTGCTTTCTCTGTTAGTCCCTTAACATTCAATATGGATTAGAGATTATCTTGGGAATTAAAACTACTGGTTTCATTGTCATCAATCTCTTCTTGCTTGAATCATGAGAACTTTCATTCAAAACATTCTCGCATTGATTCTATGATCTCATGTGCAATGACCATGTTCTCAAATCTTTTGACCAACGCATCAGGTATGCTTGCCAAAATGTGAACTAGGGTCTTCGAATTAGCGTTCATCCATACCTCATATGCATTATGAAGATTTCGTGGTGTATCGGGGGTTGGGACTTGAGGACATTCCACAATCATGACAATTTCAAGGTCGTTTACCATGAAAAACTTTTTAATGGATTCTTTCCATGTTGTATAATTGAAAACGGTCAAACTAGGAAAGGCAACTAATGGAAAAACGCTGTTTAAAATATTTGCTGAAAAATAAATACATTGATCTACATTATATTTTAGCATAACTCTTAAAAAATCCAATCAGTTTTAGTAAAATATAAATGAACCTTATTTAACATCTAATTTTGTAATGGCACTTCAGTGATTTAGGACAAAAGCTACCAAAGGGTAGTCAGTTGTCCCTCCACTGAATTGAAACACTTTCAACCAATCATTACACCATAATAACTCTTATTCATATAACGATCAGTCATCATTTATTCGGTCAAGAATAACTTGCTTAATAATTTCACGTAAGTATGACATTTCATTTAAGTTCTTAGAGTTTTGTCCCAATGAACCAACCGAAGGGAAAAATCGATTGGAGGAGAAACTAAAGCGATCCTATCCATTTTTGGAGTTTGCCTTGATATTGACCTACTGAACAAATCATCCGAAGGGGGACGCTCCCAGAGTGCCTTGAGGTCGTGTAAGAAGGTCTCAAGGTGCAAACCAATGAAAGAGACAGTAGGACATGTTGACACACATCCCTCTCCCACTTACTATAAATACTCTCTCCTTTCACTTTGATATTAACCCATGCAAACACCATCCGAAGGCCCTACAAGAATTTTGGGCTTTAATGTCGGTTGGAAAAAGTGAAACTAGATGTATAATGTTGGTTTTTTTTTTTTTTTAAAAAAAAGGAGATCTTTAATGTCGGTTTTAAACCGAAACCCTATTTTCCCCATCAGCCATCTCCTCCCTCCCATTACTAGCCACTGCACCTCCCTCGTTCTTCAGCTTTCTTCGCTCGTCGTCTATCGATTGTTCTTCAGTTATTAGAGTGACTTACCTGTCGATCGTTCTTTAGTTATTAATATGGCTCTGTTTTTTGTTTTTCTTCAGGTGTACAGTCTATGAAAGCTGAGATTGATGGCAATAAATTGACAGTAACAGGGAAGAAAATAGACGCAGAGAAACTCCATGAGAAACTTTCAAATAAGACGAAGAAGAAAGTGGATTTTATTTCACCACAGCCCAAAAAGGAAAAAGACTCAGAGCCTAAAGATAAGATCGACGATGACCAGACTTCTTCTAATAACAACAAATCCGACAAGAAAACAGATGAGAATAAGAAGAAATGCAAAGAGGTAATTTGAAAAATCAATAAACCCCTAAATGAAAAATCGGTCCCTTCTGATTCTATTTCATTTTATGTCTTGTTCTCTGTTTTTTCAGCCGCCGGTGATGACGGCGGTGTTGAAGGTTTCATTACGCTGTCAAGGTTGTATAGAGAAGATTCAGAGAGTAACAACGAAATTCAAAGGTAAGAGATATAAATCAACAATTATTATCACTAAACAAGAACATGATGAAAATGTTTTAGCTTGGATTTATTGATAAAAATGTTTTGAAAATCCTGTTTTAGCTTGATATTTGTGAATGAGAGAAACTGTGATTAATTCTTTTTCAACGTTATTTAGGACTCTCACAGTAGTTTACAACAAAGTTTTCCTTCTATTAGACAAGGATTAAGCAAATTCGGACACCAACTAGCAAGGATTTGGGTTCTTTTGGATTCAGAATAGTTTTAAAACTCTTCGAATACTTTTCAGCAAGAATATGAGATTGTTTTGTTTAGACTTGATTCAAAGTGTCCGAATTGAGTTTTAAAATTGCTTTGGGAGTCTTTCAAATAGTTTAGAAGTTCTTTTATATGCGTTGTGCAAGTGAAATTCTACTTCTGGAGTCTATTTGTTGTGTGCTAGCATGTTTCTGGCTTCTATTGTAATTTATATATTATTTATGGCTACATATTGATCATCTTGAATCATGTATCTTGGCTAAATAATAGCATATTGTGATGTCATGTAGTAGTGTAATAGCTTACATGTGAATGAGTTATTAAGTGATATGGTGCATATGACTTTGTTGACTTGTTGAGAATGTTTGGTTGTGCATATGATTATGTCGGAGGCATGTTGTTACTTTATGTGTTTTGACATGAAATATGGTTTAGGATTATATAGTAGAAATCATGCATTAGTGAGATTTTGTGAGAAGGGGGTTGAGAACCTTGTGAACTTGTAAAGAAAATGTCTCAATGTTGGAGTCATGTTGTTACTTTATACATTGGCATGAAATTTTTGTTCTTATGTTTACGCCTCTCAACTGTTTGTGTAAATGTCTCAATGAAAACCAGTTATGGTTTCACTCCAATATGTCTCTTTGCTCCTAGATTTTAGCCTTTTTATGTGTCTATGGCCTTTGAAATTCGATTTGATTAATGGTTTTGTTGTATATGATACATTTGTTGAATTACTTGAAGTTCTAGTGCAAAATTACTTGCTAACTTTTGTGATAACATCCTTAAGAAAGGTAGGAGTGAGAAGCTGAGTGATGAAGCAATTAAGGAGACACTTGAGAAGGTAATTTTTACTGTGATTTGGTGTATCTCATTTGGATGTGTTTTTAGTGTGTACTGGAAGTTTGCTACTATAGTTGGGAGAAATCTAGCAATTTTGATGTGGGTAGTTGTTAGCCTAAGCATACTGGAAAATAATAAGTGTTATCTCCTGGACTGTGGTGCTGAAATATTTGTTTGGGTTAGAAGAGTGACGCAAATAGAGGAGCAAAAAGCAACAATTCAAGTAGCTGAGGTAACCTTCTGTGCCAAAATTTTTCTTTTTATTTTTCTTTTTAAGCTCGCTCTATTCTTAGACTTTGGTTTTGAAGATAAACACTTAACTCTCTAATATTCTTTTTGGGTTTCGTTTGGGAAAGGGAAGGAAGACCCAACAACCAAACCAATATTAGTTTTTGCATCTTCTCTTGACTAAATCACTCTAACACAGCCATGCAAGAAATCAGCTTCTTTTATAAAAATCGGATGCCCATTCCCATCTCTCCCACTTTCTTAAACCCCTAAAAAAATGGCAATCTCCAATAAAGTTTATGGAGTGATGATGATAATGCTTTCTGTTTTCTTTGTTGTGAGCCATAGCTTGTTTGAAACAGGGGAGCCCCGATTGACATTGGATTATTATGCCAAAACTTGTCCCAATGTGTTGTAGGTTGTGAGGAAAGAAATGGAGTGTGTTGTGCTTTCTAAACCACGCAATGCAGCTTTTGTTGTCCAATTGCACTTTCACGACTGCTTCGTTCAGGTTCATTTCATCTTTCAATTCACTTTTTGTTTTGGTACATCTCTTTATTATACTGAAATCTTCTTGCTTCTTTAAATCAGAGCTTGCATTTCAAGTTTATGGCCTCACTCTTGATTTTACTTTTTAATGAAACTTAGTTTTCGTGAAGCCGGGCTTATTTGATAACGTTCTTATTTTGGATTTTTGGAGTTTTAGCTCTTGTTTGTTTGTTGTTTTCTTTTTCTTTTGAAAAAGAGAACAAAAATATGTAAGGTAATTGTTTGTTTGTTATATTACTTTTTGTAAAGTTTAGTCTCTAAATTTTGAAGTTTGTGTCTATGGTCGCTAAACTTTTAAAGTGATTATAAATTCCTAAACTTTTAATTTGTGCTTAACAAGTCCTAATCCTTCAATTTTGTGTCTTATAGGTCCTTGATAAATTCAAAATATTTTTAAAAACTAATTGATCTATTAGATATAAGTTTGAATATGATATAAGTTTAGTATATTCCGTTGTTGCAATGCAGACAATCTCAAATATTCACTTGTGTAAGTGTTTGAATGGCTATTGTGATGGTCTATATGTAGCTATTGTTTGTTGACTTTTTAGTTTCTTGCCCCAGTTTTTAAAGTTGTATGGTAGATTTTGTGTAATCTCTAGATAGCTTATAACCGTTGTTTAATAATAAAGATGTTGTCTGATTTGTTATGTGCTAAATGTCTGTTTTTGGATAATATTGGGCACATTTTGTGAATGTTGAATGTGCTAGATGTTATCTGGAAACTGGAAAGTACATATAGGCATTTCCATTTTAAACCTGAAATTGAAACTTTAAATTTGATTGATGAAAACTACAAGAGAGAGAAATAATGTTATAACATTGTCATTGGGTCATGTTCCAGGTTTATGCTAAAAGCCTGTACTAATATCAGCCATTGCAAGTCTTATGGTAACATCTCAACTTATGATTATTTAGGTTGCAACCTCATTGAACTCTACTGAGTGTTTTGTCCTGTAATCCGGCTCTTTTGTTTTCTCTTGGCATGGAAATCAAAGTACATTCGAGCAACAATAGTTAGCTGGCAAAAGTTGCAGAGTTTCTAAGGGTAAGGTCTCAAACATTTTATCCATTTATATATATATATATATATTTGAATGGATACAATCTTTCATTGCATGTGTTACGGGTAAGGTCTCAAACATTTTATCCATTTATATATATATATATATATATATATATTTGAATGGATACAATCTTTCATTGCATGTGTTACGCTTACGCCCAAACCTTTATTGTTTGTGATCCTTTGAACAACAGTGGTCAGACAAAGATGCCTATAACCAGACACTACTGAAGCTGAGGGATCTGTTCAAGAAGAATTATGAAGGGATCCATACTTACCAAGTGGAGAGGGACAGTAAACTCATAATGTTTGTAAAATCATAATCTTTGTATTATTTGTAATTTGTGTTTTCAAGGCCTGAATTATTGTATGCCTTTTAAATTATAAATCCATAGCAGAATTTACGGATTAAATATAATAGATCTACAATCCATACATGAATAATATGCCATAGCCATAGCGTTCGATGATGATGTATCGTGTTATACTTTTTTACCCAAAAAATTGGATTTGGCAAGGGAACTTTAAAAAATGGACAATAATTGATAAAACGGACAGATTCGGGCTTCAATGTTGGTTAAGAATTTAAAAAAAAGGCTTTAATAGCGGTTGCAACCAACATTAAAGACCTTTAATGTCAGTTGCTACCGACAGGCTTTAATCACTATTGTAACCGACATTGAAGGCTGTGTTATTGGTGTTATTGAAGCCCTTTAATGTCGGTTTAAAATCGACATTAAAGGCAACTGACATTAAAGGGCTTTTATGTTGGTTGCCAAACGGCATTAAAGCCCTTTAATGTTTGTTTAAAACCGACATTAAAGCCCGAATTTTTTCTAGTGAGGGGACACTCCAAGGGAACCTCAAGGCCAAACATGAGTCTCACGGTGTGAATACTAAGGGAGAAACGTAGTGGAACAATGACATATCATATACATCTTTTCCTCCCACTGAGTATTTTAACAACCTAGGGTTTAATTTACTTAGGAAAAATATTGATAATTATTTTTACTAAGTGATTGTTTAAGTTTGCCCACAAGTAACACTTACTTTGGAAAGTTAAAACAATTTTGATTAATATTCATTAAATACTTTAACAAATGTTAATGAACAAATGGATGTTTGTAGTCAATCTATCTAATTCACTTTTCTAGGTAGGTTCCCAGGTAGGAGTGTTCTGTTTTCGTCAGCATAAGTACCCCAGCCTAGCAGAAACCTGCCTTAGACAAAGGTCCCTTATAGTACCTTTGCTACAAATTTAATCTTTTATTGAAATTAATTTAATCCAATTAAACCGATTTAAAGAATATTAATCTAATTTCTAATCTCATTAGAAATTTGTGAACTTAGGTCTATGTCAATCATATTTTAAAACTATTTTAAAAATGATTTTACCTAAGTTTGCATGCAACTCTTAGTTATGATTTTAATTTCTTATTTCATTTATTTATAACTCTTATAAAGTAAATGAAACAAATTAAAACCTACAATACATCGATTGACATACTTTATAAAATTATAACGTTTATAAGATTACCTAAAGTAATGTCATGCATCATGCAATGTTCATTTCATTACTACATATACATAACACTTATATATATCAAAGTAATGAAATTAAATAACATACATCACATGCATACATTCAAACTATATATTTTAACGATTATAATATAATGATGCATGACTATGTTATTTATGCATGCAAGCATATAGTATAACACATATTATATGATGCATCAACATGCCCATAAAACTAAATCATGCATATACATATATTATAACACTTATAATATAAATGATGCGTGAAACTGAATGCATAATCTATGGTGGGTTTTAATTATATATGACATAAAATATGACATATAAGAAAAAACATACCTCATATGTATATTTAATTCAAAAACTTAATGGACTGGGATAGGGCACCCAAAAGGAAATTTAAAGGCTAATTATTACATAATCTTGAGTCATCCGATTCGAAATAGGTGAACCAAGCCTTAAACGGCTCAAACCGAACCGCTCTTTAGCAAACTCTTTGCAAAGATCGTGTAGCAAACTAGAGGCGCAATCTTGTAGCAAAGTCTACACGATCGTGTAGCAAAGTCTACACGATCTGTTAGCATTAGCTACACGATCATTTTTCAAATGCTACACGAACGTGTAGCAAAAGCTATGAGTTCGTTTAGCAAACGTTGCACGATCGTGTAGCTACAACTACACGATCTTGTAAAACTGCTTCTTCTTCTTCATTGAAACAATGTTCTACAACTCTTCTTTGAACTTCCCCGGGAACAGCATGAACGACTCAAACTAATAAATTACAGACTCTATAGCAAGAATAAAGTCCAAAAACACATGGACTTTTACAAACCAAATTTATAAACAAAGAAAACCTTAAAACTAAATATCCTGTCTCGAAATTGAAAGAAGTCTAAAACTAGAGGATGAGTGAGTGGAAGCGGATCGTTCCAACCTACATTGTGAAAGCGTTCAAATATTTACAATCAAATAGAAATGATTATGCATTAAAGATAAATTACAGCATGCTTCTTAAATTAAATACAAGGGATCGAGTGACAATACCTTTGAAGAACTCTTTCTTCACGTATTTCCCTCGATCAGTCACAAATGCAACGAACAGCACGAATGCAACGAACAACTGGAACTTCCTCAATCACCAGCGAGTAAAACTTGATCCTCAAACAAAACAAGATACCAGCACAAGATTACCTTGGTATTCTTGGTGTGAGAATCCAGAAGTTGTGGGCTTATGAATTTGGATAGAGGGAAAGAGGAATGGAGGAGGAGGAGATGATTGAGTATTGAATAGAAAGATCGTGCAGCAAATGGAAGTCTATTGCATAGACTCAACGCTCGATCGTGTAGTAAAAGCACTATCGTATAGTGAATTTGACGCGATCGTTTAGTCTCTCGATTAAGCCAATTTTGTTAATGCATTATCTTTGTAAGATTTTGAAATCAAATTTCCTTTTATCTAACAGTTGCCATAAACAATCTAAAACCAGCCTCTAAGGTCGGTTATTGAGAAAAAGAATTATCAATTATAACATAATTAATAAATTATCAATCATAACATAATTAATAAATTATAAATAAATATAATAACTAACTTATCATATTATATTCATAACCTATAGTTTTAATATTGCATCATATACTGCATATAAAGCATAGTTCTTTTTCTATTTTATGGCATTTAATATAAATCATTTTTATATTAATTCCTCCAATCAAATAATAATGTATCAAATAAATCATATCAATTATATCATATATAATTGAACTAATTTAATTATATCATATATAATCAAATTCCCTCTAGTTAATTTGAACATTTCAAACTAACCCAAAAACTGATTTTCATGTTGAATCCATTGAGCTACCAAGGGGACTTTATGGACTTGTAGCTTGAAGCTCCAACGCTACGTGAATAAATGACTAAACTCTTTAATCACGATATCCACCATTCGTTAACTGTCGGGTATTCCATTAAAGACCGACAACTGCACTCTTCGCACTACAGATATATTTCTGTGTCCATTGAATATAACCAATCAATAGTACGATGACTCTTCACAAATTGTTCGTAAGTACAGTTGAGCCAATTTACCGTTTTTCCCTTATAGTTACATCTAATTCCTTAAGTACCACTGATTCCTCTAATGAACAATAAATCATAGTCTTACTATGACTAAACCCTTCTCGGGCTAAGAGAAGGTGTGGCGCCACATTATTCAAGCCCCAGAATCAGCCTTTAAGGGAGCAATTTATCTACTTACCTCTACTTCAGGGAATAAGTAAATTTCGTCTTGTGTAGCTGAGTTCCCAACTCTCCAATTAGATGAATCCCCAAAATGATAGGCTTATTGAGTCGACGATCTGGCCACTCTCACCCATGCAAATCAAAGGACCGCCCTCATAGGCAGGAGTTCACAAGTCACTCAGGATTAAGGTCATATTACCTATGGTCATTCTAGTGAAATGAAAGTCTCAATTATGAATGACGTTATATAACGAGACTAAACATTTGGTGGTCCAATCTTATACAAACTTCTTTGTATAGAGTATCCCCACTCGCATGTCTAATACACGAATATCAGGATCAGATCAGTTGTAACACTTTACAACATTTGTAACAACTACAAAGCGGGCCACATTTGTAGTGTCATCAGGATAAGGTATCCCTCCTTTATCCATATACTATAGACTATTTAGGTTATCACATAAAGCACAATCCACTTGTATGTCTCCACGTATATGCTTAAGTTACAACGATAACCATGGATCTTAGTTTATTCGTTTGTGGCTAATGCAACTAAAATATCTCATATTTCATAAACTGAAGTGAATAAAATATCATATATTATAAATCACAAAAATGTTTGTTCATACATGTGTTTATAAACTACAGGACCCTACGAGATTTAGGGCATCAACCCCAATAGAAACATCCATTAACAAAACTACATTCACAACCATTCATTGCATGAACAAGAATGCAGAATATATAAAACCCACCATCATTGTAAAAACGATTTAATAGAAAGGAATGGAATTTGGGATCAGAAAGCCTACAACCTGTCTATGATACTAATTGAAGGAATTCTATCTGAAGAGAACCGTGAGCAGAAGCAAGATCGTCTCAAATCCCATTTTTTTTAATATAAAGTTTTACAATAAACCAAGAATAAGATATGCATTTACTTAAATTATAGCATGCTTTAAATAAAGGAAGAACTTAGGGTTTAAAAAATGGGTGTTGTTCATGGTATCAAGTTTATAATAAACTCCACTTTTCTATCAGGTGACAATCCTGATAACTCTCCAGAAAATACATCAATAAACTGCTGCACCACAGGAACATCCTCTGGTCTTATTTTTCTCGGTTGGGAAACTATTACATGGGCCAAGCATGTTATACAACCTTTACTCAACAACTTCTTGGCCTTTACTGCTGAAATCAAACAAGTAGAAATTATTTCCCTTTCCCCTATAAACACTACCTCTGCCTAACCTGGTAATCTAAATATCACTTCTTTCTTATGACAATCTACAGATGCATGATATTTAAACAAGAAATCCATCAAACTCTAGTAGTTCTAAGGGAATAAAATAAATCTCCATATGTTGTCCTTCTATAAAAATTACATAGTTTCTATAATAATTACTAACTATCAACACATCACCAATAGGGGTAGAAATTATCAACTCTATAGGCATAGTTTTTAGCACCCTACCAATTTTCAATGTAAACAGGCTAGAAATAAATGAATGAGTCGCTTCTGTATCAACTAAATCATGTGCAGGTTTATCATGAATAAAGACCATATCAGTAACGACATATGGTGCATCCTCAACCTCGGTGTGAGAATCTAGAGGATGGTCTCTATGTGGACTTGGTTTGAGGCAGAAGACGGAGGAAACAAAAATCGTGTAACGATTGAGCAAGTGAGAGAAGGTTGAACCTATCGTATAGGTCTATGCCCAATCGTTTAACTAATGCTAAGCGATGGGGTAAATCGTTTACTCTATCGCGTAGCGTTGGTTGCCCGATCACGTAGGCACTGGAGATAGACGATAGTAGTGGGAGCATGCAATGCTCTTCGTTTAGTAAAAGGCGTGCGCTAGATGATCGCGTAGTTAGCAAGCCTCATCGCTTAGTTACTACCTACACTATCGTGCGTATACGATATGGAGGCGCTAACTAAGCGATCGTTTAAGTGATGGTGCTTTGCCACATCGTAATCGTTTAGACGATCACGGAAGGTGTGCATTGTGCAGAGCACGCTAAGCGATCGCATACCTCAAGCTTCATCGCTTAGTAAAAGGTACACGATCGTGTAGTATTTGCTAAACGGTCGTTTAGCTTTGGGAGCGTTGGTAAGCAATAGAACGAAGCATTTGTTTTATCGTGTAGACTATCACGGGGAGTTTAGTACACGATGGTTGGAGACGCATTGCTTCGCTTAGACGGTTCAAGACCCAGTTCGCCTGTTTGAACCGGAGACTCTTTGTCTTTGTAATAGTTAGCTTTAATTTTGTGATTTTAAGGCAATTTTACCTGGTTCATCAACATTTATTTTTATACAAGTGATGTATGGTGCTTATATGCCAAAGTGTTTGACATTTAGTTTAAAACCCACCTTAGGTTGTGCAATTATTCATGCAACTACATATAATCGAGCATGAAGAAATTACTTGAAAGCATGCACTTGCATCATGAAATATAAGAGTTGTATTTTGCATGTAGTGAGCATTATCAGGCACCATCCTTTTATTATAAGTGTTATAGTCTAAGGGTGAATGGAAGCATGTTTTGCTTGTTTCATTGCTGTTTTGTATAAGTGTTATATAAAAGAAGTAGCAATGAATGGACAATGCATTCAGCATGACACTTAGGCTTTTTATAATCATTATGAATGCCTTGCATGTGTTAGCTTAGCATTGTGCTTATGGTTTCCGTTTATATGAGTTATAAAGGACATTAGACCTAAAACAATAAGAAAGAGTTACATGCGAACTTAGGGTGAACTCAAGTTTTTTAAAAGGGTTTTAAAATTGGATTGAGATAGACCTAAGTTCAAGTGGTTCTAAAGAGTTTAGTAACCTAGATTAATCTTTTAAAATCGGTTTAATAGGATTAAATTGGTTGGCATAAAAGATTAAATTTGTTTTAAATCTATCTATAAGGGACCTTTTGTCTAAGGCGGGTTCTGGCTAGGCTAGGGTTTTTAAGTTGATGGAAACATAACACCCTACCTAGGAACCTACCTGGAAAGGTGAATTAGATAAATTTTTAACAAGCATGCGAAAATTTTTTCAAAGACTCCCTTAAAGTGTTTAGTGGATGATGATCAAAAGTTGTTTAACTATTCAAGGTAAAAGTTACTCTTGGGCAACCTAAAAGTCACTTAGTTAAAATCCTTAGCCGTATTTTTTTCTAAGTAAGCTAAACCCTAGGTTATAAAATACTCAGTGGAAGAAAGAGATGTATCGAATATGTCTATGATTCCACTCACGTTTCTCCCTGAATACTGATGGCGGGAAATTGGAAGTCAATTTTACTCGACAACCAACTTCCCTTGGACGCGGTACGCGATACATGTTCCTAAGATATGCGTTGATAGTCATGCGTCGATGGTCATGCATTGGAATGAAAAATGCGTTAACGAATGTATGTGATGACCATACGTCCTGCCACAAGTTTTCTTGCGTTCACGCCAATGCAAGTTTCTCGGATAATTCAAGGTCGAACATAGGGACTTGTAGCTATATGTTTGCGGTGATTGTACATGTGGCGGTTGAATAAAAGAACGGAGGGGATGTTACGTTAATCCTACTCCTACTCCTATCTAATAGACAATGCAATGAGGATATGCATGAAAAGTAGAGATACAAAAAACCTTGACATGAACTAAATGTATGGGAAAATAGATAAAATGCGGAGATGTTTTCATTACAACCCTTAAGAGTGACTGCGAGGGCAACCCTAGTCAACGCAAACCAATGCGCTCATGCTACACTCATGCACAGCAAATCATTTTCCAATGGAAATGTGGTGTTCCTAACTCTAGAACGCATGTGTTGAATGCAAAAGTGTCCATAGAGCTTATTCCTAAGTCTCTACTCTTTTCCTATGCGATGATGCAAAATGCACACAACACTGCGGTGACCGCACTCCATCGTATCCTATCTCTAGGATGCATGCGATGGGTTAATAGCAAATAGTGGTTTTTCCTAAGCTTCTATCTCGTGTATTATGTGTTCTAATCTGACTCTCCCAAGCCTAGATTCTGACCTGACCTTCCCAAGCCTAGATCCTGTCCTTAGACTACCCTTCCGTGTATCCCTAATGGACGAATGAAGCATACATACTACAAGACAATCGCATGAACTTGGTTGATGCAAGGTTGTTACTATCCCTAGTGAATAACACATACATCGCTTAATGCGTCCAACCACTTACCCTCCCGAGCAATTGATTGTTGCTGACTTTTCTCATAGACAAGCAATGCGTTAGCTTATAGACAGGCATTGCAGCAGCTTCACACTAAGCAAATAAGGTTACTCACACACTTGCGCAACGCACACCTCTCGGTGGGTTGCTACATGTTTCATATTTCTAATCCACATGACTAAGTATGTAATACCCAAGTAATCCCACTAAGTGTTGCAATGAATGTAAAGATGCTAAGCAAGAAGATGGAGATGGAGTCGAAGGAACAGAGAAATGCATTGAAAACAAATTGTATTAATTCCTTAATTCAAAATGTCATACAATACAATATAGGAAAAGAAAGGAAAAAGAAACGATCGGCTGGAAGCAAAACTTTACTTCCAGCGGATGTGCGTCAAGGCTGTCGGTGGTGCTATGGATGGGCGGAAGAGCTGACTCTCTCGAGATCTAGCTCCGGTCGAAGGCTCCGGTCGTCATTCGCAATGGATGAAGGAGGTGAAGAACTCTCAGGCGTCTTCTCACGCATTTTGTCTGGATCGCGGGGAAAATCCCCCATTGAGGGATAATCTCTGGATGATTGAATTTTAGCTATCCGGCCTCTATTTATAGAGCTTGGGTTGCCAACAACATTAATTGGACTGCTCTGATTCTGACATTCGGCGTGTTCATCCTTTTTGAACCTCTGCCACTAACGGCGTTGTAGGTGAAATGTCAACATCATCTTTGGATTTTCTCGAGGTAGGTGCGTTGATGCATTCATTCCACCTACCTTGCGTTGATCCCATTAGTTGCATTGTCACGTAGCCACAATCATTCAATGACCAAATTCGCTTAATACCGCAACTCTACATGATGACCGCATTCGCTTGACGAGCACAACTTCCATGCGATGGACGCATACGACTGATTATTGCAACATCCATGCATTGATCGATGCGTATGCCTTTGCGACGGAGTGTTTCTCTGCATGTGGCCGTCTATGCAATAGTCTGGTTTCTGCGTTTGCATTCATTTCCTGCATTAACTACAAAGATAGAACATTGAACGCATAATTAATGCAAAATAACGGGTTAGCTGAGATTCGACATGCCGGTCGACGCAAGCTCATATTCTTGTGAATTCCTATCATGATCAATGCATATTCTGCCTAATAACCTTCATAATTCTAAGTAAAAGGCCTAAGATGACATGCATTTTTGCATGTCAACAAATGTTCACACCGTGAGATTCATGCTTGGCCTCGTGGTGCCCTGGGAGCATCCCTCTACAGATGGTGTTTGCATGAGTCAATATCAAGGTGAACGGAGAGAGTGTTTATAGTAAGTGGGGAAGGTGAGGACGGACAGAAATGCACATCAATATAGGCCTTTTATTTAGAATTATGAGGGCTGTTAAGTAGAATATGTGGCGAATATGTTAGGAATTCATGAGAAAAAGAGTTTGCGTTGATCAGCATTAAGAATCTCGACTAACCCACGATTATGTGTTACTATGCGTTCAATTGTTTATCTTTGTAGCTAATGCATGAAACGGATACATACGCGGAAGCGGCGCTATTGCAAAGACGACTGCATGCGAGGAATCTCCCTATCGCAGAGGCGAACACATACATTCGATGCATGGGTGTTGTGGCCATCAACCGCATGCGGCCATCGCATAGATGTTGCAGTCGTCAAACGAATGCAATCATCGCATAGAAGTTGCGGTCATCAAGCGAATGCAGTCATCGTAGAGAGATTGCGGCTAAAGAAAAATAACCATAATAGAGGGATGATCGCAAGGTTGGTGAAATGCAAACATGAACGCATATCTCGGGAGTATTACAAGATGATGTTGACATTTCACCTAAACGCCGTTAGCAGTAGAGATTCAGAAAAGGACCATCGTGCCGCAAATGTCAGAATCAGAGCAGGTCCATTAATGTTATCAGTGATCAAGCTCTATAAATAGAAGTCGATGAGTAGAATTTCAGATCATCCAAGTTTCTACCTTCAGGTGGATCCTTGTGATCCAGACGAAAGCATGAGAAGAAAGCTTTAGAGTTCTTCATCTCCTTCATTCATTCCGAGTATGCCTATATGATGGGGACGCAATTGTACTTGGTGACTGAAATTAGGGGGGTACAATTATGTGTTGCATGTCTTAGGTTATGCGTTTATACTCATGCGTCGGTGGTCATGCATTGGAATGGAAAATATGCATTGATCTCTTATGCAACGATCATGCATTCCTGTCACAAGTTTTCTTGCGCTCTCGCTAAGTATAACGCGAACGCAAGTTTCTCAGGTGATCCGAGGTCGAACTCAGGGACTTGTAGCTGAATGTATGCGGTGATGTGTTTGCGGCGGATGAATAAAAGAATGATGGGGGTTATAAGTTATAAGCTAAGAACTACTCTTACTCCTACCTAACAAACAAAGTAGTGGGAATATGATTGAGAGGTAGAGACATGAAAATTGTTTACGCGTAGTAAAATGCATGGAAAAATAGATAAAATGTGAGGATGTCTTCACTATAACACTGAGCTTGACCGCAAGGGAAACCCCAGCCAGCACAAAGCTATATGATCATGTTACACATACTTGTGCCTAATTCTAGGATGCATGCGATATATATGTGATAGTGTCGATAAGCCTATTTATAAGCCTCCATATCTCGCTCATGTGCTCTCACAGATAAGCATGATGACCACATACCACCGTATCCTACTTCTGGATGCATGCAATATCATATCCGTAGGGTGCATACGCTGTGTAATAGCAAACGAAGCTTATTCCTAAGCTCCCCATTCTTGCTTATGCGATCCAATCCGCTCTCTCAAATCTTAGATTTGGTTTTAGACTACTCTCCCAAGTATGCCTAAATGATGAATGATGCGCTCACAAGACAAGGTAATCGCATAAACTTGGCTGACATAAGATTATTCCTATTCCTAGTGAACACTTGCTTACATTGCTTAATGCGACCAACCACTTACCCTCCTAGGCAGTTAGTTGTTACTAACTTTACTCATAGAAAAGCATTGCGTCTGCTTATAGACAAGCGTTGCTACAGCTTCACACTAAGCAAATAAGGTTTTATCACGACACTCACGCAACATACACCTCCCAGTGGTTTGCTACATGCTTCATATTCATATATCACATGATTAAATATGCGATACTCTAATAGTCTTACTCAATGATGCAATGAGAGTTAAGGATGCTAAGTAAATGAAGATGGAGATGGAGTCGAAGGATAAAATGTAGTAATTTCTTAAGCCAAAATGTAATACAATACAATATAAGGAAAGAAGAGAATACAATACAATATAATGCCTCTGGAAAAAAACATTTGGAAAATGTCTTACTATTGGCTTTGAAGTCAAGGTGACTTCAGCCTCTCTAATGTCAACCACACTGGCCATAATACCTCAGACTCCTTGGTCAAATAGTCTACTGGCCTTCAATGCTGAAATCACTTTAGGTAGAACCACAGTCCCAACCCTTTAAAAATTAAAACTTGCTCCTGTAGGAGGGTTAAAGATAACCTTCTTTTGGAAGCAATCTATGCTGGTGTAATTAGCAGCTAGCCAATCCATGCCCAGTATCACATCACAATTATGCATGTCTAGAATTATCAAGGTCACATCTAATGCATGATTTGCTATCTCTACTTGACATGTCTTTATCTTTTTAGTAGCCAACGTGACTTCTCCTGATGAAGTGGAAATTGACAGAGCATACTGAAAGGGTTATGATGTTAATATGGCATGCTTTACAAATGTTGAGGATATGAATGAGTGCAAAGAACCGGAGTCAAACAAAACTAAAGCATGGTGCCCCAAGATGAGAAGCGTACCTATCACAACTGTGCTTGACTTCTCGGCCTCATGCTGGGTAGTAGAAAACACTCTACCCTATTGTTGCTGACGGCTCAGGCCCCCTCAAAACGAGCTTACGAATTGGCCCTGATCTTAGGCAGTCCCTTCTATCACACCCCCTCCCAGATTACCCTCTAAATCTGAAAGAAGATGTGACGGTACTAGTTACTAGCCCTATTGCTAGCATTTACCACCTTAGCCCTCTAACTTGAATACCAACCTATTAAACATTATTAATGTACACATACAACACGCCTCCATAAGGCTCTGCATAAGTTTATATAATCACATGCAAACAGTCATGACATACATCTACAGGTAAAATATTTACAGTTGGGCCCAAACTTCACTAACAAAGCCCTAATCACTCTCAAAACATGGGTACATAGATATAGACCATCAACCTAAGTTCATCTTAACAAGTCGGACCTTTCAGTGGCAAGCAGCAGGAGGATCAACCTTGAGGAATCTGACCGCTACCTGGAAAAGGAAAACATAGAAAATCTGTGAGCTAGTACCCTAGTGTGAATGACTATAAAATCATATTACACCATGCATTACATCATTATAAACATGTAAATATAATGAGGAACACCTTAAGCAACTTCCCCTACATATAAACATTAATAAACATTCTTAAACATTATTAAACATCATTAATCTTTAGTTGAAAACGAGCATATATCGCTCTAGATCCCAACGTCTGTCACCGACCAAGAGACCCATACTTCGGCTTCTCTTTGCTGGCATATGGCCTAGGAGACCCATACTTCGGCCTCTCATTTAGAACTACCTATGTGCATGTGGAGTTTTCTAATTACCGTCAACTCCTTAGGTACTATTACCCATATACCTTCTCCGTGTCCTTCGGTACTGGGTTATTTTTTAGTATCAAATCAAGCTTAATTGCATATCATTTACACAAAGACTCATTCTATCATAGCCTTTCTCCAAAAATGCATGCTTCATCATAGGAAATTAACTTTTGTAATGAATTCATAATATACCCTTGCATGCGTTAAAACCTATACAAGCTGGAGAAGAAACGCTATGCAATTCATTAAATATTTGTTGCTTGAGAAAGTATAAATTCATCATCAACATCATTGTAACTTACATGGTCTTTTATACTTAAACATTGAAAGCATTAAGTTCATTTTGGTCACTCACAACTCGTCCGGGATCTTAACGAGTTATATGCCTCCCCAAGCTGCACTTGGCCTGAAAGCACATAATTCCCTATTAGATTACTAATGAAATCTTCATTAACAAAATCAACATTACTAGTGATATGATCATCATGAGCGAGATCATTCATTTCACTAGCAAGACTTCATCAAAGCGAGATTTACCACTTTCTAGTGAGATTTAGTCCAAAATTTCCAACGAGATTTTTGTTTTGAGCGAGATTCAGTCCAAAACTAGCGAGATTTGTGTCTTGAGCGAGATCCATATTTTTCTTATCTCGCTCTCGCTTTCTACGGTCAGCTGCTTGCTTGATCTTCCCAAGCAACTGCCTGTTTACGCACCAATTTCTTGTTTCAACTTAAAAAATACATAACTCAAAATCCAGAACTCTTTTCAAGAAACTTCCTTCTACAAACTTGTTTTGAGTTGAGTTTACTTTCTAACCTTAAAATATCAGCCCTAAATTTCTTGTACTTTAGCCTGGAGCTTTGAATCTTCATCCCTGGCCTCGATAGATCCGAGAATCTTCCTCTTTTGCAAATTCTTTGTTTTTCACTCTTCTTCCTATAGACCAACCACAAAAACTAGACTCTCCCATCTTTCGAATGGCACCAATCTCACTTAATTTGCTCAAGTCATTTGCCGAAACCGAGATTATGAATTTCTTCTTCCCTTTTATACTTCCTGCCGTCTCTCATGTTTAAATGTCAAACCACCACCTCATCAAACACTAACTTAGTGCTTCCAACCAATTCCAATTAACGAGTCTCTTCAATTAATTTATTTTTCCTTTCCTTCATTTGTAAACCCCTGTAAGTATCCATGGATCTTCACATATCAAATAATTAATATAACATCCTTATGGCAAAACATGCTTATATAGGAAACGTAGAATTCGGGGTTTACACCTCATTGGGCATTTCTCTGACATATACCTCTTCTGGCCACACCGAAAACAAAATCCAGTATCAGCAAGACAACACCCCTAATGACGTCTACCATAGGTTGTACAAATCGGCTTATCTTCCTTGACAATTACAGCTTGAGAGCCCTATTGTCCCCACTGTTGCAGAGTATTAACTACATTCTGGTTCTTTTGCTGAGGCTCAGAAGCCCTTGGCTTAAGCTTTTTTTTATGACCTGTAGAGGTCCCAATTCTGAGCGACTTCCTATAATCTTTTCCCTCCTGGTAGTCTGCATCAATCCTCACGGCAGCCCGCAGTGCCGCAACATACGTCTTGAGGTTAAAGGCATGTACCATACTTCATAATCAACTCCTCAGACCCTGGATGAACCTCTCTATCCTTTATGCCTCGGTATCTACCAGCTCAGGGGAAAAGTGGGACAACTTATCAAATTCCTGCTCATATTCCTTGATAGCATTTGAAATGTGCTATCTTCTTCCACTTAACTCAGGGTTGTTTAGCTACTTTATTTTGTTTAATTGATTATTTTGTAGGACTCAAGTGTACAAGCAGTCAGATTAAGTGTTCAGAACTAAAAGGGCGATAAAATGGCGAAGTTAGGAGCTAAATCGATCAAATGACGAAGTAAGAAGGTTACTGCACTGCCAAACATTGCAACAAATTAAGCTTGAGTCCAACGCTAGCTTGGCGCTATTAGATAGAATGCTTGAACGTAGGGCAGCGTTGCAACGCTTCCCTGAGTGTTGCAATGCTCTGGACATTGCATAACACCGCCATTGCAATGCATCTCATGCTGAATGACAAAAGCATCAACATTGCAACATTTCTTTAGCGTTGCAATGCTACAGAGTTTGATGGGCGCATAACCCTAGCGCGCGCACAACGCAGCGTCAGGCCAGTGCTGTAAGGGCTACGTGACGCTCGGCCATTATGTGCCGTAGCATTGCAATGCTGTCCCTAACGTTGCGATGCTGTGACAGTTTTATAAAAGGAGAATTTTTGTCCAGCCAAGGAGAGGAGATCGAGTACACCTAATTGTGAATGCTGTCACTCTGCCTTAGCCTAGTTTTAGCCCAATTTTATAACAAAACTCTAAAAAGAATGCTTCCCCTTGCCAATTGTATTGAGTTCAAGTATATTTAGTGGCTAAAAGGTAAGAACATAGCTTGGATGTGTTAGTTTAATTTCATTCCAATTTAATTCTTGAGACTGGTTTTGTAATTCTATGAGTTTTATTATGAATTTTATGAAATTTATCTTGAGCATATTCTTCAATTTTTGTGTATGAGATAATCTAACAAATTAGCTATGCATGTTAAATTGATTTATTTGATTGACCCTAATTTGTAATTGTTAGGTAGTCGTCACCTAGAAGCAGGATTTAAGTAAGTTTATTGTGTTAATTTGGGATTCCAATTAGTGAGCATTTACTTTCTAACTTAGATAAATTTCAATCAATTAATTAGTTAGACGATGGAAACTGATTAATTGGTTTAGTTTTTCCTTGAATCTTAATGCCTATTGATTAATTGATTGGTTAAGGATTCTAATCGAGTAGACTAAGTTTTTAATTCAAATAATCTCATGTATCTTTAGAGTAGTCTATGATAGAATTAATGAGGAATGAATTATATTATAATTATCCAAGCTAAGTATTTGTTTGATAATAAAATTTCTCAATTGTTTACATTGCACAGTTTTTGCTTTCACAATTTATTTTAACAATTTTCACAAACCCCCCTTGGTTACTTCCTACAAGTTTCAACTTTTGAGGAATCCATATTTGGCTCTTTGAGGTTCGATCCCGGACTTGTTATTTGTACTACTAGTTACTTTAAAGGGTTAGTTCGGTGCATATAAATTCATTTGCACGACTGTCTTTCGGGAGTGACATGGTAAGCTCGATCTGCCAAATCGGTGCCGTTGCCGGGAAGCCAACAGAATTCTTAATTTTTGAAACTTGTAGTGTTTATTCTTGCTAATCAATTTTCTCTTTTGGTGCATGACCCACACCCCCAAGGGTGCTATACAATTATATTTTGTAGAGATCTCTAGGGAAGAGCGGAGAATCATAAGAGAAAGAAGATAGCAATCGTAAGACACATCCAAACGAAACGTTCCTGAAAATTTTTCAGTAATGGCCGATTGAGAAAACACCCTGAAGGAGCTTACAACACCAGACTTCACTCAACAGCCCTTATGCATTGCCTATTCTGAGACGACAGTTAATTTTGAGCTCAAATCTGGCTTAATTCACTCACTTTCTGCTTTTCTGCTCTACGGGGTGAGGATCCACACAAACATCTGAATGAATTCTATGTGGTGTGCAATAGGATGAGACCTAATGGGGTGACCTAAGAGCATATCAATATGAGGGCATTCCCCTTTTCATTGAAGGGAGATGCCAAGGAGTGGCTCTACATTCTTCCACCAGGAATTACAGAGGTAGTTCTTGGAAAAAAAAATTTCCAGTATCCCGAGCTGCCAGTGTGAGAAAGGAAATCTATAGCATCATGGAGTTTGATGGAGAGACCCTTCATGAGTATTGAGAATGATTCAAAAAAGACCTGTGCTAAGTTCCTTCATCATAAGATCTCAGACCAACTCTTGATCCAGTACTTTTATGAGGGACTGATGCAAACTGATAAAAGCAGCATAGATGCCGCTGTAGGAGGAGCCTTAGTCAATAAAACCTCGACTGAGGCCACGAAACTAATAGCTACCATCGCTGCAAATTCTCAACAATTCTGAACTAGAGTTATAGTCAGTGTAAAGTCTACCAATAAGGTAAGTGAACTTAAGAAAGAAATATCTGACTTAGTTTCTATTGTTAAACAGTTGGCGAAGGTTGAAATTGGACAACCCACTTATGTTTGCCAAGTATGTCATGGGATTGGTCACTCAGCTGATGTTTGCCCAAGTGCTCTGAAAGGAGAAATTCCTAAGGTAAATGCCATTGGGAGCTATAATTACAATGGACAAAATAGAAGACGGGACCCATTCAGTAAGACCTTCAATCTGGGGTGGAGAGACCACCCAAACTTCAAATGGGGAGGGCAGAATAAGCTGAGTTAGCCTCATCATGGAGTTACTTCTGGTTCAGGTATGTCCTTGGAAGACATTCTTAAAAGTCTTGCTGACAACGCTTTTAAATTTCAAAAGAATACACAACATTTTCAGCAAGATACAAAGAAATCCATTGAAGCTTTAGGGACCTAAGTCTCACAGCTAGCCACCTCTATGAGCAGATTTGAGAGACAGTCTGGCAAACTTCCGTCCCAACCTGAGTCAATTCTTAGAGAGAATGTTAGTGCAATCACATTGAGGAGTGACAAAGAGTTGGAGCCACCTGTTGAGTTAGTAAAAAAGCCAGAATTGGAGAAACCGAAAATTCCTTTTTTAGATCAAACCATTTTTCCACCATAAAACAAACAGGGAGTATCTTCTCACCCTTATCCTCTTAGGCCAAAAGAACCAGTTGCAGACAAGGACGAGGAGCTTTTGGAGATGTTTAGAAGGATAGAGATAAATATTTCTTTCCTCGATGCCGTCAAACAAATTTCTAAATATGCCAAATTCTTAAAGGAACTTTGCACGAGGAAAAGACAAGCCAAAGAAAAGGAAATGATGGTGGTAAGTCAATCCGTATCTGCGATCCTACAGAAAAACTTACCAAAAATCAGAAGGATCTAGGTATGTTTTGTCTCCCTTGCATTATAGGCAAAAAGAAAATTGATAGGGCCATGCTAGATTTGGGTGCATCAATAAATGTTATGCCTTATTCAATTTATCAAGAATTAAAATTAAAGAACTTAACTGAAACTGGAGTTCTCATACAATTAGCAGATAGGTCCTTTATTCACCCATTAGGAGTCATAGAGGATGTCATAGTTCAGGTCAATGAGTTACTTTTTCCTGCTGATTTCTATGTTCTTAAGATGGAAGAGCCCACATCCATCTCATTTGCATCAATCTTGCTTGGGTGGCCTTTTATGAAGACGACTAAGACTAAGATTGATGTAGATGAGGGCACTTTGTCTGTGGAGTTTGATGGTGAGTTGGTCAAGTTTAATATTTTCGATGCTATGAAAACTTCCACCATAGGGCAAGTACATTCTTTGTGCCAGATTGATGTGTTTGACTCTCTTGAGCAGGAGGTTATATGGGATGTCTAGGACGACGATAAGGATGACTCAGGAGATTTAATTGAAGGAACTCTTACACAAGAGTACCTCAGAGTGGAAGCGGATCTTTCCAAAGACATAGTGACAGAATTACCACATTTACATTCAAACAAACAGATTATCAACTTGAATCCCTACCAAGGGTATCTTATGAACCTATGGCTCGAAGTAGGGGTGTACATAGTCTGGGTTGGGCCGGGTTGGAAGATTTTTGTGGACCAATCCAAAAATTCGGGTGTGCTAATAATGAACCCTATTAGTTCTTTTTTGAAGGGTTAACCCAACCCAACCCAACCCAAAATTTCCGGGTTGGGTCACCGGTTCTGGTTTTTTTTATAATAATTTTAATTTAATTTTTTTTAAACTTTTATATATATATATATATATATATATATATTCGGGTCGGGTTAGGTTGACCCAACCCTGAAATGGGGTAACCCGAGACCCAACCCGAATTTAATATTTTTTAACATTTTTAACCCAACCCAACCTAAAATAAAATCTAACCCAATCCAACCCTTGCGGTTTGGGTTGGGTAGTCTGGGTTGGTTGGGTTACCGGGTTTTTTGAACACCCCTAGCTCGAAGCTCCAATGGTACGTGAATAGCTGACTAAACTCTTTAGCCACGAGATCCACCATCTGTTAACTACCCGACATTCTACTAAATACCAACAGCTGAACTCTCCTTACCAGAGATATATTTCTGTGTCCATCGGATATAACCATCATCAGTACGATAACCCTTCACAGATGCTTGTAAGTATAGTTGAGCCAATTTACCATTTTGCCCCATTTAACTCCTTAAGTACCACTGATTCCTCTAATGAACAATACAACATAGTCATACTATGTGTGGACACCTCTCTGGCCCTGAAAAGGTGTGTGGTGAAAGATTTCATACCGAGATTTCCATGAGCGCGTTCGGATCACTTCGATCTCACCGTGACTGAAATATAACAATATACATTCAACACATACAGTTATGCAATCAAAACTTAATTAACGGAATGCTACGAACAAAGATAAATAACAAGGAGACAGAGTTCCATACTAGTTGACTATCTTCAAACTTCAGAACCCCAACGCAACGAAACCCTCAAACAGATCTATCAACGCCTGGTGGGAATGTCGACTGCAGCAGCACAATCAACGCGAACATGAACACTGTAACGAGGACGACACCACCACTAATGAGCCCCAGTTATTCTCAGAGTGAAAACCCAAAGGGTGGGCTTTGGTGAATTTGGTAGAGGATGGAGGAAAAACGAGTCGTGTAGGCGATAAGCAAGTGGGAGAGAAAACAACGCTATCGTATAGCAGAAGTGCTTATCGCATAGAGGAACTACATGATCGTGTAAGATATGCTGAACGATCATTTAGGAAAACGTATACGATCGTTTAGTTAAATCGGGAGGTGGACGATCGTTTAGGTGGAGACGCGACTATCGTATAGGCTCTCGAGCGATCGTTTTATAAAACACCAGCTCGCTTTCACGAAATCTTTTTTGGTCGAAATGGCGAATTATTGATTGCACAATTCAAAATGAACAGTTTTTTTCATTTTAATTCATCAGTTACATTAACCGACTTAGCCCATTAACCCACGTCCAAACGTGAAAATTGGCTTAATTATCATATAATTAACCAATTAATTAATTAATAAATATAATGATATTATATTTTTATCCTATAGTTTGATATCACATATCTACTATAGTATTTTCTCCTCTACTTGATATAAATCATATTTATATCTAATTTCCTCCAAAATATGTATCTCATACATTTAGCCAATTATATCATATATAATTAACCAATCCAATTATATCATATATAATCGAACATCCTCTTGTCAATTTGAACATTTCAAATTAACCCAAATACTGGTTCTCAACTTTATCTAAGCTACCCAGGGGACCTAATAGACCTGTGGCTCGAAGCGCCAACGGTACGTGAATAGTTAACTAAACTTTTTAGTCACGAGATCCACCATCCATTAATTGCCAGGCATTCCACTAAAGACCAACATCTGTACTCTTTTTACCACAGATATATTTCTGTATCCATCAGATATAACCAATCTGAGTACGATGACCCTTCACAGATGCTCGTAAGTACAACTGGGCCAAATTTCCATTATGGCCTTGTAGTTACATCTGCCTTCTTAAGTACCATTGATTTCTCTAATGAACAATACAACATAGTCCAACTATGTGTGAACACCTCTCGGGCCAAGAGAAGGGTGCTTATCGTTTAGAAGAAGTTACACAATCGTGTAGTTTTACTAAGTGATCGTTTAATAAAAGGTAGACGATCGTTTAGCAAACGCGGCACATTATGTGGTCGTTTAGGAAAGCTAAGCGATCGTTTAGGGACGAGCGTGTGATCATTTAGGCACTAGTGTGTGATTTAGACGATGAGCAACTATCGTATAGGCTTTCAAACTAGGCTCTCAATTCTAAATTTTTGATTACTTTAACATTTGATAGCCGCATTTATCCTTTGCCCATTGTTACTTCAATGATGATATATGCCTCTTCTCTTATCGCATGAACTAGCGCCAGATTATTTCAAGACATTCGAGTCACAAAACATTTCTAAAATTTAATTGGTCTGCCAGCTTTACTTCAAAACTATTTATTCAAATTTTTCTAATTCCATCGCATGAATTATTTCGTTTTCAGTAATAAGAACATTGCTAGTTTAAAATTTTTTTTTTTTTTTTTGGGGGGGGGGGGTGATATCTTTAGCCTTGATAGAATTTCAATAAAAAAAAAAAGAATATATATATATATAGATCGGATCCTGCCCGTAGTTGGATGTCTACATGACACCCGTGGGGGCAAGCCAAAACGAAGGTGGGAATTGTGATCAACGCAGAAACTAAGTGATCACAACTCCTCTGCCAAATAAAAAGATGGGCATGAGTTTTGACTGAAAAGAGCACCTCGCTCGTAGTAGATGTCCACATGACAGCCATGGGGGCATGTCAAAACGAAGGTTGAGCACTCGGATCAGTGCAAAATCACAAAACTAAGATTTGAATCATACGAAGGCCAAAACCACTTGAACACCCCAGTTTGATAAGATTTAAAATAAATCATGTGATGTCTTGGAAAATGAGTAAAGATTTTTTTTTTAAGATTAATCTCGCAGTCCTTAGAGGTTAGAAATATTTTAGGAAGAGATCAGGATAAAGATTACTAATGACAACGGTTCAGTGGTTTGAATGAGGCATTATGAGAAGTCTAGGCAGGATAAAGGTGATTGAAATTTTTAGAAATCTTTAGTTTATGCTTGAGAACAAACATTGTTTTAAATTTGGGGGTGACTTCATGGGACAAGAGAGGGTGTGGCGTCACATTGTTCAAGTTCTGGATTCAACCTTTAAGAGATAAATTTATCTACTAACCTCGACATTAGGGAAGGAGTAAATTCCTTCTTGTGTACCCGTGTTCCCAGCTCCCCAATAAGATGAATTACCAATATGTTAGGCTTGTTAAGTCGACGATCTGGCAACTCTCACCTCTACAAATAAAAAATTCACCTTCATAGGCAGGAGTTCATAACTCACTCAGGATTTAGGTCATGACGCATATAGTCTCCTAGTGAAATGCAAGTCTCTATTATGAACGGTGTTATGTAATGAGACTAGTTATTTCGTGGTCTGGTCTTCTACAAATCTCTTTGTATAGAATACCTCCGCTCACATGTCTTCACATGAATGGTCAAGATCAAATCATTTGTAGCACTTTACAACAATTGTAGTATCTATAAAACGGGTCGAATTCGTAGTGTCACCTGAAGAAACTCTTAACAAAGAGCATCCATGAGTGCATTTGGATCTTTTCGATTTCATTGTGACCGAAAATAGCACACACACATTCTATCACATAGTTATGCAATTTACACTAATTAACGGCAATCTTCAAACAATAAAAACACAAGGAAAAAAGTTCTCATACCAGTTGCAGATCCTCTTCAAACGTTGAACTTAGACACAGTGGAAGAACCTCTACGTGAACTCTATTGCCCAGTAATCAGTCAGTTGCGGCAACACGATCGTCTACACGAACGGCAGAAACACGAACAGTCACGAACAAGAAAGCAACGGGGACTACACCACCAATTAGAGCCTTGCTATTCTTGGAGTAAGAATCCAAAGTGTGGTGTTTGGTGAATTTGGTAGAGGTCAGAGAAAAGACAGATCATGTAAACAATAAGCAAGTGGGAGAGAAAGAGCTATCGTATAGCAAGGATGCTTATCGTTTAGAAGAAGCTACACGATCGTGTAGGTTTTACTAAGTGATCGTTTAATAAAAGGTAGACGATCATTTAGCAAACGCGGCACGCTATGCGATCGTTTAGGGAAGCTAAGCGATCGTTTAGGGACGGGTGTGTGATTGTTTAGGCACTAATGTGTGATTTAGACGATGAGCAACTATCGTATAGGCTCTCAAACTAGGCGATCGTTACGTTTTCACACCGATTGCATATTTTCAAACTTTTTGCAAAATGAAACAAATTTTCATTTTATTCTTCAGTTACAACAACTGACTTCGGATTCTTCCACTAACGCACGACCGAGGAGAGGTTTTCGGCCAATTATCATATAATTAACCAATTTAATAATTAATGAATATAATCATATTATATTCTTACCCTATAGTTTGATATTACATATCTTCTATAGTAATTTCTCCTCCACTTGATATAAATCATATTTATATCTAATTTCCTCCAAAATAATGTATCTCATACATTTAGTCAATTATATCATATATAATTAACCAATCCAATTATATCATATATAATCAAACTCCCTCATGTCAATTTGAACATTTCAAAGTAACCCAAACACTGATTCTCGACTTTATCCAAGCTACCCAGGGGACCCAATGGACCTGTGACTCGAAGCTCCAACGATACATGAATAGTTGATTAAACTCTTTAGCCACGAGATCCACCATCCATTAACTGTCAGGCATTCCACTAAAGACCAACTGCTGAACTCTTCTTATCACAGATATATTTCTGTGTCCATTAGATATAACCAATCATGAGTACAATGACCCTTCACAGATGCTCGTAAGTACAGCTGGGCCAATTTACCGTTTTGCTCCTGTAGTTACATCTCACTCCTTAAGTATCACCGATTCCTCTAATGAACAATACAACATAGTCCACCTATGTGTGAACACCTCTCGGGCCAAGAGAAGGTGTGTGGTGCCACATTGTTCAAGCCCTGAAATCAGCCTTTAGGGGAGCTATCTATCTACTTACCCATGCTTCAGGAAATATGTGAATTCCATCTTGTGTAGCTGAGTTCCCAACTCTCAAATCAAGCGAATCTCCAAAATGGTAGGTTTGAATCGGTGACCTGGCCACTTGCACTGATACAAAGCAAAGGATTGCCGTCAATGGAAGAAGTTCCCAACTCACTTAGGATTGAGGTCATGTTACCTATGGTCATCCTAATGAAATGAAGTCTCTGTCATGAACGGTGTTATATAACAAGACGTTAACACTTCGTGGTCAGGTCTTATACAAACTCTTTGTATAGGACGCCCCCGCTCTCATGTCCCCTACGCGAATGATCAAGATCAGACCTTCTGTGACAAGTCACAACACTTGTGACCATTCCACGAAGCGGGCCACATCCGTAGTGTTACCAGGATATAGTTTTCCTCCTATATCCATATACTACAGACCATTTTGGTTATCACTCAAGGCATGATCCACTTGTATGTCACCACATACATGCTTAAGCTACATACAAATAACCAGGGATTTTATGTCAAATAAAACATACAACTGAGCAAAAAACAAGATGTGGAGTAAATATCATATATCAACACAAGCGTTCGTACAAACTGTTTACAAACTACTGGACATGAGACCTTAGGGCATCAACCTTAACAATATCCCACTTGTCCTAAAACAATAAACTAGTACAAAAAAATAAACTAGGGTATAAAAGCCCAGTACATGAAAATCTCCCACTTGCCCTAGTCTAGCTGCAGGCGATCTTGTAGACCCATGCTTCGTAGGTGACTCTCAAACACTGTAGCCGTGAGAGCCGTAGTAAACGGGACAGCAACATTGTGCTTCGAAGCAATCTTTGTGACGATCACGTCCCCTCGATGCACTATCTTGCGGATCAGATGATACTTCCGCTCTATGTGTTTGTTGCGCTTGTGACTTCTCAGCTCCTGTGAGTTTGCCACTACCCCACTATTAGCACAATATCGGGTAATGGGCCTGAACATATCTGAAACAACTTCAAGTTCTGTTAAGAACTTCCTGAGCATGATGGCCTTCTTAGCAGACGCCTTCCATTTTCCCTTACCACCCTTCTTCTTCTTCCCCTATGCAGATTTAGAAGTAGAAAATGTAGACTTCGTTCCTGAGGTCGAACCTTTATGGAATGTCTTGGAGGATGAAGCAACATTTGCCTCACCCTTCTTTCTCTCCTTACTTTTTAGTAAAGATAGGTAGATCTGCAACTTGTTGAGGAGAGTTGTAAGGTTATGTTTCACTTTGTTAAAAATCACATTACTAACAAAGTGCAGGACGATTTCTGGCAAAGAATGCAGGATTATGCTAACTTGGCTGTCCTCATCGATGGTAGACCCATTCAACTCCGCCATATTGAAGTGGACCATCATGTTAAGCACATGTTCACGAACAGAGGTGCCTTCTTCCATTTTGGTGTTGAATATATATTAAAGAGCCTCATGCATAAGCTGTTCAGACGGTTGTCAAAACATCCCCTGCAGGGACTCCATGATCTCACGTGTTGAGACCATAGGCTCATGTTTCTTGGCCAACCCCAATAATCTCCCACCTGTCTTAATGCTAGTGGGATTTACAATATAAAAGTCATACTGATATAAAAGTACACATAAAACAATATAGAGCATAGTACACGTCCAATAGAAAATCTCCCACTTGCGCTAGACTACATGTGGCCTGTCCCGTAGATTCATTCTCTGCATGCAACCCTCGAACACCTTAGTCGTGAGCACCTTCGTAAATGGATCAACAATGCTATGCTCTTAAGCTATCCGCGTAACGATCACGTCCTTTCAATGCACAATCTCTTGGATGAGATGATACTTTCGCTCTATGTGCTTCTCGCGCTAATGAGTCCAATGCTCTTGGGAATTAGCTATAGCACCACTATTATTACAATAAAGAGTGATGTGCTTAGACATATTTGGAACCACCTCCAGATAAGTCAGAAACTTTCTAAACCACACAACTTGCTTAGCAGCTTCACAAGTCGCCACGTACTCAGCCTCCATAGTAGAGTCAGCAATATATCCTTGCTTCATGCTCCTCCGTTAAGGGTGAACGCTGATCCTGATGTGGATTTCCTAGAATCCTTATCAGTCTAAAAATTAGAGTCTGGGTATCCTGTAAAAATCAGATCCTGAGAACCATACACGAGCATGTATATCCTCATTCTCTGTAGATACTTGAGGATGCTTTTAGCGGTAGTCCAGTGATCAAATCCTGAATTAGACTAATATCTACTTACTATCCCCACTGCATAGCAGATGTCAGATCTAGTACATAACATCGCATACATCAGCTGTATATATCAGGCTACCAATAGCTGATGCATAGAGGATCCGTCTCATTTCCTCAACTTCTTGAGGTTTCTTAAGACACTATTTCTTAGACAATATAACTTCATGCTTGAAAGGGAGTAAACATCTCTTGGAGTTCTTCATCGAGAACTTAACAAGCATCTTGTCAATTTAGGATGCTTGAGACAAGGCTAACGTTTTGTTCTTTCAATCTATAAAGATCAAACCTTTCATTTGGAATTGGGTCACTAGCCAATTCTTAATTTCAATTAGTAGATCTATATCATTCCCAATGAGCAGGATATCGTCTACATACATCACTAGAAAAGCTACTAAATTATTAATAATTCTTTTGTAAACACAAGACTCATCAACATTCTGATCAAAGGCATAAGATTTGATTGCAGTATCAAATCTTACATTCCAAGATCGAGAAGTTTGCTTCAATCCATAAATGGACTGATTAAGCTAGCAAACCTTTTGCTTTTGACCTTGGGTTATGAATCCCTCAGGTTGCTTCATATAAATGGTCTCCTCAAGATTGCCATTCAGAAAAGTAGTCTTGACGTCCCTTTACCAAATCTCATAGCCATAATATGTGGCAATGGATAGGAGGATCCAAATAGACATCAAAATGGCAACAGGTGAGAAAGTATCCTCATAGTTAGCTCCCTCAACTTCGGTATAACCCTTTTCCACCAGCCTTGGCTTGAAGGTGCAAACATTCACATCGGCATCCCATTTTCTCTTGTAGATCCACTTACGACCTATAGGTTTAATCCCATTAGGTTGTTCTACCAGATCCCAAATTGAATTGAAATACATAGACTCCATATCAAGATCCTTAAGTTTGATCCACTCATCTTTGTCAATATCCTTCATTGCGTTCTTGTAAGACAATGGATCATCAATATCTCCATTAGCTACGATACCCAGGGTTTTTGGTAAGCCCATACACCAAATAGGTGGATTCGCACTCTTCTACTACGTTGAAGATTCCCCAACACTTGAGGTGGATGTGACCTACTAGATGAACAAATTTCAACAACTCTTGTTGAGGTATTGGGTTCTTCAACAACTCTTGTTGAAGATTCAGTAGTTTGATTGGAAATTTCATTCAATGAAATATTACTATAGGGTTTATGCTCCCTTATGTGGTCCTGTTCTAAAAAGGTAGCGTTTGCCGACACAAACACCTTATTATATTTAGGATCGTAGAAGTGAGCACCTTTCGTTCCTTTAGGGTAACCTACAAATAGGCATAATTTTAAATGAGGTGCCAATTTCTTAGTCTTTACCTCAAGCACATGTGCTAGGTAACCCTAAATCCTGAAATGTCGTAAACTACCTTTATAGCCATTCCATAATTCCAAAGGTGTTCGAGTAACAATTTTGGACGGGACAAAATTCAAAATGTAAGTTGCAATCTGTACCACATAACCCCAAAATAAGTCGGATAAGGAAGCATAACTCATCATAAACTGAACCATGTTTAACAGGGTTCAATTTCTCTTTTCTGATATGCCGAGAGTTGGGACATAATTCCATGTTCTATAGAATAGTCTTGGAATTTTAGATCCAAATACTTTTCAACTCGATCAGATTGAAATGTTTTAATGGTTTATTTAATGTGTTTTAAACTTCAATCTTATACTCCTTGAAATTTTCAAGGTTATGTTCCATTAAATAAACATACCAATACCTAGAATAAAGTGATGAAATATTCAAACTCTCCTCTTGTCTTAACATTCATCGGACCACAGAGGTCTGAATGTACAAGTTCTAAAGGTTCTTTTGCCCTGTGACCTTTTCCAGCAAAGATCTCTTAGTCATTTTTCCTTCAAGGCATGACTCACATACAGGTAAAGAATTTTTTTCTAACTCGCATTGAATTCCATTCTTGACTAGTCTCTCGATTGTATTGTGATTTATGTGTCCTAATCTTAGGTGCCAAAGATGGACATTTTCCTTAGGAGGAATTTTAATTATTTTATTTTGAGTTATCGCAGTTTTAAATAGTTCAGTATTTACGAGGGGTTTAGTTGCTAATGGTCTTAGCACATAAAGTTTATCTTCCAGCTCAGCAGAACAAAGTTCTATACCATTTTTATAAATAAACGCTTTACTTAAAGAAAAATGTACAAAATATTTTTATTCAATCAAACACTTTACAAAAATTGAGTTAATTTTTAAATTAGGAACAATAAATACATTTTCTAATAAAATATATATATTCTGTAAAGTATGTTGGAGTCCTCCCACTGCCATAGTTGAGACGACGTGTCCAGTTCCAACATGTATCATCATCTCCCCAGCCGTTAGTTGCTACTAAGAACTAATTTCCTGAAATGAAGAACAAACATGGTTAGTGGCGCCTGAATCTATTATCCAAGCTGAATCATCATTCTCTACTAAACAAGGCTAAAAAAAAGTAAATCATATTTACCTTGCTTGGCTTTCTTTTTTTCTTCCAAGTATTTGGGCAATTCCTCTTCCAGTGTCCTTTATGATTCTAATGGAAACAAATTCCCTTTGAAACCTTGGCCTTCTTCCCTTCTAGGCAGCAACTGCTTGGTTAGCTTTCCCCTTTCCACCTTTCTTCTTCTTCCACTTTTTGGTGCTGGAAGAAAAAGATCCAGACTTAGTTCCAAAGGTCGAACCTCTATAGAACTTCTTAGAGGATGAAACATCATTTGCCTCTCCCTTTCGTTCCTTGGATTTCATCAAGGACTGGAAAGTCTATAGCTCATTGAACAAAGTGGTCAGATTGTAGTCAATTCTGTTCATAACAACATTGCTACAGAACTGCAAGAAACTTTAGGTAAAGATTCCAGTATGAAGCGAACCTGATTGGCTTCATCGATGACAGACTTATTCATCTCTACCACGTTGAAGTAGACCATCATGTTAAGAACATATTCTCTAACAAATATCCCTCCTTACATATGCACATTGAAGATGTTTTTCAGAGCGTCATGCCTGAGTTTTGTGGACGGTTGTCCAAACATCCCCTGCACGGACTCCTGATTTGACAGGCAGTGATCATGGGCTCATGCTTCTTTGACAATACTTTAGAAAGGCTTGCCAAGATGTACGCTTGGGCCCTTTCATTTGCCTATATTTCCAATGCTCATATGCCACATGAACGTTTCGAGGAGCATTTTGGGCAGGAACAGGAGAAAAATCCTCCATAAGAACAAATCTCAGTTCAACGATGATTAATATTATGTTTATTGTGTCTTCACTGAAATGAGACACTCAACCAATATATAGAAAAACTCCGTGTTATTGTTAAATATCAGTCACCTTTAGATTCTAGAGTTCCACCCCAATGAGCCAACCGTAAGGAAAAATCAATTGGGGCAAAAACTAAAGCAATCATATCCATTTCTGATGTTTGAGTAAAAGGTCATACAAATTCCATCCGTAGGAGGACACGAGCAAAGGTGCCTCTAGGCCGAGCATGAAAATTTACTACAAACTAATGAGAGAAACCGCGGAATGTGTTGACACACGTCCCGCTCCCACTTACTATAAACATTCTCCCATTTACTTTGGTTTTGACCTATACAAACACTACCTGTAGAGGGATATAAGCAAAGGTGCCTCAAGGCCAAGTATAGATCTCACAGAGTGTGAACTTATAGGGAAAAATGTGAAAAAGAGAAAGTAAAGTATCATATACCCCATTTTCCTCTCACAGAGTGTTTTACCTAGGGTTAATTTAACTTAGAAAAATACAGTTAATTATTTTACTATATGATTGTTTAAATCTGCCTAAAAGAAACACATACTTTGGATAGTTAAACAATTTTGATTCATGTTCATTAGATACTTTAATAAACTTTAATCAACAAGCCCATGCTTGTAGCAAATTTATCTAATTCGCCTTTCGAAGTCAGTTCCTAGGTTAGGGTGTTTTGTTTTCGTCAACTTAAATACCCCAACCTAGATAGAACTAGTCTTAGACAAAATGTCCCTTATAGATACATTTGCTACAAATTTAATCTTTTAATTAAAACCAATTGAATCCTATTAAACTGATTAAAAGATTAAACTAATTTCTAATCTCATTAGAAATGTAAGCTTAGGTCTATGTGAATCATGTTTTAAAACTATTTTAAAAAATGATTTTAACCTAAAGTTTGCATGCAATTCTAAATTATTGATTTTAATTTCTAATTTCATTTAATTATAACTTTTATAAAAGAAATGAAGTAACTTTAAACCAATTATTACATGTGAAAGCATTTTAGGTAAATTATAACAATTATAAAATAACCCAAAGTAGTGACATGCTTCATGCAATCCCATTTCATTACTTAACATACATAACACTTATATAGTAAAATAATGAAATAATTAATAACATACATATGTCCATACATTCAACTATATATTATAACAATTATAATATAAATGATGCATGACTATGTTATTAATGCATGCAGACACATATTATAACATTTATATTATATGATGCATGAGCATGCTACAAAATTAACTCATGTAACTATATATTATAACATTTATAATATAAATGATGTGTGAATAATGCATAACCTATGGTGGGATTTTACTATATAACATACATTATGACATATAAATATATAAATTAAATCATACATCACATGCATAATTTTAAAAGCATTATTGGATAGGGATTGAACTCCTAAACTATTAATTAAATTAATATAGCACTTATATGTATTTATTTAATAAAAAATAGGAAATTATTACAAAATAATAACCAATCGGTTCAAAATAGGTGAACTGGGTTTTGAACCGCACAAACTGGACTGCCCAGCACCTGAACCGGCCTCGAACCACTCAAACTAAGTGAACCAGACGTGAACTAGCTTTAACTCGAACCGAAGCATGCACGAACCAGAAAATTTTTTCACAGCATTACAACGCTACGGAAAATTCTTCCATTTGCAACGTGTACAGTAGTCACTATACTGTTACGAATTCCTTCGATTTTCCTCCGATTTTAGCTTCGTTTTCTCCAAAAAAAAAAAAACATCGAAAACAACACGAGTGACTCAAAACTAAGGAATTACAGACTCTATCACAATCAATCCCCAAAAAACAAAGGGCCTTTACTGTTGGGTTTTATGTCCTAAAACTCGCAGTTTTTAAAAATTAAACATATTCTATTATCAATAAAAATGTTATTCAACATTCCTTCAATAAAGGTATTGAATCTATTAATTATATTCATAAAGTCTAAATCCAATAAACTAAGACCCATGGCTATTATATGAATACTTGAACTTTATGTAGACACATAGAGATGGATCAAGTTCGAGTAAATAGCCAAAACTGTCTGTATAGTATATGATTAAGGTTGGGTAATTTATTCTGGTAACACTATTGGGTGCGGCCTCCATGGCTATTATATGAATACTTGAACTTTATCTAGAAACATAGAGATGGATCAAATTCGAGTAAATAGCCAAAACGGTCTATAGTATATGATTAAGGTTGGGTACCTTATTCTGGTAACACTATTGGATGCGGCCTACTCTGTAGCTATTACAAGTTGTTGTAAAGATACTACAAACGAAGTATTCCAGATTCGTTCATGTATTGACATGAGGAGTGAGGGCATCCTATGTAATGAGTTTGCATAAGATCGAACCAAGAAATAAATCATTCTTCCTTTATAACATTGTTTACTGTTTAAGATTGATTATTTTTCTTAGATAACCTAGGTAACTCGATCTTAATCCTGAGCTCACTATGAACTTCTGTCTATTTGGGATTATCCTTAGATTTTCATGGGTGAGGGTTGGCTTAACAGTGCCGGCTCAATAAGCAATACATTTCAGGTGTAAGATCGAGTAGATAGCTGGAGACATTGGGTGCAAGACGGAATTCACGCCTATCCGATTTAGGAATAGAAGAAAAGTTTTTCTCTTAAGTATTGATTCCAGGTCTTGAATAAGGGGCCCCACCCTCTCACTGGCCCGAGAGGGATCCAATTTAGTGATTAGATCATAAACCAATTGTTCATTAGAGGATCAGTAGGAACTTAAGGAATAAGACGTAATATCGGGGGTAAAACAACATATTGACCCAACCGTTATTACGAACAACCTATGAAGGGTCGACTTACTGGTTATGGTTAAATCATGTGGACACAAATATATCTATAGTGAATAGAGTGCAATTATGGAGCTATAGTGGTGTGACTTGATAGTTAATGAATACTGATTAATTTGGTCTAAAGAGTTTTAGCCAATTAATCTTAATCGTTGAAGCTCATGATCTGTAGGTTCATAAGGTGCCTCTACTAGCACATAAAACATGAACACCTTGAATTAATAAATTGAGTGAATTTGGAACGATATCAATTTGAATTGTTCAAATTGAATTAGGGTTTGAATTTGAATAAGTTCAAAATTAAATTAGGGGTTGTTTAATTATATTCGTTATAATTAATGTTTAATTTATTGAAATTAAACGAAATTGGAGCGCTTATAATATTTAAATATTAATTGCATGAATATGATTCATGTTTAAAATTAATTTTGTGATTAATTTAATATTTGATATTAAATTAATTAATTAATTAAATATGTTTAATTATTTAAAAATCAAATTAATTTCCAATTTTAAATTCAATTTAAAAAATTTGATTTTGTATTTTTTAGATTTGATTAATTGAGAGTTAATTAAATCAAATATTAATTAATTAAAACAAATTGTAAATTA
Source organism: Benincasa hispida (assembly GCF_027475165.1). NCBI lineage: Eukaryota > Viridiplantae > Streptophyta > Magnoliopsida > Cucurbitales > Cucurbitaceae > Benincasa > Benincasa hispida. The sequence continues at coordinate 14,491,254 of NC_143481.1, forward strand.
AGAAATTAATTTGAAATTAGAAATTTAAGAAAGTGAGTTTTTCAGACTTTTCTGAAGCATGAGGTGCTTCTCATGCCCAATCACACAATTCCCACTTGAATTGGGAAGTTGTTGCTAGCCATCAATGAGATTGAAAGTGATTGCATGCTGGGATTCAATAAAAACTCTCAAATTGAAGAAGAAAACAAAGGGGAATTTGAGCTGAAAATAGTTTTATGCTACTTCATCTTCTTCCTCACAAACTCTCTCAATTTCCTTCACCAAATTCACTCAAATTCGAGTTCCACCACTCAAATTCAAGGCTGAGAATAGTAGAGAAGATCTCTTGGTGGTTCATTGTCAATTTGGAGCTGATTTGAAGTGAAGAGTAGCTTGGATTTGGGAGATATCATCAAAGGTATGTTCATCTTGAAACCCTCTTCAATTTTCAGAAATAACATGCTTTAGAACTCAAATTAAATGTAATTAGAGTGCTTATTGATTATGTTTGCTTCTGTTTCATGCTTGTGTATTCCATCATTTACAAACCAAATTGTAGAAATAAAGCGATAAATCTAAGGTTCAATCCTGTAAACATCTAAAAATTACAAACATTCATAATCACTCATCATATGAAAAAACATACAGAGTGCAACCCACCGATAGATATGTAAAATCAATTCCAGAACAATAAAAATTGGGATAGAAAACCTCGACTCTGATACCAATTGAAGGAATTGTGAAGTTCTATAGTGGAAGCAGGGATCGACCCAATTTTAACTTTCACAAAACAAAAAAGTTACAGAACATACTTTACGCAATTAATATTTAATTTACAGCATGCAAGGAAGAAGGAGGAGAAGATCTTACCCTTGAAGATATCTAAACCTTCTTCACGAATTTGCTCCTCTTCGATCACGAAGAATTACGATCCAACAAATGATAAATCCAAGAGGCAACACCACAAGAATTACCTTTGTATACTCTTCGGATGAGAATTTCTCAGGAATGTGTGGGCTCTGAGATTTAGGAAGAGTGAGAGAGTTTAAGAGAGAGGGAAATAATTCTTCGGAGACCTTTTGGCAAAATTTGAAAAAACACTACAACCCTAATTTTTTTTTCTTTTTTTTTTGAAATATTCTGTGAAGAAAATGAAACTCTCCCATCGAAAACTACTCAACACATTAATGATTGAGAGAATTAAGGGGAGGGAAGTTATTTCCCTTCCTTTAATTTTGAAATTTAAAAATTAAATTAAAATTCATTTAATTTAAATAATAATTATATATATATATATATATAGTAAGTAACTTATTATATGTATATATAACTATGGGTTATATCATTTATAACACGTTACCTATAGTTTTTTTATATTGTATCAAATGCAATATAACCTATAGTTTTAATTCTCTCAATAATGCATGGTATTTAATATAAATCATATTCATACTAAATTTAATTATATAAATCTTGTTCATATAATTAGTATTTGAATCATATTCAAATATTTAATTCCTCTCTAAATAAAATTTATATTATAATGCATCGAATACATTATATTAATTATATCAAATATAATTAATTTCCTCAATTAATTTAAACAAATTAAATTAATCAAAAATTAATTCTCTATAATCCTTGTTGAGCTACATAGGGGACCGTATGGACCTGTAGATTGAAGCTTCAATGATACTTGAATAGTTAATTAATCTTCTTTAATCAAATTATTCAACATCTATTAACTGTACGTCACTCCACTCAAGACCGACAACTGCACTTTTCGCACTATAGATATATTTTTATGTCCATTGGATATAACCAATCAATTGTGCGATAGCCCTTCATAAATTGTTCGTAAGTAAAATTGGGAAAAAATTACCGTTTTGCCTCTATAGTTATATCTAATTTCTTAAGTACCAATGATCCCTCTAATGAACAATAAGTCATAGTCCAACTATGACCAAAACTCTCACGGGCAAAGAGAAGGCGTGGCGCCACATTGTTCAAGTTCTGGAATTAGCCCTTAAGGGAGCAATTTATCTATTAACCTCGACATTACGGAATGAGTGAATTCCCTCTTGTGTACCTGTATTCCCAGCTCCTCAATCAGATGAATTACCAAAATGTTAGGCTTATTAAGTCGGCGTTCTGACCACTCTCATCCATACTTATAAAGATTCGCCTTCATAGGCAGGAGTTCATAACTCACTTAGGATTTAGGTCATATCACCTATGGTCATCCTAGGATTTAGGTTATGTAATGAGACTAGTTAATTCGTGGTCCGGTCTTCTACAAATCACTTTGTATAGAATACCCCGCTCACATGTCTCCATACTAATGGTCAGGATCAGATCATTTGTAGTACTTTACAACAATTGTAACATCTACAAAATGGGCCATATCCGTAGTGTCACCAGGATAAGGTATCCAACCTTATCCATCTACTACAGACCATTTAGGTTATCAATTAAACATGATCCACCTATATGTCTTTACATACATGTTTAAGCTATAGAAGATACCATTGGATGTTAGTTTATTGGTTTATGGGTGAATGTTGCTAAATGTCAAATAAAACATCTCATATTTTATTAAATAAATAAAATATTTATACATTACAATAACAAACTATAAGACCCACGAGATTTAGGTCATCAAGCTCAACACCTAAGACTCGCATCTAGTCCAATCACTAGTTGATTAAGCTGAACTCTCTCGTTTAACTCCATCGCATAGACTTGCAGCAACTTAAGCTCTTTCCTTATCATTGTGTACTTCTATTCATCATCGCATCCTTTGAACGACATCTTCATCGCATTGGTCCACGACCGCCTCGTTTGCCAACTTCTGAGCCATTCAATCGGTACTACCTTGTGACCCTCCTAACACATGCCTTCATATCCTCTTGAAGCACCAACTTAGGCAACTTGGCCGTTCACACATTGCCTACATTGGATCTCACCAATCTCATTTAGCATTGGTCGCATACACCTATTTAGCATCATTGACCTACTCTTTCTCATACGAGAGCCAACTTACCTTTTCCTATGGCCTTCTATGTTTATCATGGGCTATACTTAGCCATAACTCCATTTCTTGAACTTCTGGCCGCATAGCATACATGACTTTGACGCATCAAGCTTTCTATTTTTCTTTTAAGTGTTAATTCCTCTATATTTCACCCGAGAGCTTAACATTCCATACTTAGAATATTTTTCCTATCCTTTAAGTACCCGAGAGCATGACTTCCTGACACTTAGAATATTTTCCCTCTTTCAATCTTTCATACATATACATTAAGCTTCCTCATATACTTCAACTAATACAAACATCATAAGTACATACTCACAAATGCTCAATTACATAATTAAGAGGACTTAAACATAATTAGCTATAAGAGTGTAATAACATGCAGTGGAAGTAACAAGGATCAATAAGCATTCAAATTCATTAATTTTGGTAGAAAGTAAAGCATGCTTATCTAACTATGAGGGTTTTGGATGATACCTTTGTAAAACTCTTCAATATCTCAATCAATCAACAACAGTTTTCTCCAAAGATCATTGTGAACCACCTCAAGATCTTCTCCACTATTCTTTTGGAGCTTTAGACTGAGTGTGGGACTCAAGAATAGCTTGAAGCAACATAAAACAAAAGGAGAAGCTCACAGCACTCAGTTTTGAAGAACTTTTCTTCAACCGAAATTCTCTTAAATTTTTTGTAGAATGCATACCTCTAAAGCACTTCATTCTCCTTTATTTATTGCAGATGAATATGCAAAGAAGAAATGTGCATGACTTGCAACTCATGCTTGGAGTTAATGAAGAAGAGGAAGTGGATTTTGTGTGAGCATGAAGAAGATGATAATGGAAAACCATGAAAAACCATTTTGTGCATGTTTTCCAATTTTTCAATTTTATCTTAAAACCAAAATTTTGATTTTAAAACTGAAAAATTAATTTTCTAAAATAAATTTCATAAATTAATTTTAAAAATATTAATTAATTTAATATCAAATATTATATTAATTTTTGCACAAAACCATCTTCATATATTTAAATCATATTTAAATATATATTCTTCTATTCCGTTTAATGTTTAATTTGAACGTTTTAAATTAATTTCTCCAGCTACTCTAAAGCTTAACCATTTACGAGCTACTAGATGAACCTCGCGGACCTACAGATCATGGACTTCAATGATTCAAGATTAATCGCTTAACCATTTACGAGCTAGTAGTGGGTCGTATCCAACAATGTTACGAAGATGAGATATCCAATTTCATCTATATATTTATTAGACCATTTAAACTATATACTGTTAACTTGATCTTATTTATGTCACTACATAAAGTTACAATATAGTTAGACTATACCCAAGGATATGTTTATTGGATTTTTATAATAAGATGTAAAATCAACAAGTCATTATTATTGATAAATAGAATGTTTAACATGAACTGTGAGTTCTAAGACATTCCCAACATTAGCTAGTTGAGACAACCCAAGAGAAATTTTCCTTTAGATCAATACACAACTATTGTTAAATAACTGATACCACTTAGAACCTTAAATACACCACCATCTCATCCCAATATACAGGTCCCAGATATCTACATTTATGCTAAATTTATGGATGAAATTTATTTGCCATATATTTGATCATGCAACCATCCAAACTTATTCACATACAACTTATCAACAAAACACCCCAACAAGTATAACCATCAAGCTTTTTCCTTAATTTTTTACCATTTTTTATAACAGAAACATAAAAGAATCATCTTTATAACTAATCAAACAATCTAACCACAATACAAAGTTGAGATCCATCAGTCCCAAGTAAGGGTATGCAAGGTTCAGTTCGGTCCGATTTTGAGCAAAACGAAAGACTGAACTGAATTGCGGTTTCTAATACGTACAAACCACTGAATACCCACGTATCTCAATTTCAGTTTCTGAACCAAACCACTCTATTTTTGGTTCAGAATGGTTCAGTTTGGTTGAAATCAATTTTTTTTGTTTGTTCTTGTCCAACCAATAATGGGTCTTTTTTTTTTTTTAAAGAAAATAAATAAAATACTTCATGGTGATTGTGGAACTTGAAATGGCTACTGACGGTGACGGTAGAGCTTCAGAATCTCAGATGGTTGAGATAGTGTGGTGGTGGTCTCTATCTAAAGGGGAGCTGTAAAGGAGAAACTGAGAAAGTGATACCTGCGTAGGTGCGTACGAAGTATGAACAGAAGGAGTTGTGGAGTTCCAAAAATTGGAGGAGAATGCTGGTCGACGCGTGCGGTGGTGCAAGCAGAGAAGGTGAAGAAGATTGAAGGAATGAGGTGGGGTGGGCGGTTAAGATTATCATTTTAGGGTTTTAATTTTTTTTTTGCTTTTGATTGGGTTGGAGGCCAACTGGGCTGTTATTAATTATATGGATTTTTACATAAAAGACCTAAAGAATAACACATATTACGTTAATCTCTTGGGCATTTTATTTTATTTTATTTTTATAAAAAAGACCTATTGGCCTCCTATATAAATATAAATATATATATGTATATTTTATCTATTTATTTCTCTCTCCTTCATGCATATTCTCTCTCCTATGCATATTCTCTCTCCCCCATGCATATATTATCTCTCCCCAATAATATATTTCATATATTCTCTCCCCCATAATTCACTCTCATTTCTTCCTCTTTCTTTTCTTTTTTCCTTCCCCTTCCCTCTCTTTTCTCCTTCCGATGGTATGAGTTGCAAGCAGCTAACGACGACATGGGGCGAATTGATGACTCGACATGAGATGACACGAACGACTTGGGACAAATAGTTGGCGTGGACGGCGTGGGGCGAATGACGGTGATGGGTTGAGCAGATTGAGTCGACGGCACGATAGGGCGATCAAATCCGGTTGACGACGACGAGAAGAGAGATCAGTGATGGCCATGGCTGAAGAAGAAGAGATGAAGATGGAGGGTTGTATATTATAAACCCCCATATGAAGATGAACTTTACTTTTTCCTATTATATATATATATATTGTCATATATATGTACTTGTTTTTAGCTCGGTAGGAAATTTTATATATATTATGGTATATGTATTCATTTATTTGATATAAACGATCGAAAAATTGATCTCCCTTGGTGGAGGAAATCTTGGAAGTTCTTCTAGAAATACATCGGGATAATCTCTCACAACTGGTTTAGAGGTTAGTGCAACCTCGATTTCTCTTGTGGTAACTACGCTAGCCAAGATACTCCAGACACCTTTGTTAATCAATCTCTTGGCCTCAACCGCTGAAATCACCTTGGGCATAACTACTGTCCCGACCCCTTTGAACTTAAAGCTGGCTTTTCTAGGGGGGTTAAAATTCACCTCCTTACGAGAACAGTCTATACTAGCATGGCTTGCAGCCAACCAGTCCATGCGTAGAATTACATCGAAATCACACATGTCTAATACTATCAGAGTCACATAGAGGGTGTGGTTTGCTATTTCTAACTGACATGCTTTTATCTTTTCACTTGCTATCATAATTTCTCCTGATGGTGTAGACACTGACAAAACATAACCCAAAGGTTCCAAAACTAACATGGCATGTTTTATGAACAACGAAGAAATGAAAGAGTGGGATGAGCTAGATTCAAACAACGTAAAGGCATAGTACCTTAAGATTGGGAGTGTACCTGTCACCATTTTTCCTGAGTGCTCAGCTTCCTGACGACTGGTGTCATAGACCCAACCCTGCTGCTGTTGTCGGTTTGAACTACCCTGATGCGAACTCGGGGGCTGACCCCCTGCACTTCCGGAACCACTACTAGGGCATTGGTCTACTGTATTCCCTATCTTCTTACATCAGAAACAAGTCCCTATGCCAATCAGACAGCATCCTGAATGATGCTTCCCACATGAATCGCACACCGGTCTTTCCCTCCAAACTCCTCCTAAAGTAGTAGCCTGTTGTTGGGCATGCCCTACTAACCTACTTATACTCTGGACCTTCTGCGGAGGTTCCAGAGCTTTCTGCTCAACTTTCCTCTTCTGGTCGTGGGCCAGTTCATCCGTTACGGACTTTAGAAACTCTATCTCTGAAGGATAACCCACGCGTGCTGCCGCTCGGAAGGCTGCAGCGTAGGTGGGGGCTCCAGGGCTTGCATAATGCCTCGCACCCCGTCTCAGAGTCCTTGCACAAATATTTCAACCCTCTTTGCTTTGGTAGACACTAGATCAGGGGCAAAGTAAGACAATTTGTCAAACTCCTCTTCATACTCTTCTACTATCATGGTCCCCTACTTCAAGTTCATGAACTCAGCCTGCTTGTTGTACCTCACATGAGCAGAGAAGTACTTCTCATAAAACCGCTCCTTGAACTTATCCCACGTGGTTTGGCCTCCACCGGCTTCTATCATTCTTTCAGCTGAGTGTCACCAACGCTTGACATTGTCGATGAGAACGAAAACGGCATATTACAGCTTATGTTCCTTTGGACACCTCATGTACTGAAAGATCCCCTTAACAGCGGACAACCACAACTCTGCATTTGTGGGGTCTTTCAGGGACCCATTAAACGTCGGGGGATCATACTTCTTGAAATCTCATAGGTATCCAACTTCTAAAGAAGAGCCTACCACGATCCGACTCGTGGCCCTATCTTTATTTTGAACTGGCGATAACGGGACTGACGAGGATGGCGCCTACTGTGACTGTACGTGTTGGGCTATCTGCTCGACCCCCATGCCCCTTAGCTGTCCCACCACGGCCTGCATGACGAAGTTCCCAATAGCTACAGCAATAGTCGTATATTCTACTCGAATTTCTGAGGATGATGGTCCTGACAAGGACATAATTGAAGTTCGAGGCCCACTTCTTGGTCTAACCCTCTGCCAAGTTGACCTAGAGGGGTCACGAGGTGGCGGGTCCCGCACCTCTTGGCTTTGCACCTCGGGTTCTTTCAGGTCAGGGTCCCGCTCCCCAACTTCTTTCCTGCCTCGACTTCCCCTTCTTCTAGTTCGTAGGTATGGCGACCAAAAGCAGCACTTTAATACACGCTAGCAAGGTAAACCATCAAACGACTGCACAACAGGTAAGATTTCATATATATATTTCTCTAAAGGATTTTAAACAACATACCTGGCGATGACGAAAGATCCATTTGTGGTCATAAGGAACAAATTAGACTCACGATGTAAGTCAGTCTACAGAACCTAAAACTTAGGCTCTGATACCAACTGTAACGACCCTAGTTTCCTACTAAATTCTAGGATGCTACTTCATGCATACATAGGCTTAACCAAACATTTTCTTTTAAACGATCAAATAAAATAGCCAAATTTTATTTAAATGCTCAAATGAGCAAAGATAAGAAAACATAATTAAGTAAAAATAAATAACTAAAACAATAATAAAATAAAATAAAAATTTACCGTTTGAGGTACCCTAAACCCAACTTTAAAATGAAGACAATTAAATAGTCAAATAATAAAATTAATAAATTTTGCATGAGAGTGTATGCCAAACTCCTAAACCAGACTTCAAAACATGATACTAAGTGCAGAAGCAGTAAATCGTCCTAATGGACAAGTCACGAATCTTTCTTGTCATGCGCCAGTCTGTCATCACCCTTACCTGAAAAATAGGGAAAGAAAAGGGTGAGTATAAAAATATACTCAATAAGCAACCCACTACTGGGCCCACTCAGTGATCTATTAGTCTTTCCATTGGACCAAAATGCCCAAGGACATCATAGGCATAGGCATAGGCATAAGGGGTGAACCCGAAGGCACGCTTTCATAAATAATGACACAAAGGTCAGGCATAATCACAAGTGGTGATCCCAAAAAAAGGACACCGTACATAAACATAGGGTGTGGCCCAAAGGATCACACATGCGATGTGCATAGCCCAATGGTAACACTAACAGCCACTAAAATCTCATACGGACGTAAGCATAGAATCAAGAATCATTAAAATCTCAGACATAAGCATGCAATCAAGGCCATGAATCAACATCAAACTTTAACATCGTTATCCATAAATCAACTTTATCACAGTCTACACATACATCAAGCCTTGTCATAGTCTATTCATACATCAACATTAGCACACTATCCCCAGCCTACTCATGCATCAAACCTTATCACAGTATCCTAGTCTACCCTTACGCCCAACTTTATCACAGTATTCTCATACGTCAACTTCAACACAATTACCCATAACAGATTTCATCACAGTTTACTCATATATGACATAAAGATTTTTCAGCAGGCTTATCAAAATCTTAAGGTAAAACCAACAGTAAACCACTTACCTCAGGATAAGAAACTGTCTCAAAATGAAACCTTACTCTGCCCAAAAACTTCCTTCACCGGCACACATTCCTGAAACCAATAAAAAATTCCATGGGTGAAGGTTAGCTTAGGCCCAAGAATCTCAAAAGAAAATGAGCTGTCTGTCACACCCCGCCCCCAGACCACCTTCTCAGCCTGGAAGAGGGATGCGACTGCAGTAGTTATCAACCCTTGAGCTGACACTTACTGCCTAATGATTCTTGCGGAATAACTCTGATACCATACTATAACTTATACACAGCGGAATGATTAAGTCAAGGAGATAAACTATAATGGATTAATTAGGCCCATCTTTTAATAACGTTTATAAAACTTAAGAACTTAACAACAAAGTTTACAACGACAACCGTAAAAACCCTCCGGAAGTGTAATTGGGGCACGTGGCAGTCCTTGACCTTAGCAGCACTCTGAAACTCCTCATCTTCCGGTACCTGGGGGGGGAGGGGGGATTAAGAAAACATTTTGAAGAGTGTGAGCTACTAAGCGTAGTGAGTGGTTCTTTTAAAGAAGAAAATCTTTTTGAAAATCATCATTTTTGGGAAATCAATCACATAATAATAATCACAGTGTACTCATGCATGATCATGGATTTATTCATGCAATGATTAACCTTTATTCCAAAATGCTATACGTGGTATGCATATCATATCAAGAATCAATGCAATCACCTATGGAAACCTTCTTATGACCCCAATTCCCGCCAATGTGCACATCGACCATTTTATTTATCCTGCTAGTCATGCTTAGGTACTTGACCATATTGCCCACCGGTCGTCACCGACTATTATTTCCCGCCGACCGAAGCCGACCATTATTTCCCGCCAAGCACCTTTTGTTAAGTATGCTAACCACATCCTGAGCATAATCGCAGTTTCCATAGTCTCACACAAACAATATCATGGCAATCATCCTATCACCAAAAGCATGTATTTTGTATCTCCAGATGCATATATTCCAATATGAGAGTATAAAGCTAAATGAATACCCACAATATGCATTTACTATCAAAGCAACCTAACACTCACGATATATCGAACCTATAACGCTATAACACTCACACTATGTGTTAATTATCAAAGCTATAGCAATCACCTTAATTGTTTAGGAGCCTTTCTAATAGTTCCCTTTTCTACCTCAGGTTCCCTTTTTACCCCTAGAATCCAGATCCAACTTTCAGCTTAGATTACTCATAGTTCTAACCTTATTTTAAGATACTTCTTTCTATCAAACTATTTTAAAATGTCTCAAGAAGCTTACCATAAAATCTTAGCTCATAACTTTTCATGGTTTAGCCGGAATCATCTAAACATCAAGACTCGTCTAGCTTACCCGATAGCTCGACCCCTCTGTCTTTTCGTCATTCTCCAGCCCAATTCCTTAGAGCTTCTTCTCCGGTAGCCTCACCATGAAAACTAGACTCTCTTATCTCTCATATGGCTTTGGAATTACATCAAACGCTCGAGTAGATTGGGAGATCTCCTCGTCTCAAGTTGATGCATTCTTCTCCACCCTCACTGTCCAATGCACTCTATTCTCCCCATCTTTTTATGAATTTTATGATTTGTGATTTGAAAATGAAATCCCAATGGCTATATTTATAGGAGTCCAAACTTCTTATGGTGTTGACACCACCTACTTGGCTGCATGGCCAAATGTTTAATCCTTCCTTTATCAACATAAGCTGTCTTCACCTTGGTTCAATGTGTTCTTCCCAAACGCATCTAACACAATTTCTTAGGGTTTAAGAATTCCTCTTAATCGGACACCTCAATTTTAATTGACATTTGCCCTTACGTCTTCAAGCTTTGTTTGTATTCAATTTAGGATTTTCAATGCATAATCTACAAGATCGTGGCCAAATTCAACACATAAATGCCCGACCGTTAGATGCACAGGCGGTTTCCTTCGATCGCGTGGGCGTGACGTTCGAATGAGGCATTCAGGCTGCTGTCGCTCTCTCCGCTCTCGCTCTCTCCAACTTTCTCGCTAAAATTCTCGCTTTCTCCACTCTCGCTAAGGATCTCGCTTTCTTCAGCCTTCTCGCTCATTTGGCTCTCGGTAGTGTCGCTCTCTCCATGTTTCTTGCTAAGGATCTCGCTCTCTCCAGCCTTCTCGCTAGCTTGAATCTTGGCTGTGTCGCTCTCTCTAGGTTTCTCACTAAGGATCTCATCTCTCCAATCTCGCCAGCATCGCTCTTTCCAATCTCGCCAGCGTCGCTCTCTCCTTCTTTCTCTCCACCATTTCTCTCCAACTTCGTTCTCTCTTAGTCTCTCGCTCAGCCAATCTCACTCTCTCCCATTCTCTTGCTCAAATCAATCTCGCTGCCTCCGCTCTCGCTCTCTCCCATTTCTTCTCCCATTTTCTCTCCAATCTCACTCTCTCCATTTTCTCTCCATTCTCGTTAGCTACTGTGAATATGGTTTATCTCCGTGCAACTTTCACACGAATTTTTCCAAATAATTTTCTATATTTTCCTCAGTTCTTCAATCCTTTCTTCACCATTCAGGATTTAAGTCTTCAAGGTTTTCTCTTCTTTTTATTCTTTTAGGGTCCTCTCTACTCGTATTCCAGGATCAAATATGGTTATCATAACTATAATACCTAACCATTATAGTTTACATTCACTTTTACTAATTGTTGATCCACAGAAGGTGACAGTTATTACAATTATTATGACAATTGTAAAATTATTAGATTATTTACATAACATAGAATTTAACTTCCTACTTATTAACCCTTTAATCACTTGCTTAAGTAGGAAAATGGAGATCTGGGATTCACACTGCCAAAAGGGAACCGAAACTTACCCCGAATAGAAGAATCAGGTGGAATCAACCACGGTTCGGCAACAATTGGCACTGTCCGCATCAGAACTGGTGACCGCCGCTTGGGTTAGGCCGGCGACTGGCGAACTTGGTGCACGTTGCGGCTGGCTGGAGGTCTGATGCACGGCGGATGAACAGCAGGGAGGCACAGTTGTGGGTCATCGGTGGTCCAGCTTTGCAGTGGTGCGAACCAAGGCTTCGGCTAGGCGGTGTGCGGTCGACGAATGGAGCAAAAAAGCAAACAACAATTGACAAACGTGGTTGGAAACTCACAGTCGGAACATGCTGGGCTGAGGTGCGTGGAGGCAGCGGCAGATGAAGCTTCGCAATTGGCTCACCGCTAGACGCTTCGGTTCGACAGATAGAGAGATGGCTTTTGGCGGCGACTGCATAGTGAGAGAGAGAGAGCGGGGGGGGGGGGGGGGGGGGGGGGGGGGGGGGCATGTGGCTGTAAGAGGAAGAAGAAGGGAAAAGAAAAAAAAATAGTTTTTCCCTTTTTTTTCGTTTTTGCACGCAACCCAAGGTCCCCCAAAATACCTTTCTAACCCTAATCCCCTTTTCTTTTTTCGTAAATTAACCACCAACTCTCCCCTTTTTTATTTTTTTTTCATTTTCTTTCTTTTTATTTATCTTTTTATTTTATTTTTTTTAACAAAACTTTGGGGCGTCACACTTATAGATTTGGGAGATATTCTAAATATGGATTTGCTGATCATTCTCTATTGTGATAACAACGGGGCTGTGGAAAATTCGAAGGAGCCTCAGAGTCATCGTTGGGGCAAGCATATAGACTGAAAATACCACTTGATTAGGGAGATTGTGCATCACGGTGATGTGATAGTCACGATGATTGTGTCTGAGCACCATGTTGCTGATCCCTTTACAAAGGCTCTCACGACTAAAGTTTTTTAGGGTCACCTGAAGAGTCTGGATCGTCGGGACATGCGATATCTTCTCTAAGGGCAAATGGGAGATGACACTAAGGTATGCTCTAGTTTATTGTATATTATACATGTATTTATATTGTATTGTACATTAGTCTCCCAAGACATTAGGGCAAGTGGGAGATTGTTAGGATTGTTGTCCTAATTCTCCCAGAGTCTCGTTTGTAATTTATACACATTGTTATGAATAAAATAAGAGTTATTTTATTCTGGCATTTACTCATATCCAATAAACAAAGCTCCATGGTTATCGTATGTAAACTTAAGCATGTGTATGAGATATACAAATGGATCATGCCTTAAGTGATAACCTAAATAGGTCTGTAGTATAAAGATTAAGGGGGGATACCTGATCCTGGTGACACTATGGATACATCCCACTTTGTAGAGGTTTGAAAGTCTTGTGAACTACTAAGATTGGTAGATCCTGACCATTCATGTAGAGACATGCGAGAGGGGTTTCCTATACAAAGAATTTGTATAAGATTGGACCACAAGATGACTAGACTCTGTATATAACGTCATTGATACTGGAGACTTTTATCTCATCTAAACGACCATAGGTGACATGATATTAATCCTGAGTTTTTTGGGAACTCCTGCGTTTTAGGGCGGTCCTTTGATTAGTATGGGTGAGAGTGACCTGATTGCCAACTCAACATGCCTACCTTTTCGAGGACTTGTCAGATTTGGGAGCTGGGAACTCAGTTACGCAAGATGGAATTCACTTCTTCCCAGAAGCAGGGGTAAGTAGATGGATTACTCCCTTAAGGGTTGATTCCAAGGCTTGAACATAGTGGCCACAGGTTCTCTTTGGAAGAGAGGACCCAGTCATAGTAGGACTATGACTTATGTTCATTAGAGGGATCAGTGGTACTTAAGAAGTTAGATGTAACTATAGGGGCATAACAGTTATTGGCCCAACTATACTTACGAGCGATCTTTGAAGGGTTATCGCACTGTTGATTGGTTAAGATGGACACATAATATATATATAGTAAGGAAAGTTCGATGTCGGTCTTTAGTAGAGTGCTTGGTAGTTAACGGATGGTGGATCCCATGACTAAAGAGTTTAGTCAGTTGTTCACGTACCGTTGGAGCTTCGAGTTACAGGTCCATAAGGTCACCTTGGTAGCTCAATGGATTCAAGTTGAGGATTAGTTATTGGTGTTGATTTGAAATGTTCAAATTGACAAGAGGTAATTCGATTATATATGATATGATCGGTATGGTGTATGAGATACATCAAGTGGAGAGTTAATATAAATGAGATTTACATTAATGACCATGATATAGAAAAAGAGCTATGGTTTATATGTTTCATGAGATGAAATATTAAAACTATAGGTTATGAATATAGTATGGTAAGTTGGTTATCATTTATATTTATAGTAATATTAATTATTGGATAATTATCTCTTTTTCTCTAATAGCCAATTGAGTGGGAGGTTATTAGTGGTTTCATGGTAACTGTGAGATAAAAGAAAAAATGTTTTCCTAAATTTAGAAAGTTATTGTATTGAGATTTCCATTATCGAAAATTACTCCTGGAAAGATTGTCAAGTAAATACAATTTACTAAACGACAGATTGGAGAGACTAGACAATCATGGAATATTTCTATACGATAGACACTCAGTTGGCTGATGAGCTAAACGATCATGCAGCTTCTGCTAAACGATCGCATAATTTTTATTAAACGCTTGGACATCATCTATACGATAAACTTCTGTCATCTCCCACTTGCTCAATCGTTTACACAATTGTTCTCCTCTGGTCTTTTCCTCTAACCAAGTCTACACAGAGCCCACATTTCTGGATTCTCACACCGAGAATACTAAGGTAGCCATTGTGGTGGTGTCATACTCAACTCGACATAGTCGAGGTTATTTGGAGGTCGTTCGTGGTGTACATGTAGAGTCCGTTGTGTTTGTGATCTTAGAGATCGCGGTGTTCGAGTTCTTTGTTGATCGTGCTGTGTTGCGGTCGTGGTAGACAAGTGTTCGTATGTGGCGGTCTAGGAGTCTGTTCGAGCGTTCGTGATCAAGGGTATTGAAAATGAGTCTTCAAAGGTATGTTAATTCTATCTCTTGATCTTTAGAAAAGCATGTTATAATTTTGCTTTATACATGACCGTATGTTTCCGTTTCTTGATTGTAATTGTTAATGTTCAAATATGATTGAAATTTGGAACGATCTTTTCGTTGGCCGATTTCCTTCACAATATTCATGCAGTTCCTTCAGTTTGCAAACATGCCAAATGTGATTTCATACAGAAAATCATCCTCATTGTTTTGGCTGCTAAATGGCAAGTTGTTCTTACCTTCTTTACAATGCGTGTATAATCTCTTGGTTTTAACTTTGTGAGCAATTCAATTCTAGAATCAATATGATTATTTGAATAAAGAAAAGTTAGTGTTTATTCTTTCTATTCTTAAATGCCTAAAACTGTTTACTTTTATCATTTGACAACTTAAAGACACAAATTACAAATATTTCAGCAAATTAAATATAAATGAAACATCCGCTATACAATCCAACCTAACTTTGACACAACATTACTCCTAATAAAAATCAAGAAAAGCTTGAGAAAGAAGTGCAACTTCTTTGCCAAAGTCTCAACCTCCAAGAGATTAGCATTTTTGATAGAGAAATTAGCTCTCAAATGATGAAAATTACATGAAAAAATTGAGTAACTTTGATAGAGCAAATAATAGAGTTAGAGTTACTTGAACGATCTATGGCCAGGTGATGGAGTTGCTAGAATAGGACAAGATAGATAGAGGTGATCATTGAAATGGTTAAAACCGAACCAAATGCTAAATTAAACCAAAACCAAATTAATGTAGTTCAATTCGGTTCGATATATTTTCAAACCGAATTAGTGTGGTTCGATTCATTTCTTTTTTAATATATATATATATATATATATAATTTAGAATATATGAAAAAACAAAAAAAAAAAAAAAAAGACGGTGAAACTGAACCGAACCACTTATAATTTAGAAAATATGAAAAATCATAAAAAGTTTAAAAGATCTGTCAATCCGAACCGAACATGCGGTTTGGTTCGATTTCAAAAATTATACATTTTAAAATTTGTGGTTGAATTCAATTTGAGCCTCAAACCGAACCGAACCATGAACACCTCTAGAATAAAAATGGTGGGAGAAAACAAAGGATGAAATATCAAGCTCGTCTTCTTCGACCCCATCCAAACCCTAATCCCACTGAAGCAAAAACTCCTGCAAGAGACTGCTCCCGACATTGCATAAGGATTTTGTTGCTGTTGTCATGACTGGCGATCCACTTCTTTCGATGGGTACTTGTCCGCTCTAATTTCGCCCTTGCAGGCAACATTTTATATGGATTTATGATGCTCAATACCTTTCTAAGTTGCCTAATTATTGAATGGGTGTTGACGTTGATTGCTTAGCAAAGGAGTTATGAATGACAGAAAAGGAGAAACAAGGTCGAGAAGATGGCGATGTTGGGTTGAAGGAAATAACGAGATTTACTTAAACTAAGGAGAGGAGAGATGAAATTAAAAATTGATACCAACAACTTAGACATCAAATTATTGTTTATATTTTATTTAATAATTTTGATGTAATTTTAGCATTTTTCTAATTTATCCTTTTTATGACATTTAAGTAAGGAGTAATTTAGTTTTTTTTTATGTGGAGGCTATTTATGCCTTCCTATTAGGTTGTTTAATTAGAGTTTTCAAGGTTAAGCTTCTTGGATTTGCAAACATTTGAGGTGCATGTAAAAAACATTCAAGTGGGATTGATCATCCTAATCGAATTCTTAAGGTTAAAATACCCAATCCTTAGGGGAATTAGGCGTTCTCATCCAAAATCGTTTTAATTCCAATCCGCTAGGGATTTCGTATGAAAAAAGAGTGAAGAAAATAAAGATTGAAGGCTGAAGGAAAAAAAAAAAAGCAAAAATTTGATCTTTAGTGACCCTAATTTTTAGTGCCTGCATCTTTTTTTTTTCCAACACTTTTTTAATAGTATTTTATAGCAAACCAATATTAAATAATATATTTTTTTAGCAATTTTCAATAATACAATTGTACCTTGCACATTAACAGAGGTCTATCAATAATATACTTTTAATTCACAACTTATATCTATCAATAATAGACTATTATGATTGATTGTTTCAATCATATTACACACCTATTATATATTCTATCCCTTCTTAACGGATAGGTTTCAAACAAATATTTTACATTTTCATTAGTTTTTTTTCATCGTTTATTGATAACTCAACAAAATACTTAAACTAATTTGATATAATCTCTCTTTTCTATTTTTAAAAAGAGAAACTATTTTTTCTTAATTTTGAGGCGAATAAAAAATCTGTTACATTTTTGTTATTATTTTGTTATTTTTATTAATAATTGTATGAAGAAGCATAAAACACACGTTAAAAAACAAGAAACTGAAAAATTTTCAACAAAAAAGAAACTTGATGCATTAATCAACGTTTTTCAGTCCATTGTTGGTTCATATTTGTTTATGATGTAAGAGAAACAGACGTTCATCTTCTTATTATCATTGGTTGATGCTATTGTAGATTCGTAGGCATAGAAGACAAGACATGGTACAAGTTTACAAATAAACTTATTCAGAATTCGTATTTAGCATATTTATTTATTTGTAGTTGTTTATGATTATGACCCTAGGATTTAGAGTAGTGTGCTATATAAACTCTCTAACCCTAGAGGCACCGTTTGTGATGTAATTTTCTGAAAACATTCTCCCTAATAATACTGTTCTCACTCTGCCCGTGGATGTAGCTAACACACCGTTAGTGAACCACGTATATCTGTGTGTCGATCTTCTATCTCTACGTTCCTTTTTGTGTTCTTTAATTGTCGATTTCGTAACATAAATTGAAATAGATAAAGTAAATTAGCTAGGTCGAAGCAAATTCTAAAACGAATAAGCAAGACTACTTTATTTATTTATATAAGAAATGCTACATATGGAACTAAAAAAAAAAAAGAAAGAAAGAAAATAGATGCTACTTTCCTCATTATTTTCATAAAAGTAAATCAATCAAAGTCTAGCTAATAGAAAGGATCCCTACTTTCTACTCCTAAAGAAGACTAAAAGAGAATGTCGAAATCTTGTGGCACTTAGTACTTTTAGGGGGATAGGAAGGATTCATTGTCAATCCACATACACCTTCCGACCTTCGCTTCTCATTGCATCTTCATATAACCTTCCAATCCTCGGTTAGTTCCCCATGAGTTCCTTATGACCCAGTCCTTTGTTCCGTCTGTTAGATATATTTAAATACTAATATGTTTAATTAAAGTATGAGCTATATATGTTGATTAATAATTTATACATTGGATTATTTTATTAGATTAAACCATGTTATGTGACCTAATTAATTAAAATCCTAGATTCCTAATATAGTATGGACGAAAGGGTAGAAACCCATTCTTAGTTAATTAAGGTTTAATGCTAGTTAATTAAGGTTTAATGAGATCTCTAATTGAACTAGTATATAAAAAAAAACCTTAGGCTATAGTCCCCTTGTTAGACATATTTAAATAATAATATTTTTAATTAAAGTACGGGCTACATATGTGGATTAATAATTTATTGGATATTATATTAGATTGAACTGATCTAATTAATTAAGGCCCTAGATTTCTAATTGAATATGGACCTAATGGGTAGAAACTCATTCCTAGTTAATTAGGGTTTAATGGGAACTAATATATAAAGAGACCTTTGGGCTATGGTCCCCATTTAGAGAGATCTCCCTAAGGATATTCGGAGATTTGGTTGAGGAAGACTATAATCATCTATCATCATCTTGAAGTTATCATTAGTTTCTCAATGGAATCCGATATGTTATTATTCTTGAAATGATCCTAGAGTTTATCTATTCAATATAGAAAGTATTTATGCTAACAAGTGGTATCAGAGCATGAATTTCATGTTGAATTGTTAGTTTATTTTTGTTTTACATTGGCATGAGATTAAATCCTTGATTTTGGTAAAGTTGATTAAAGAATTGAATAAAATAAAATTAAAAAAAAAAACCCTTTCTTCATGCCCGCAATACGTAAGAAAGCAATCAAGGTTCATCAAAATGTACAGCCAATAAGGTGTTGCTGGTTGTCGATTTCGTGGATTTTATTGAAGGGTTCTTCGGTAGTGGCATGCGATCAAAGATAAAACCCGTTTCAGTCAAAGCTTTTGTCATATGTTGTTTTTCATGGATTTTAGTTTGATGTATTTGGTGAATTATTTGTTGGTTGAAATCGGTGTTCTTTCTTTTTTTAAGATAAAGATTAAAAATTGAATGAGAATCTAATATTTATCAAGAATTAATCAATCAGTTGCTGTTAGTAATTCATAATTAATTAGGGAATTTGTTGATAACCTATATAATTGGTTCAAATTTGTGAATTTGAATCTAGTTTCTAATTAATACTTTTTGTGAATTTAAAATTTAGTTTTTTTTTTTTTTTGTTTAATTGATGATTATGTGAATTTGAATCTAAAGTTTGATGAGTTTAAGTTAAATTGGATTAATCATGTGCGATTCAAGATTAATTAATCATGTTGTGGATTTAAGATTGATTGATAATGTGGTAAATTTAAATTTAAATTTGATTGATATTTTGGTGAATTTAAATTTAAATTTGATTGATGATATTTAGCATATTTACATGTTTATGTTGCTTTAGTTGTATTATGTGTATGCAATTATTAAGTGAATATTGGTAAAGACTATTTGGTGTTCTTCCTCCATTCCAGAGTCTTTTTGGGCTCTATCACGGAAAGTGCAAAAGCCAATAAGTTCCTTACCAAATTGAGAAATAATTTGCTAAAAATGAGAAAGGGGAAGCAAGTAGTCTTTTGACTTTTTAACTTCTATGAAGTATAAGGGTAATGGAAACATAAGGGAGTACATTATGGAAATGTCGAATCTCGTAGGTAAATTAAAGATACATGATATCGAGATAAATGAAAATTTACTTGTGCATTTGGTACTTATCTCTCTTCCTACACAATTCACTCAGTTTAAGATAAGCTATAATACTCAGAAGGATAAATGAAGTATTAATGAGCTTAACTCACAATGTGTGCAAGAAGAAGATCAGATTATGAGAGAAAGGACAGAAAGTGCTCATTTGGCAATAGGCTCTCGTGATAAGAAGAAAAGGAAATTTCTGGATGCTGCAGAAGGGACATCTCAGCAGAATAAAAACAAGAAATAAACTATTGAAAATCCTAGTTTTTTCTGCAAAAGAAAAGGTCACTTCAAAAAAGATTGTCTTAAGTACGCCAAGTGGCGTGTAAAGAAGGATAAACTTCTTATTTTGGTTTGTTCTGAAGTTAATTTAGCTTCTGTACCTACAGATACTTGGTGGGTAGATTCTGGTACTACTACTAACATAAATATATCAATGCAGGGTTGCCTGTGGAGCCGACCGCCAAGTGATGCTGAAAGATTCATCTATGTGGGCAATGGCAAAGCAATTCCAGTTGAAGCTATTGGAAATTTTAGATTACTTTTAAAAACTGGTTGTTATTTAGACGGAATTTAGTTTCTATTTCCAGTTTGGACAAATTTGGTTGTTCTTTTGGAAATAATAAGTTAGTCTTTTTCAAGATTCTAAGTTTTTATTGGTACCGGTTCTTTAATTGATAATCTATATATGCTTAATTCTTTTGCTTCATTTAACAAGATCCTGTTATCTAATTCTTGTGATATAAAGCGTAAATTAAATGAGAATTCTGTTATGTTATAGCACAAGCATTTAGGTCACATCTCTAAACAGAGAATTTAGAGACTTGTGTCAGATGGAATTCTTGATTCCCTTGATTTAAGTAACTTCAACATTTGTGTAGAATGTATTAAGGAAAACAGACAAACATAAGAAAATTAGGTGCCAATAGATGCTCAGACGTCTTAGAACTAATACATACAGACATTTGTGGTCCATTCCCTATGGCCTCTTGGAGTGGACAACAATATTTTATTACGTTCATAGACGACTATTCAAGATATGGGTACCTATATTTAATTCTTTGAGAAGTCTCAATCTTTGGACGTTTTCAAGTCTTTCAAAGTTGAAGTTGAACTTCAACTTGGAAAGAAAATTAAAGCTGTCAAATCTGATCGTAATGATGAATATTACGGTCGATATGATGGATCAGATGAACAAGGCCCTTAGCAAAATACCTAGAGGAATGTGGAATGGTCCCGCAATACACTATGCCGGGAAAACCCAACATGAATGGTGTAGTGGAAAGGTGAAATAGAACACTTAAGGATATGGTAAGAAGTATGATTAATCATTCTTCTCTATCAGAATCCCTCTGGGGTGAGGTACTAAAGACTGCAACAAATATCATTAATAGGGTACCTAGTAAAGCAGTAGCCAAAACCCCTTATGAGCTGTGGACAGGAAAGAAGCCTAGTATTAGGCATCTTCACATCTAGGATTGTCTAGTTGAGGCTAGGCCTTATAGGCCTAATGAAAGAAAATTGGACTCAAGAACTATTAGCTGCTATTTTCTTGGGTATTCTAAGCACTCTTAGGGTTTCAAATTTTATGATCCCACTTCTAGATCATTGTTTGAGACAGGAAATGCTAGATTCCTTGAGGATGTTGAGTTTGGGGAGGAAGATAACATAAGGATAGTTGTCTTTGAAGAGGAATTGGTTTCTTTTTCTCATGTGGTTATAAATAATGTTCAAGCTCCAATTCCTGACTTTATTATTGAACCAATTATAGAACAAGACAACATTGAAGTCCCCGTTATTGAACCTGAAGTTTAAACTCAACAACCTCAAGAAGTTCCACTAAGAAGATCTACTAGAGAGAGAAGAAGTGCAATTCCAGATGATTATATTGTATTTCTTCAAGAACATCAGGATGATATGGGCGTAATGGAAGATGATCCAATCAACTTCCAACAAGCTTTACAAAGTTCTAACTCTCAAAAGTGGATAAGTGGTATGGAAGAGGAAATAAAATCCATGAAAGACAATGATGTTTGGGAACTTGTCGAACTGCCATAAGGAGTGAAACTCATAGGTTGTAAATGGATATTTAAAACCAAAAGGGATTCACATGACAATATCGAAAGATATAAGACTCGTCTTGTTGCAAAGAGTTTTATTCAAAATGAAGGCATTGATTACAAAGAGACTTTCTCTTCGGTTACATCGAAAGACTCTTTTAAGATAATCATGGCACTAGTAGCTCACTTTGATTTAGAGCTACACCAGATGGATGTAAAAACTGTGTTTCTCAATAGAAACATTGATGAGACGATTTATATATTGCAACCGGAAAACTTTATGTTCGTTATTCAAAGTTTATGGTGTGCAAATTGAATAAATCCATCTATAGTCTCAAGCAAGCCTCTCGTCAATGGTATTACAAATTCCATGAAGTGATAACCTCCTTTGATTTTGAGATTAACATAGTGGAAAATTTTGTATATCACAAGTTCAGTGGGAGTAATCAATATTTTTGGTGTTATACGTCGATGACATATTCATAGCTAGTAATGATGTAGGTTTATTGCATGACACTAAGAGATTTCTCAAAAGGAATTTTGAGATGAAGGATCTTAGTGATGCTTCTTTTGTATTAGGAATTGAAATACTGCGAGATCGTTCTCAAGGTATTTTGAGATTGTCACAAAAGAACTACATTGAAAATATTTTGAATAGATTTGGCATGAAAGATTGTGTACCAGGAGACACCCTGATCGCTAAAGTGATAAATTTCGTTTAGGTCAATGCCCTAAGACCACACTCGAGACTAAGGAGATGCAAAAGGTTCCCTATACATCGACCATTGGAAGTCTAATGTATGTTCAACTATGTACGCATCCAGATATTGAGTTCATAATTGGAGTGTTAGGCAGATATTTAAGTAAACCGGGGATGGATCATTGGAAAGCAGCCAAATGGGTTATAAGGTATTTACAGAGAACAAAAGATTATATGCTCACTTATCAGAGAACGGAAGTTTTAGAGATCATTAAGTATTCTGATTCTGATTATATTAGATGTCAAAACATTTTGCGATCCACTTCAAGCTATATTTTCATGTTGGCTGGAGGAGTTGTATCATGGAGAAGTGTTAAACAAACACTTATGGCTTCTTCTTTTGATACCAACTGTAATGACCTGACCCCCTAGGACTTAAGTTAGGCTGTTACTAAATACATGCATGCATGGAACTCAAAACGACACTCGATTATGGCGAAATAAATGCTAATTAAATAAGGTAAGTTCAAAAGACTTTCATTAAATTCAAATACTAAATCAATAATAGGGTACCCATAAATTATAAAGGATAATAAATAAATCTGAAAAACGATTCTTAAAAGTAAGTTTTAAACATCAAAACTAAAAATTATAAGAAACATGAAAAGAACTTTAAATCTCATGAGCGGAAGCATAAAAACTAGTCCCAGTGGCTCGATCACAAATTCCGCTTGTCCATCGCCAGTGTATCTCTACCCTTACCTGAAACAACAACATGAGAAAGGATGAGTATAAAATACTCAGTAAGTAACCCCACTACTGGGGTCAGGCTGGGCATCTATGTCCTCTAGATACCCACCTCTAGTGAAACATATAAACTGCTCTAGTTCTCATGGGACACATATGCATATGAAACAAGAAAAAGACTGAGTCCTATCCTACCTTAGTTAAGTATGCCCATTACCTCTGGTGAACCCCGAAGGAGACACAAACTGGTGAACCCTGAAGGAAACACAAACTGGTGAATCCCGAAGGAGACACAAACTGGTGAATCCCGAAGGACACACAAAATCTAATGAGCATCTAACTAATTAGTAAAGACATTTGCACAGTCTCAACATTATAATCATCATTGTACGAATCTATGACATACATATAAACCTCAACATCATGGCTCTACAACATACACATATACCTCAACATCATGGTTCTACAACATACATGTATACCTCAACCTCATCAGATCACATACCATGGAAGCACATACCATCTCATACTAGCATTCAAGTGTCTATGTGCATAAATAAATAATTCGGATTTTGTAACAGAACATACTTTAATCATGTTATACTATCAATCTTTCATGTTGTCATTCTGCTATAACCTTCATTTAACATGCTAGCATACATCTAATACCTGGCCCATGTGCAGTTCCAGTAGTAAGATTACTTATCTTGATAATAGGACAAACCAAAAAGCAATTGAATCTTTGTGAAATTCATGAATCCTTAATCAAGCCTAAACATAAACCAAGTTTTAAAATTAATAGTTAAGGCCAAATTCCAAACACCCAAATATTACAAAATATTTCCAGATAACCTTACCTAAGGTGTATCCAATTCGAATTCAACTTCCAAACCTCCAATTTTAAGTCCAAATAATTAGCAAACCAAACTCTTCTTCATCTTGAATGAAATTCTTGAATCAACCCCTTAATCATAATTTGAAATTAGGCTTACATGATTAAATCTTGAATCCAATACATACTTCACTACCAATGTCTCAAATAAATTATCCATATGTAGCTTCGTCAAAAATCAATTCTAAATGACTTTACCAAAATTTCTCAACAACCAAAATTAATCCACAAGAGGGTAATCAAAGCATAAAACTTATCAAAACTCGCTAAAACAAACTCCAACTTCACTTTGCAACACCTCAATACCTTCACAAACTTGAATCCAAAGTTGAAACACAATGGGTATCAACCAATTGATGCCAAAAGTAAATGAGTATTCAAGAATCAATCGAAGACAACCCAAATGGAAGAAATCTTACCCGAATCAATAGATCCAATGACGGCAAAAGCGAACGACGCTTGAGCAGTGGTGGACGGAGGTCATGAATAAGGAACTGACACGGTGGCTTTGGGTGGCGTCGGACGGGCTCACGAACGTGAGGAAGAAAAGAAGGGTGAGGTTTGACTTTTTATAAAACAACAACAACAACAACAATAATAATATTAAAACAAAAAAGGAAGTAAATATAATTACATTTAATTATTTTCCGTTTCAAAAGAAAATTAATTCCTACCATTAATTTTCAATTTAAATTTCAAATTAAATAATTTCATGCCAACAATTAAATTCTCGCACTTATACTTGAAGTCCAAAATTCCAAAAATGCCCTCAAACTAATAACAATTACTGAAATTCCAAATAATAAAGTTACTGAAATTACATTATTACTAAAAAAATGTGCGGGGTGTTACACTTCTACCATGGGTGCGGAGTCTATAATATGTTTTGAGGCATCCAATCATGGAATATGGTTGCAAAATTTTGTCACTGGGCCACGGATAGTGGTTGGTATAGAAAGACCACTAAAATTATTTTGTGACAATAAGTTAGTAGTGATGTATTCTAACAACAACAGAAGCAATACGAAATCAAAACATGTAGACGTGAAGTTTCTGGTTGTTAAAGAAAGAGTTCAGAATGGTCAAATTTCGATAGAACACATAGGAATAAACTCTAGAGTGGTAGAACCATCGACTAAAGGTTTACCACCTAAAGTTTTCCATGAGTATGTTGCACACATGGGTGTTAGTCACTTTTCTGATTCCATGGTTTAGTGGGAGTTTGTTATTAAGGATGTACTTTGACCTAGTTTTGTTTATTTTCTATAGAGAATAAATTTAATGTTTTATGTTTTATTATCTGAACTCGTTTATCATGCATACAGTTTAGCATAAATTTTTTGAGAATGATATCATTAAGGAATTTGGACCAGTTGGAAACAGGCATGATCTAGATCACTTTGCTTGTAGTTTCCATGCTATCCATCCATACACAATCTATGTTATTGAATGTATTGGAATTGGTGATCAAGAAAGGTTTAGTTACAAGGTTAGTGACGAAAGCCGCCTTGATTCCGTGCTAATACAAGAGATGGACCAGATTGAACTAAAGGGAATTCTATTATTGAAATAACCTATTTATGCACGCTTAAGGTTTATGTGATCTAATTATATCAGGTATTTAGACATAGCCCAAGTGGGAGATTGTTAGACATATTTAAATAATAATATGTTTAATTAAAGTATGGGCTATGTATGGGCTATGTATGTGGATTAATAATTTATCACATTGGCTTATTTTATTAGATTTGACCATATTATTTGATCTAATTAATTAAGGCCCTAGATTCCTAATTGAGTATGAACTTAATGGGTAGAAGCCCATTCCTAGTTAATTAGGGTTTAATGAGAATCCTAATTGAACTAATATATAAGGAGACCTTAGGGCTATGGTCCCCAAGATACCAAAACAATAAGCACTCAGTCTTTCTCTAATCCTATCTAAAGAGAGATCTCACTAACAGAATTTGGAGTTTTAGTTGAGGAAGATCATAGTCATCTATCATCATCTTGAAGTTATCATTAATTTCTCAATGAAATCCAACATGTTATTATTCTTGAAAATTTGGCATGAATGACCCTAGGGTTTATCTATTCAATATAGAAAGTATTTATACTAACACCCCTATATACCAAAACAATAAACACTCATTCTTTCTTGAATCTCATTTAGAGAAAGATCCTACTAAGGGCATTTGGAGTTTTAGTTGAGGAGGACTATAGTCATCTTAAAGCCATCGTCATCTTGAACATATCATCAATCACAATGGAATCTGGTATGTTATTTATTCTTGACAATTTAGCATGAATGATCCTAGGGTTAAATCTATTCAATATAGATTTAAATATTTATGCTATCACCGACTTCCTTCGTTTCGTATGACTACCACCATTGTGTGTGCAACAACTCAAGTTGTATACAAACATTATAGGAAATTAGATAATGAATGTTAAGTAAGGTTCAAGATTAAATCTAGATATTAGTAAACATATTCTAAGTTTAAGCCACTGGGTTTAAAATTTGGCCTATAAATCTTATTGGTCAGTAGATAAATAATAAACATAATATTTATTTGAAAATTATGCAAATATCCAAGTAAAAAAAATCTAGAAAATAAAATAATGACAATATAAGATCATTTTGAAGAGAATGGAAAATAATAATAATCATAATAATAATATATAATATGTAGAAGGTTTAAGATACTAATGATACTTTTTTTTTTTAAAAAAAAAAAGAGAGATAAATATAAAAGAAGATAAACATTAAAAAAAAAAGAACGAGATAAATATAAAAGTAGATAAACATTAAAAAAAAAAAAGAAGATAAATATAAAAGAAGATAAACATTAAAAAAATATATATATAAAAGAAGATAAACATAAAAAAAAAGAAAATAATATATAAAAGAAGCAAAACATAAAAAAAAAAAAAAAAAAGATATATATAATAGAAGATATATATATATATACAAGGAGAGGTCAGTTAAAACTTCCTTATAAATAGGGAAGTGGTGCACTTTGTTAACGAAAAAAAAAAAAAAAAGAAGCAAGAGCATTTCAAGACCAAACCATAAGGAATAATTAGGATTGCAGTCAAGGTAAGTAGTTTATCTCACCTTCTCGTTAATTGTTTTATGGTAGTGTACCTTTAATATGTTGTTTTATTATGTTCTTATTGTTATGTTGCATTATATGTTTAAAACACGTTTCTCTACAAGGGACCCCATGCATTATGTTTGTTCACGATCATATGAAGACCAAGTTTTAATTAGGTATAGGTTATACTTCCAGGACTGGCAGGGCATGTATGGTTGCACCCCTCTAGGCCCAATCTTACGTTATGTTTATGCTAGGGACTAGTAGGGTATATATGGTTGCACCCTTCTTGTCCAATCTTACGTTTATGCTAATGGTTGATGTTGGATGCAACTCTAGCCCTACTGACCGCGTGACCCGCTAATCATCAGATGGGTTAGTTTTCGTTTAGGTCCTCTTCCTACCAGGGCGGAGGAACATACGTTGGAAGCATAACCGACCACCTCATGTGATTATAAGTTTATGTTTCGGGTCCCAATCATATATTTTCATGACATGTTGCATATGATTGTGCATTTGATCACTATCTTAAGTGAGAACTACTTACTGGGTGTATTATATACTCATCCTATTTTACAGACTTTGTAAGTAAGGACATAACTTATGTGGCATGACTGGACATCACTCAAGTGTCCAACCATCAAACTCACTATTTTGGTCATATAGGCATTTTGTTTCACTACGCTGATGTTTAAGGATCTTGGTGTTTTGTAAAATAAAATTTTGTATAATTTTGATACTTAATTCATCAAATTTTAGATGTGTTCTTTTGAAATTTTTACCAAAATGCATCCCATGATAGAAAATCTAAGTATGCATGTCGTAGCAGTCCGACCTTATTATGTAAGGATTTGGTCGTTAAAGTGGTATCAGAGCATTTGAGCTAAGTAGGCTCTACTGCATTAGAAGAGTCGTAGTATTTGATAGTTTGGCTTGTTAAGTAATGCCCACAGTTGTGTCAAATACGTTGGTATGTGGAATTTTCAAACAAGTAACCTAGTAAATAATTTAGTAAACATAAGTATGAGTTAAAAGAAAAATAAAATAAATAAAATAATAAAAGATAAATAAAAATATGTAGGATTAGATTACTTCCTTATTATGAAAGAATGTATGTACCAGATGCCACTACAACAAGCTCAACACAACGAGGTAGACCTTGAAGTGAATCCACAGGGGTTCAAAATCAAGGAAATGGACAAACGTTTTACGTGTTACTTACACCAGAAGCACTATACATACTAATATAGAATATGAGTAATGGAAGCATAACCTCATCCACCACACCAATAACCAATGATACAAATGACTCGAAAATCATTCGAAAATTCAGAAAGTTCAATCCTTCAACATTTGATGGATCATCTGTGGATCCAACTATAACAGAGAATTAGATAACAGAAATAGAAACTATTTTCCATCACATGAATATCCTAGAAGAACAGAAAGTAAATTGTGTCACCTTCATACTAAGAAGTGATGCAAAGTTTTGGTGGGAATCTACACAAAGAACAACGAATGGTTCGATTTCGTGGTAGCAATTTAGTCAGCCTTTTTACAAAAAGTATTTCCCATTGACAGTAAGATACTAGAAGGAAGTGGAATTTCTTAATCTTCATCAAGAGAACATGTTGGTGGCAGAGTATGAATGAAAATTCGATCATTTGTCTCATGTTGTTCTCCGGCTAGTAGACACAGAAGAGAAGAAGGTGGAAAAGTTTATCTAGGGATTCCTTTTCAAGGCACAGTCACTGCCTTCCGACACAAAGAGTATGCACTTGCCCTCAAGTCAACCTTACTCATGGAAGTAGATCTTGCTGCCAAAACCTTAATTCCTGAACGAGGATTCATGCCAAATCAAAAGAGGAAATTCAACCAACAAAGCTTCCAACATTCACAACGGCAAGCTAAAAATACCCAAGACACTCAGGGCGTACAATCACAACAGAAGAGCCAAATTTTCTCATATCCTAAATGCGGAAATTGTGAAAATACCATCAAGGGCAATGTCTTCTAAACTTAGGAGTATGTTTTCATTGTGGCCAGACAGGTCACTATGCAAAGGCTTGCCCAAAGCTCGTCACCCAAGTATCAACTGCTCAGACCACCCACCTACTAATAGCAAGGTTATCCAACAGTAGAAAGGACGAGTGTTTACTATTACACGTCAAGAGGCAGAGAACCAAGATACAGTTGTTACAGGTATATTACCCATCCTCGAGTATTATGCCTTCACTTTATTTGATTTGGGCTCTAGTCATTCATTCATCTCTACAACATTTGTAAAACATGCTCAACTAACATCAAAGCCCTTACGCTACATTCTATCCATAGCTACTCCTGTCAAAGTATCTATGTTGGCCAGCTCAGCGATGGAAAACTGCGAGTTGTCAGCATCAGGACATAAAGTAGGGGTGACTCTTATCATCCTAGACATAAGCGATTTTGACATAATACTAGGTATGTACTGGTTAGCAGCAACCTATGCAAGCATATATTGCCATAATAAAGAGGTCATATTCACCTTTCCAACAAGAACCAAATTTAAATTTAAGAGTTTAATATTACAATCAGCTCCAAGAATAATTTCAGCCTTAAAAACTAAACATTTGCTCAACCATGAGGCTTGGTCATATCTAGCAAGCGTGGTGGATTTACGAAACCAAAAAGATGAAATTAAAGCCATTCTTGTAATAAGAGAGTTTAATGATGTATTCCCAAAAGAGCTTCTAGGTGTACCACCTAGTTGAGAAATAGAATTCTGTATAGACCTAATTTTTGGAGCTGAACCAATATCTAAAGCACCATATAGAATGGCGCCTGCTGAGTTAAAAGAACTCAAAATACAATTACAATAATTGTTAGATAAGGGGTTTATACGCCCTAGCGTGTCTCCATGGGGAGCACCTGTTTTATTTGTTAAGAAAAAGGATCGATCAATGCGTTTATGTATAGATTATCGGGAGTTAAATAAGTTGACAATAAAGAATAAACACCCACTCCCACACATCGGTGACTTATTTGACCAATTACAAGGAGCCTCAGTATTCTTCAAATAGACTTACGATCTGGATATCATCAACTGCGACTCAAGGAATCTGATATTCTCAATACTGTTTTCCGAACAAGATATGGGCATTATGAATTCGGTGATATGCCCTTTGGATTAACTAATGCCCCATCAGCCTTCATGGACTTGATGAATAGAATTTTCAAGGACTATCTGGATAATTTCGTGATCGTATTCATAGATGATATCCTTGTCTATTCCAAGTCTGAGGAAAAACATGAAAAACATCTTAGGGACGTCCTTTCCATATTGAGAAATAAGAAGTTGTATGCCAAATTCTCCAAATGTGAGTTTTGGGTGCGACAAGTTGCCTACCTAGGGCATAATGTAAAACAAGAAGGAGTCTCAGTATATCCTGCAACAATCAGTGAGGTGCAAAGCTTTCTTGGATTGGCAGGATATTATAGACGATTTGTGAAGAATTTCTCAAGTATAGCATTACCCTTTACTAACCTCACCAAGAAGAATAATCCTTTTGTCTGGAACCAAGCATGTGAATAAAGCTTCCAGGAACTAAAAGAAAGATTAACTATAGCCTCTATTCTTACTATACCTGATGGATCAAGGGGTTTAACTGTCTACAATGACACATCAAAGAAAGGGCTTGGTTTTGTCTTGATGCAACACGATAAGGTAATAGCATATGCTTTAAGACAACTTAAACCTTATGAACAAAACTATCATGTTCATGACTTGGAGTTAGTCGTCGTTGTCTTTGTTTTAAAGATATGGAGACAATACTTATATGGAGAAAAGATCCAAATCTATATAGATCACTAAAGCATTTAGTACGTCTTTACCCAAAAGGAGTTAAATATGAGGCGACGAAGATGACTAGAATTGGTCAAAGACTACGACTATGATATCATTTATCATTAAGGAAAAACTAACATTGTAGCTGATGCTCTTAGCCGAAAGTCAGCTCACACGATAGCTCTAAGTACCATCTCCAAACACATAACGAATGACCTGGAAAGTGCTGGGATCTCACTAATACCATAAACCATCACAACTCGAATAGCACAGCTAACTGCAAGTCCTACTTTAAGGAAAAGGATAATTGATGCACAACAAACCGATAAATACCTAAACAAATGATTGCGGTTAGAGAATGGAGAAAACAGTGAATTCTCTATAGTCCTAAACTCTTCATTTCTCTACCGTGGATGTCTATGTGTACCAGATGATGAAGAAATCAAGAAAGAAATACTGAAGGAAGCCCACGAGTCATTCTTTTCAATACATCCTAGGAGTACCAAGATGTATTAAGACCTGAAGGCACATTATTGGTGGCGTAACATGAAAAGGGACATAGATGACTATGTAAGTAAATGCTTGGTTTTTCAACAAGTGAAAGCTCTCCATCCTCTTAATGTTCCAGAATGGAAATGGGAGCATATTTCCATGCATTTCATCTTAGGACTCCCAAGAACTATTAAAGGCCACAACATGATTTGGGTGATTGTAGATCGACTCACCAAGTCGGCCCATTTCTTACCCTGCAAGGCCATTCATACTACAGAAGCACTAGCTCAAATGTACTTAAAGAAGATTATCCGATTGCATGGAATCCCAGTATCAATTGTTTCCGACCGGGACCCTCGTTTTGTTTCCAAGTTCTGGAAGAGTTTGCAGAAAGCAATGGGCACCCACTAAATTTCATTATAGCCTTCCATCCACAAACTGATAGCCAGACAAAACGAGTTAATAAGATCCTAGAAGATATGTTGAGAGCATGCGCTTTGGATTTTACAAGAGCGTGGAATTCACAACTGCACCTTATAAAGTTTGCCTTTAATAATCGTCATCAGGCGACAATAGGTATGGCTCCCTTTGAAGCCTTACATGGAAAGAAGTGCAGATCCCCGGTACATTAAGATGAAGTAGGGAAGCAGACGCTATTGGGACCTAAATTAGTGCAGCAACCAACAGAGACAATTAAGTTAATTCGGGAAATAATGCGAACAACTCAAAGTAGACAAAAGATTTATGCTGATAATCGTCGAAAAGAGTTGGAATTCAAAATAGAAGATCACATATTTCTAATGGTAGCACCAATAAAAGGCATTATGCGTTTCAGACGAAAAAGCAAACTTAACCCTTGCTTTATTGGACCTTTTGAATTATTGGAGTGTGTTGGCCAAGTAGCTTATCGATTAGCATTACCACCAACCCTTTCTACAATACATAATGTTTTTCATGTATCGATGCTTCGGAAATACATGTCTGACCTATCTCATGTAGTAAACTATGAACCCCTACAAATAAGTGAAAACTTGGAATATGAAGAGACTCCAATCTGCACCCTTGTAAGAGAGAAGAAGTCACTTGGTAATCAGGAAATAAGTTTAGTGATGGTTATCTGGAGAAATCAGCAAGTAGAAGAAGAAGAAATGATGACCAAATACATTAACTATTTAAGAACCAAGAAACTTTCGAGGACAAAAGTTCTTAAGAGGGGAAAAATGTAACAACTCAAGTTGTATACAAACATTATAGGAAATTAGATAATGAATGTTAATTAAAATTCAGGATTAAATCTAGATATTAGTAAACAAGTTCTAATTTTAAGCCACTAGGTTTAAAATTTGGCCTACAAATCTTGTTGGGCATTAGATAAATAATAAATATAATATTTATTTGAAAATTATGCAAATATCCAAGTAAAAAAAATCTAGAAAATAAAATAATGACAATATAAGAACAATATAAGAACATTTTGAAGAGAATGGAAAATAATAATAATAATAATAATAATAATAAATAATATGTAGAAGGTTTAAGATAATAATGATACATTTTTTTTTAAAAAAAAAAAGAGAGATAAATATAAAAGAAGATAAACATTAAAAAAAAAGAGACAAATATAAAAGTAGATAAACTTTAAAAAAAAAAAAAAGATAAACATATAAAAAAGAAGAGAAGAAGATAAATGTAAAAGAAGATAAACATAAAAAAAAAAAAAAAAAGATAAATATAAAAGAAGATAAACATTAAAAAAATAAAGAAAGAAAGAAAGAGAGAAAGAAAAAGATAAACATTAAAAAAAAAAGAAAGAGAAGAAGATAAATATAAAAGAAGATAAACATAAATAAATAAATATATATAATAAGATAAACATTAAAAAAAAAAAAAAGAAGATAATATATAAAAGAAGATAAACATAAAAAAAGAAAGATAAATATATATATATAAAAGGAGAGGTAGGTTAAAACTTCCCTTTTCCTCTAAATAGGGAAGTGGCGTACTTTGTTAACGAAAAAAAAAAAAGAAGCAAGAGCATTTTAAGACCAAACCATAAGGAATAATTAGAATTGCAGTTAAGGTAAGTAGTTTATCTCACATTCTCGTTAAGTGTTTTATGGTAGTGTACCTTTGATATGTTGTTTTATTATGTTCTTATTGTTATGTTGCGTTATATGTTTAAAACATGTTTCTCTAAAAGGGATCCCATGTATTATGTTTGTTCACGATCATGTTAAGATCAAGTTTTAATTAGGTATAAGTTATACTTCCAGGGCTGGTAGGGCATGTATAGTTGTACCCCTCTAGGCCCAATTTTACATCATGTTTATGGTAGGACTAGCAAGGTATGTATGGTTGCACCCCTCTAGTCCAATCTTACGTTTATGCTAATGGTTGATGTTGGATGTGACTCTGGCCCTACTGACTGCATGACCCGCTAACCATTAGATGGGTGAGTTTTCGCTTAAGTCCTCATCTTCCTACTAGGGCAGAGGAACTTATATTGGAAGCATAACGGACCACCTCATGTGATTATAAGTTTATGTTTTGGGTCCCAATAATATGTTTTCATGACATGTTGCATGTGATTGTGCATTTGGTCACTACCTTTAGTGAGAACTACTTACTGGGTATATTATATACTCATCCTATTTTAGACTTTGTAGGTGAGGACAGTGGCATGACTAGATGTCGCTCAAGGGGCCAACCATCAAACTCACTATTTTGATCATATAGGCATTTTGTTCCACTACGCTAATGTTTAAGGATCCTGGTGTTTTGTAAAATAAACATTTTGTATAATTTTGCTTAAGTAATAAAGTTTTAGACATGTTCTTTTGAAATTTTTATCAAAACGCATCCCATGATAGAAAAATCTAAGTATGCATGTCGTAGCGGTCGGACCTTATTATGTAAGGGTGCGATCGTTACAGTGTAATCAATTTGGTCTCCACAATAGTCATTTTCAATGAACATTCCCTGTAAATTTATAATTTTTTTTAATATTTCTTGAAAATTAAACTGTTAAACGCAAATAAGTTTCAATTAATCAATCAAAACTACTTGCCTTTAAGTAATATCGAAAACGCCTTCCACTAGCAGCTATCGACACTGATCGGTGTGCGACGACTTTCTTCAGAGCATTCTCATTGTTTGGAGGTACATTCTCATATCCATCAATTTTCATTCTCTTATTACCTTATTAAATCAAACACATAATGAGAATTGTTCCCGAATCACATGCAAGGCAATTTCCATTTTCGGCATGGTAGGGATAATTTTCCTTAGTTGTGATCCCATCGTTTTCCATCATGAATTCAAGAGCAAGGTCATAAAATCCTACACCGCAACCTCCATCTCTATAATCACAATCCACTACTTCCTTCTCTGATAGAGATACTAGCTTGTTGGTTTTGATTTAGTGAATTCATTCCACTACAGTCACCGCTGCAAACGCCCAACAACTTTCTACAAACATATATTCAAATTCGTTGATTTAGTTATCTATGAGGTTGAATATTCAAAGAAAAATTCAAAAATAATTATTACCACAACTGCCTAGGTTCTTGATGTCATTGACAGCTCCTTTTTTTCTCCACTCGATCGAAGATGGAAGATCCTTAATGTGCTCATACATGAACCCACCAACACGGCCACTACTAGCAGCTTCTGTTTTCTTATCGTGTAAGTTTTCGTAGTACTTAATATTGGAGTTAACATGTGTGTTAATAAACTCATCATCGGACATATTCATGAACTGGTTCAATTTCAACTTTAATGATTTGTTCATTTAGTTCACTTTGAACAAATACTTCACATTATCTTTGATACCTTGAAACAATCGTGTATCTGCCTTCCATTCTTTGAGATTCTATGGTGGCTACCTCATCTCTTATATAGATGCCATACACTTTCTTCGGATTCTAACTCTTTCGCTTCAAATTTAAAGCTCTCACATTATCCAAAAGTTAGAGCAATCCAAACAAGAGGAACAATAAGAAATTTCATAATGGCCATTGTGATATGAGATTTGAGTAATAGGATGGGTAAAGAAGCTTTTGGTTGAGTTATTTTCCAGGTATAGACCATTTATATAGACGTGTTACTCAACTGGCTCACTCATATTTTAGAATTTTCTTTTAGATATTTAAATGGGTAGTTTTATTTGTTTATAAAAAAAACAATATAGATTTTTAAAAATTAATTAATTATATGTGTAAGTTTCATTTGTAGAGGCCCTCAATGAGCCCGTGACTGCCCAAATCAAGATAAATTGAGTGCATTGATCGCAGATGAGAGACAGGGGGAGAAGTTCCCTTCTTAGCCCCCGTATGCTTCACACATTCAGTCTTTCTTCTCCCTTACGTGATAGGGCTCTAAAGCCAAGTGCTTGCTTCAGTTATAGCCCTGAATTGAATGGGGTTTAAATAATTTAATTTTTTATTATTTTATTTTATATAATATAGTCCTAATAAAGATGTTAATAATTAATTTTGACAGTGCTTTTGCTTTTAAATCGAATGAACATCTATAGGATTCCTTCATGATTTTCTGTCCTATTTAGTTAAAAATATTCATTGCTATTATTATCCTTTATTATTATTTTTGTATGTTGAGATTTTCTTATTTAATCGACAGGGGTGGACTCTAGACTCTTTTCCATTTTTTTAAATATATATATTTTTATATTTCCTAAATTTTATTGTTAAACAATTAGTTGGGTTCTTTTATTGATATTTGAATAAGTGGTCTTATTTTTTCAAAATTTAGAATGAAATTTCTTAAAAGTAACAACAAATATATACATTTAAAACTAATTACCAATAAAACTTTTTAAAGAATTATAAACTAATTGATTATCTAGTTATTGTTATAATTTTATTTTATATAAGATAGTTGTGTGGATAAATACTTTAGTGACTAATTTGATGTTTATCAACATTAGTTATAAGTATCACTCATGCTATGAATTACATAGATAATAAAAATTAATAATATTTTTGGAAGCCTTTAAAAATATTTTATTGCTTATATATAACAGATTGTATATTTTTTTTTATATTTGCAAGGAGTATTTTCTTTTTGATAATTACAAAAGAAAGTAAATAAGAATGCTTGGGTAGAAGTAAAGACATCGTCAATGGTAACATTTCTTTAAGTACCCTAAATATAGGGTTATGATGATTTAAACATATGAATTCATAGTCCTTTAAAACTAAGTTTTCAT
Source organism: Benincasa hispida (assembly GCF_027475165.1). Classification (NCBI taxonomy): domain Eukaryota; kingdom Viridiplantae; phylum Streptophyta; class Magnoliopsida; order Cucurbitales; family Cucurbitaceae; genus Benincasa; species Benincasa hispida. The sequence continues at coordinate 14,528,404 of NC_143481.1, forward strand.
TTGGTAACTATTTAGATAACGAGTACAATAATAGAGTATAATTATGAGTTATTTTAGCTTTTAGCAATTGTTTGTTGTGTTAAATTATAATTTTATAGATTTTTATAAACAAAATCAAGCTCATAATGGTGATAGAATATATGGTGATGCTAATCTAATGATAAGGTGATAGACTAACTAATTTTGTGATGTCATTGTGATGATGGAATTGGAGTAATTGGGAAGGATAAACAAGCTTTTAGATAGTTAAGATTTTAGACAACTTATATTATATAAAAATGGTTTTGTCATATATATGGTACAACTTATGAGATCACCTTTGACGGTTTTTTTTTTTTTTTTTTTTAATTCTAGCATAATGGTTAAGATTTACTTCCTTCATTGTAAGTTTAATTTTATTTTTTAATTGGCTAGGTTGTTGAGTGTTTAAAGTGTTGAGTAATTGGTTGATTTTTTTTTAATACTCAATTGATTGAATTCAATACGTTAATGTTTTAAGATTTTCTTTTTAGATATTTAAATTAGGGGTGCAATAAAAAATATAAAAAAAACCAAATACATCCAAACCAATTCAAATCGATCCAATGGTTTAGTTTATAATATAAAATTAGAAATATTGGTTTGTATTTGGAGAAAACAAAAATGAATTGATTCGGGTTGGTTTTTTATTAAAAAACCAATCAAAACCGAACCAAACTAATGATATATATATCCTATAAAGTAAACTCTTCATTAAGTATTTTTTTAGTATTTTAATTATTATGACGTATGTATATTTGATGTTTAGATAACAACCAATTATTATGGAGCATGTATGTTATATATATATAGAGAGAGATAGATAGATTAATGGCAAGAAAATCAATTTATTGGTTTTGTTCTTTATTGGACATTGATTTGGTGTCCTTCTTTGTAAAACCCATTAGTTAGGTTTGGTTCTTGGTTGACTCCAAAACCGACAAAATTGAACCGTCTATCACCCACCATTTAAATGAGTAGTTTTGCTAGTTTAAAATATATATTTTAAAAACAATTCCAATCAAGTTTTTTTAAACTTTTTTTGATAAATAAATAATTTAAATAATTGTAATTATATAGTTTTATTTTGAGATAAACAAGAATAAAATGGTTTTGTTAGATATCTATCTATATTATCTAAAAGGAATATAGGGAGAAACAATAGATTTTTTCTTTTACCCTTTAAGTGATGATCATATTGATATCTTAAGTAATTTCCTCTAATATCTTATTCAAGATTTTTTTTTAAAAAAAAAAGTCATATTTAATCTCTAATATCTACTCTACCTTAAATAAATTAGAGAAAATAAATTAAAAATAAATCACATTTTATCATCTTATCTCTTATTTACAATTTTTTTTTATAAAAAAAAAAAAAAGTCATATATTATCTCTAATAATCTCTACTCCACATTGAGGAATTAAAAAAAAAAAAAAAATCAAATCAAATCATGATTTGAGATCTAAATTTTCTCGATAAGCTAATTTCAACCTTTGATTTTTCATCAGGTATCTCATTTCCTTTTTTTTTTTTTTTTTATAGAAATTTTATTGTAGATTTTTTTTAAAAGAATTTTGTAATCCCAATATTTTTTCCAATATTTCTTTTTCTCTCTTTAAAAAGTTTAATTTCCCTGTTTCAAGTATGTCTTCTATCTTCTATGAGAAGATAACACACCTCTCTCTTTCTCTTTTTTGGTTGATGTATGTCATCTTTTTTTCATTTTTCAAATTTTTCACTTTTTAAGTTTATATAAACATGTAGAGGTATTTAATGTAACAATTTTTATAGGCTTTTGTAGTTTTTCTTTTTCTATACATACATATCCTAAAATGTTGTAGAAGGTGGAGAAAAAAACCTTGCTTTTGAAGTTAAGAAATTTCTCAAAATTCGAGCAATTAAGAGGCTATCAAAGTGACATAGAAGATAGAAATTGTTTTTATGTTTTTGTAGTTTTCTTTTCACATTTTAAATTTTGTAAATCCATACCAATGAGTTTAGGGGTTTATAATAATTTTTATTATTTCTACATGTTTTTTCTTTTTTTCTTTTTTCGATTTTTTTTAAATACACACAAATTCATCTTTGTATAATTTTAAAACAATTTGTAAATCAAAATAGAGTTTAGTTTTAAGAGTTTATGTATGCATAAAAAACAATAATAATATTTTGGTTTAAATTAAAAATTAAAAAAGTTAAAATTAAGAGCATAACCAAATCATTCTTTGAAAAATAAAAATTTAAACGAAAATAGAAAAATAGAATATCTTCATTTAAATTAAAGTTTAAAATTAAGAGAACGATCAAATCATCCCATTCAAAATGAATAAAATATAGAAAATGTCACGGTTTAATTTGAAGTTTAAAATTAAGAGTGTAATCAAATCATCTAAAGGATTTGTAAAATCCGAATTCTAATTACTTTAAGTAATGAGATGTCTCCTAATGAGTTAAAAGCCATATTTTAGAGGGTTAGAGGATGGAAGCAAGAAGAAATAAGCTCTTTTGTGCTAAGTGTAAACCCCGAATTCTAAGTTCCTAAACAAGTATGTTTAGCCAAAAGAATGATATATTAAATATTTAATAAGTGAAAATTCTTATTATTTATAGAAGTTGTGGAGAAAGAAAAAAAAACACATCAAATAAAGAAACTCACTTATTGGTTTGGCACGTGGCTGTTAATCCTTGAATTCGGGAGGCGGCAGAAAGATTAAAAGGAAGAGGAACTTCGAAAGCTTGGTTTCGGCAATCTACATGAGAAAATTTAGTGAAATTGGTGTTATTTGAAAGATGGGAGAATCTAGTTTTCAAGGTTGTCTTGCCGCAGAAAGATTGCAAGAACAGAAAATGATGAAATTACAAAAGAGACAGAATCTCGAGTTAATCAGGGCCCGAGGTGAAGATTGAATGCTCTAGGATAAACTATAAAGAAGTTTTGACTGAAAATTTAAGGTAAGAATTAACTCAATTCTAAACATGTTTGTAGAAGGAAGTTTCTTCAAAAGAGGTCTAGATTTTGAGTTATGAATTTTTAAAGTTGTAATAGAGAATCTATGCATAAGCAGACACTTGGGAAGAACAAGCAAACAGCTGACCGTGGAGATTATAACGAGATTTTATGATGAGGATCTCGCTAATGAAGAAAATCTCGCTAATTTTGTGATGAGGATCTCTCTCTAGAAGGGAATCTCGCTAGAAATTGGGCTGAATCTCACTGGAAAGGTGAGTATCGATGAAAGGATCTCGCTCATGTGGAGGATCTCGCTCATGAGGATCTCACTTATGAGAAGAATTCACTCATGCTGAGTATCTCGTTGGTAAAGCTGTCTTTGATGATGAAAGTTCTATTTGAGGTATTTTGCTAGTAATTCTAAGTAGTTTAATCGAGAATTATGTCCTTTCAGACCAAGAAGAGCTAGGAGAGGCGTATAACCCGTTAAGAGGCCAACGAGCTGTGAGTGACTATGTGATGAATTGATGTTTTAATGATTTAGAAACCATGATTTCCTTGAAGTTATTTCTCATGTTACATGTTAGAAACTATGATTTCTTTGAAGATATTCCTCATGCTAAGTGTTTAAATGAAGTGCCAAGCAACGTATTTGTGAAACTGTTTCTCATGCTAAGTAAAGCATGTTTTCCATCGAATTGACATGATGTAAATATGTTATCTTGTCCAAATACTTTCAGCATGTTTAAGTAACTCTATTTTTATGATGAACTAGTATGATGGATGAACTAGTATGATGATTTGAGCACTAAGCCTTAGTGTTCAACTAAATGTTTATGACTAGTTTTACTTAAAACGCGATACCGAAGGACATTTGAGAAGGTATGCATCCAACCAGATACCGAAGGATATTTGAGAAGGTATCTGACCAACTTGGTACCGAAGAACATTCGAGAAGGTACCGGACCAACTTGATACCGAAAGACATTTGAGAAGGTATCTTAGCAACTCGATACTGAAGGACATTTGAGAAGGTATCTGAGCAGAAGTACCCAAGGTATGACGGTACTCAGTTATAACCACGTGCACATAGGTAATACGACGTTGAAGGATTGAGCAAAAAGGATCTCCTCGACTAAGGGTGACGTTGAGGGTTAGATCTAGTAGTTCACTCTCAACTAAGGATAAAGGCAGTCATATCTTCTCTTAGGCTAGAAGGATAGTTTAGAATTGCTAATGCTTATGAATGTTTATCAATGCATGATGTTACTAATGTATGAGTTTTTCAAGTATGTTTTCCATATCTAACGCATGCTAATAGTTTTATTTTATATAATATAGTTATGGATATATTTTAATGATTAATTTTGATATTTACTAAATGTAGTTATAAGTATCGCTCATCAATAAATTTTGTGATGAATTATATAATTTATAAAAATTCAAAATTTTTTCATCCAATAAAAATATTTTATTCTAAACACATGCCATATTATTAAATGCTGGTCACATTTGAACATCTTCATCACACATTTAAATTTTTCGGTAATCTCATGTTAATAACATTAAAATAACATATCCAAAGGAAAAAAATTATATTAATCTTGAAAACTAGTTTGACATCATAGCTTGTTGATTTGATTATTCATGGGTTGCCTGAACTGGCCTTATAGGCCCGACAACTTTTTATATTAAACTTATTAAAGAAATTTTAGTTTTTATAATTCCAAAAGAAAGTATCTAATTTAGAGTACACGATCTAGGAATGTGAATAAGCTTGGGAAATGGGGAATAAGCTAATGTTTAATGGGCTGATGAGTTGATTTGCCCATGCTCATTTGACCAATGACATGATGTGGTGATTTATTATTATTGTTATTATTTTTTTTTATTATAGTATACTAGTTAGAATTTAGATCATTAATGTTGTGAAATTTAAGAACACAACGGGAATACAGATATAAAGAAAATATAATATAATAATATATAAATATAATATAAATAAATAAATATAAAAAATAAAATAAAATAAACTAACTAAAATTATGAAAATTAGATAATATGAAAAATTGAGTGGAATTTTAAGGTGGGTTTCTTACCAATGTATGTTATTTCAAGATCCACCAAATGCTACTATATTGGATGATACTATGTATAAGTGATTGAATGACACATGGACAACATATATTGTAAGGGAAAAAAGACATTTGGCATTGGACACTAAGCATGGGCATTTAATACATATTTATAATATTTATAATACTTCCCTTTATTTCTCTTTAGATGCCCATTATAAATATATGAAATATGTATTGTTAAAACCTTACTAGAAAAAATACAATGGGAAAAAATCCTAATGAAGAAAAAAGAGTACATATTTCATATAATCTGATAATCCTAAAAGAATATAATATATTCGTTCCCCTCATGAAAACATCATTTGAGATCTCTGAATCGCCGAATTCCAATGGTGTGCACCAAATTCTCAAAAGTTGCAGTACGTAATGCCTTTGTAAATAAGTTGCCAGGTTATTCTTCGAACAAATTTGTTGTACAGTGATTCACCATTTTCTTCAAGATCATGAGTGTAGAAAATTTTCGATGAAATATACTTTGTTCTATATCCTTTAATATATCTTCTTTTGATTTGGGCTATAGTGTTGTCTACGTATAATATTGTTGGAAGATTTTTATTAGAAGACCAGTCACATGTTTTACGAATGTGCTAAGTTATTGATCTTAAGCATATACATTCTCGACCAGCCTCATGAATTACAAGGATTTCAGCGAGAAAGTGGCCATTATGGTCTGTTTCACCAATCGCCATGATATAGCAATTTCTCCACATGTGAACAAATAACCTGTTTGAGATCTAGCTTTATGTGGATCACATAAATATCCAAAATCAGCATAATCAACTAGATCAAAATTTGATTTATTTGAATGATATAAAACTATATCAATTGTTCATTGGAGATAACAGGGAACATGCTTAAGTCTATTCCAATGTCTTTTTAGAGAATAATTATATCTCGCTAATATATTTACTGAAAATATAATATTTGGACTTGTATTATTAGTAAGATACATAAGTGCACTAATTGCACTAAGATATGGTACTTCAGGACTAAGAAGTTCTTCGTTATTATCTCGAGGTCGAAACATATCTTTCTTTACATTTAGTGAACAAACTTCTATTGGAATATTAAATGGATGTGTTTTATTCTTTTGAGTTCTTTAACTCATATTCTTTCTTAAGATATTATATTGCCTTTAAAAACTCCTCCAGAGTTCCAATTATATTTAAGTCATCAACATATAGTTATAATAACAAATCTTGTCTGTGATTTCTTTATAAAAACACACTGACATATTGGATTATTTTGATATCATTCTTTCAACAAATATCCACTCAGATGATTGTACCACATCTATCCTGATTGTTTCAGTCCATATAGTGATCTATAACTTTATTGAATACAATTCTTGGGAATTTGATCTATATGTTTCAGGCACCTTAAATCCTTATGGGATTCTCATATAAATTTCATTATCAAGAGATCTATATAAATATGCTATGACTAAATGCATGTCCATACTTTCATACATAGTCAGGCCAATTAAATATCCTAGAGTAATTGCATCTACCACTAGAGAATATGTCTCCTTATAATCAATACCTGATCTTTGTGAAAAACCTTGTGTAACTAGTCTTGCTTTATATTCTGGGACCTCATTATTTTCATTTCTTTTTCTCACAAATACCCATTTGAATCCTACAGATTTGACATCTACTGGTCCAAAAATCTGACGTATTGAGAGTGAGTTTAGTTCTACCTTGATTGTTTCTTTCCACTAAAGCCATCTCTTTTATATCGACATTCTTCAATAGATTTTGGTTCAGGATCCTCATTTTCAGATATAATATCAAGATCAACATTATACACAAAAATGTTGTCAATAACTACATAAGTTCAGTTCCATCTCCTGTCATGACATAGTTTATTGAAATCTCATTATTATCTTTATGTATTCCATCTTCCTAATTAGTCATGTCATGAATTTCTTCATGTGTATTTACATCCTCAACCAAGTCTTCTTGACTATTAATTATTTTTCTTTTTCGAGGATTTTATCTTTGAAACCCACTGGTCTACCACGTTTCTGGCGTGTTCCAGACTCATTAGTGACAACTTGCAATTGGTATATGACTTAGTTACTTTCTTTGCATCTATAAATGCATATGATTTGCTATATTTTGTAGACGAATTATTTTTTGAACTTCAAGTTCACAGTGATATGTACAAGGATCTAAATGAAATAATAACGATGCATTCCATGTAATTTCTTTTTCCAACTTAATTCCTCCCCTTAATGTCGGAATTTTGTCTCACTAAAATGACAATCAACAAATCGTGCAATAAATACATTACTCGGGGGTTCGAGATATTTAATAATTGATGGAAATCATATCCAACATATATTCCTAACCTTCTTTGAGGACCCATCTTAATATGTTGTGGTGGAGCAATTGGAACATATCCCGCACATCCGAAAATTCTTAGATGGGAAATATCTGGCTTCTAGCCATAAGCTAATTGTAATAGCAAGTACTTATAATAAGTTACATATTGGAAGGTACTAATGTGCAGCGGAAGAAACCATGATCCAATTTTGGCAAAAAAGAAAACATGCTTCAACAGAAAAAAATGAGTTTTCAGACATACCTTTGAAGAACTTCCTCTAAGCTTCAATTCAGTTGCAAATCTCCATAGGATATTGTAGACCACTCCAAGATCTTTTCGACTATTCTCTTGGAGCTCAAGATTGAGTAATGGAACTCAAAATAAGCTGAAATTAAGGAAATTTGGAGAAGTTCACAGCAGCAACCATGTAGAAGAACACCCTTCTTCTCTCAACTTTTTCTTAGAATTTTGTTCGGTTATTATCTTCAAAATACTCCAAAATCTTCTATATATTGCAGACATTCATGCAAAGAAGTTTGCTACATGAGATGCACCTCATGCTTAGAGTTAATGAAGAGTTAAAATAGGTTGTTGGTGAGCTAGTTCATGAAGTAAATGGAAAATTAATTTTTCCAACTTTGTGTTTTTCTTTTCTTTTTCTATTTTATCAAAATTGATTTCAAAAATCAATTTTATTTAATAAAACTGAAAATATTATTTAATTTAAAAAATTAATTTTCTTTAATAAAATTAATAAATGATTATTTAGACAATTTAAATAATTCTAATTAATTTAATATAAAATATTAAATTATTTTTTTAACACAATTCCATCTTCAAATATTTAAATTATATTTAAATATTATTTCTCCAGCTTCATTTAATTCTAACTTGAACACTTCAAATTAACTTATCACGCTATTCTAGAGCTTATCCATTTACAAGCTAGTAGGGGGACCTCGTGGACCTACAGATCATGGGCTCCAACGGTCCGAGATTAATCGGCTAAACTCATTAGATCGATCTAATCCTCATTCATTAACTAATGGGTGGCTCCACTAAAGCCCATAGCTGAACTCCACTCACTGTAGATATATTATGTCCACTCGATATATCCATGATTAGTAAGTTAACCTTTCACAGGCCGTTCATAATAACGGCTGGGTCAAATCTCTGTTTTACCCCAGAAATTACCTCTTGTTTCTTAAGTTCCACTGATCCCCTAATGAACAATTTATTTGTGATCTAATCAACAAACCGAATCCCTCTCAGGCCAATGAGAGGGTGAAGCCTCTTGTTCAAGACCCAGAATCAGCACTTGAATCGAACAACCTCTCTACTAACCCTAATCGGGTAGGAATGAATTCCTTCTTGCACCCTATGTTCCCAACTATTCATTTGATCTTATCCTCAAAATGGTAAGCTTATTGAGCAGAGGCAATTGTCTACTCTCACCGTTTGTAAATCAATGGATAATCCCGAACAAACAGGAGTTCATAGTTAGCTTAGGATTAAGGTTAAGTTACCTAGGTCATCACTTTGAAATAGTCAGTATTAAACAGTAAACAACGTTATAAAGTAAGAGTGACAGGTTTTGTAGTCCGATCTTGCACAAAACTCATTTGCACAGGACACCCCCACTTCTTATGTCTCAACATGCACGAATTAGGATCACTTCGTATGTAGCACTTTACAACTCTTTGTAACAACTACAGAGTAGGCCACATCCAGTAGTGTTACCAGAATAAGGTACCTAACCTTATTCATATACTATAGATCATTTTGACTATTTACTCGAATCTGATCCACTTGTATGTCTCCATATAAAGTTCAAGTACACATATAATAGTTAAGGGACTTTATTGGATTTCTAAAAAATAATATATTCAACAACAACTTTATTGAATTCTCAGAATATGTTCTAATGTTTACAAAACCATGAGTTTTAGGACATAAAACACAACACTACCAGCCTAATACGTACAAGTGATAATACATGCAAAATAACATGTCCTTATACAGATGTAGGAAGCTTAGCTCTCATAAGTAATGGTCTTGCAATTAATTGCAAACGTTTTATAAATGATTATACTAAACCATTTTGTGTATGAACATGAGCTACAAGATGTTCAACACTTATCCTAGTTGACATACAATAATTATCACAAGCTTGTGATGTAAATTCACCAGTATTATCAAGACGATTGGACCTAATTGTATAATCAGGAAATTGTACTCTTAACTTAATTATTTGAGCAAGTAATTTTACAAATGCAAATTTTTGCCTTGATAATAAGTATACATGCGACCATCTGCTGGATGCGTCTATTAATACTATAAAATATTCAAATAGTCTATTTGGTAGGTTAATAGGTCCATATATATACCATGATTTCGTTCTAAAAATGCAGGTAATTCAGTCCCCACTTTGACTAATGATGGTATAATGATTAATTTTCCTTGAGAGCAAGCATCACATGATAATTCATTAGATTGAAGAATCTTCTGGCTCTTCAATGGGTGTTCATTTGAAATCTCAATAATTTTTCTCATCATTATGGATCCTAGATGACCCAATCGGCCAGGCCAAATTGTAAATATGTCTGAATTCATGAACTTCAGGTTCATTGTTGTATATGTTTCAATTACTCATATATTAGTATAATATAATCCAGAAGATAAAACAGACAACTTTTCCAATATATGTTTTCATTTGAGATAGTAAAGATAATATATAGATACTCCACATTATTCTCACTATCAGTTTTAATATGATAACCATTGTGACGTATATCTTTAAAACTTAGAAGATTTTTCTTTGATTGACTAGAGAATAATGCATTATTAATTATAAATTATGTTCCTCTAGGAAAAATAATATTTGCTTTTCTAAAACCTTCAATCAAGTTTTTAGAACTTGATATTGTATTTACTTTTACTTTCAGAATTATCAATTTGAAAAAGTTTTTTTTTATTTGTAAGTATTGTGTGCGTAATTGCACTGTCTGCTAAACATAGATCTTCTTTGCTCATTTTTTAGTCACCCAACATATGAAAATGATCCAGGTTTCTTCATTACAAGAAAATAATTACAATAAGAAAAACAATACTTGGAATATACAAAAGTTAACATTTACTAAAAAAAATATGAAGATAGATAAAATAAAAAAAAAAACAATATTAAGTCTAGATATTCTCAAAGTCAAAAGAAACACTTGATGTTCTATCAACTATGTCAATTTTCTCTTTAGAAAATTCAAAGAAGTCTGTCACATCCAAAATTGTCATATGGGATGGGTCAAATATATCATTATCCTGGTATGCAAAATTTTCTACCACATTTTCCCTTTTTTCTTTTAGGGAGACTTGATAGAGATCAACTAAGTATTTTGATATACGATAGGTACGTGACCAATGTCCAGTTATTCCCCATCGAAAACATTTATTTTCAACACTCTTTGAACTCTTATCTTATTGAGTTTTTTCTTTATGATCATCATTTTGCATGGTACATTTGAAATTCAGATGATTAGAACGATCACTACGAATAATTGTTACGTTTAAGCATAACTTCCATACCAAGATTAGCACGGTTAATAATATCAACCCAGGTATTAATTACAGACCTTGACTATCAACTACAGATTGGTTGAAATTGAAACCATTTAAGTTGAAAGCCATAGTGCTAATACCTAAAGCGGTGAACCAGATACCTACTACAGGCCAAGCAACTAGGAAGAAATGTAAAGAATGAGAGTTGTTGAAACTAGCATATTGGAAGATCAATCAGCCAAAATAACCATGAGCAGCTACGGTATTATAAGTTTCTTCCTCTTGACTGAATTTGTAACCTTCATTAGCAGATTCATTTTCTGTGGTTTCCTTGATCAAACTAGAAGTTACCAAGGAACCATGCATAACACTGAATAGGGAGCCGTCGAATACACCAGCTACACCTAACATGTGGAATGGGTACATAAGGATGTTGTGCTCAGCCTGGAATACAATCATGAAGTTGAAAGTACCAGAGATTCCTAGAGGCATACCGTCAGAAAAGCTTCCTTGACCAATTGGTTGAGATTCGTGATTCTTCATCAATAACTCGTTGTTTTGTTTGGTCACGAGACGACATGAAATTAGTTCAGAATATTGTTCAAAACCCGTGTCTCGAAAATGCTGCTGCATGAGCATATTCGAGACATGAAATGTAGAAAATGTCTTTTCTAACATATCAACATCAATAATTTTCTCTCAGCATAACAATAATTTTGAATTAATTTTAAATAATGAGGAATTGTAGTCACTTATTGATTTAAAATCTTGTAATCTTAAATGCATCCACTCATAACGAGCTTTAGGAAGAATAACTATTTTTTGATGATCATATCTTTCTCTCAATTTTTTTCACAAGATACGAGGATCTTTTACGGTAAGATACTTCATTTTCAATCCCTCATGGAGATGATGATGAAGGAAAATCATAGCTTTTACTTTGTCCTAATTGGATGTCGTATTTACATCTTTAATTGTTTCTCCCAAGTTCATAGCATCCAGGTGGATTTCAACATCGAGCACCTATGACAAATAATTACTACCATTAATGTTAAAAGCTGCTAATTCCAATTTTGTAAGGTTTTTCATGCCAACACTATCACAAAACATTGTATTTATATTAGAGATTTAATATGTACTAAATATGAAAAATTTTAAAATTTTAATTTATTAATTATAGTAAAGAGAAAAAAATCAACCTACCTTTAATGAGGGAAGCGACAAGAGCTCGTTCTGATAACGTATTGTGAAGTTGAGGAGCACAATGTGAATATGGATATAGAGAAAATATAATATAATAATATATAAATATAATAATAATAAATAAATAAATAAAATATAAAATAACTAAAATTATGAAAATTTAGATAATATGAAAAATTGAGTGGAATTTTGAAGTGGATTTTCCACCAAAGTATGTTATTTCAAGATCCACCAAATGCATAGGTAAAGTGGCAAGTAGGATGTGCTACACTTTGGACACTATGCATAAATGGTTGAATGACACATGAACAACATATATGGTAATGGACAAATGACTTTTGACATTGGACATTAAGTATGAACATCTAACACCTATTTATAATATTTATAATAATTAATATTAATATTAATATTTTTTTTCAACGTTAACCAATTGGTTGAATTATAATAATTCTTTAATTAAGCTATTTATATAGACGTGTCAATTTATCACTTTCTCCAAAGAAAATTAGTGTCGTTATAGTTTTTTTTTCATGATCCTAGGACACTTGTAACTCGTTAATTTTAATTTTTTTAATAATTAGGTTGTTGAGATTTTAACCAGTTGGTTGAAATATAGGTGAACTCATATTTTATGATTTTGTTTTTTATATTTAAATGGATAGATACTTCTTTATAAAGATTATTATGTAATTTCTTAAAATTTAGTGATACATTTAGATTTAAAAAATAATAATTACTAATCAAACTTCTTAAAACAAATAAATAATTTAAATAATTGTCATCATTATACTTTTATTTTTTATAATATAGTCATGATAATCACGTTAAAAGTTGTTTTTTTTATATTGGAGTGCTTCCAATTTGTGTCATCCTAGTAATAAGATGGTTATAGGATTTCCTCGTGGTCTTATTTAGTCAGAGATATTATTATTGCTATTATTTAGTCAGAGATATTATTATTTTTTTTTTGTATATTAATGCGATACAACTCTAACCATTGTTTTCTATTTTTTTAAAAAAATATATTTTTATATTTCTTAAATTTCATTTTTAAGAAATTTAGTTAAATTCTTTTCTTAAGAAATTTTTAGATTCTATTGTTAATATTTGAATGAGTGGCTTTACTTTTTAAAAATTTAAGATTAATTTTGTTAAAAGTAATTACAAATAAATATTAAAAAACAATTACTAATATATATTTTAAAAATATATAAATAATTGATTGATTCAATAATTTTCATAATTTTATTTTATATAATATAGTTATGAAAGCATACTTTGATGATTAATTTTGATGCTTATAAGTATCACTCATTGTGATGAACTATATAATAATGAAAATAAAGTTTTGTTTGGGTGTGGGTGCATGACTTTTTCCCTTTCATAAACTCCTATATATGTCTTGAATTGTAATAAGTTGTTGAGTAGTTATGAAAATGAATAGGAAAGGGTTTCTCCTGATATTATGTCTCTTTGATATTCGTTGATTGTATCAGAGTCATAGTCTTACGACCGCGATTCTACTTCTCAATTTCTTCCAATTCGAGTTGTAGCTCGTCTCATTTTCTTTAGTTATCTTATTATTATTATTTTTTTTTTTGGATACATCAATGAACAAAAAGGCGAACTATGATGGATATATCAGTCTTGGAAATAAAATCTCAACCGTGAAGCTAAACAATGAAACTTTTCTTACATGGAAAGTTCAAGTTGAATCTACCCTAAAAGGTCATGGATTAGAAGACTTTCTGAGCGACGAATCAGAAGTTTTTCCTAAGGAAATCAAAGTCGTTGAAAGTTCGAATACTGTAACTAAATCTAATCCTACCTATTTGTGATAAAAATGTCAGGATTGTTTAATTTCATCTTCGCTTCTCAGATCTATGACTGAGAGAATTTTAGAATAAACTCTACATTGTGATCAACTAAGGAGATTTGGAATTGTTTACTTAAGATCTTCATGTCAGCATAATTACTTTATATCTATATTGATAGATAAACTCTAAGATCATTCATGCCAAATTGTTAAGAATATTGATAACTTGTTGAAATACAAGTTATTTTACCTTTTTATTGAGAACAATTTGGAAAGTTCAAAGGAAAACACATTAACTTGATAAAGAATTCATGCAAATAATCATATATTGTGATTATATGTGCACAAAACTAATAGTCTTTGAAAAGTATTTTCACTTTTGGACGTATGATTTAGATGAAATGAGGGGAAAATCGGTCAAAGAAACGAACTGCAAGCCACGATCGCATAGAATCTCATCATGGCGATTAACTTTACAACATAGCACCACACGATGGGATGAAACGCAACAAATAGAAAACGAAAAATGCGTGGGCAATGAAAGTCAAATCTATAAAAGAAGTTGGTAGTTGATGTGAGACATACGTAGTAGAACCAATGGATCTCTGATGCGAGGCAGACGGTGCAGTTGGGCATGAAATTTAATGCGAGGTGTCAGACCATCATTGGAAAGAGGCGAGGAACCTACTTCTCGATGCCAATAAATAGCCTTTCGAAGAATCGATCAGATATAGAGATTTCCACCATCGAGAGAGGCTGAAACTTTGTCAAACTTTCGCCCTAAATCCACCATACCACCCCTTCTTCGAGTTTTTCTTTGAAGGATTCTTAGTGAGATTTTGGAGATCTTCTCTGAAAAAGGAAAGAGAGACCTTCACATCATTGCAACCTAAGTGAAGCAACCACCATCAGAGTCAAAGGGAGCAAAAGATTGTGATCAGTGGCTTGGTACCTTTTAGTTTAATTCTCTTTCCATTCTTCTTGTCATTTTAATTTGTATTAAGTTTCTATATTAAAAAACTCTACTTTTCTTAATATGAATGCAATTATTTCCATAATCCATTCAACCATGCCTATTTTCATAAGCATGAGTAGCTAAATTCCTAATGGGCTGAGAAAGATAAACTATTTTTTATGCTAAATTGTGCATAAGTAGGTGTTCATCTTGTTTAATGCGTGCAAAAAAAGGTTTACCGAGATAAAATTGAGAGAATGATCTGAGTAGGAAACAATCTATTACTTGAGAGATTGAAAGATTGTGGAACTCGTTAAACAAGGATAGAATAAAACTTTAGAGATAAAGTTAATCTATCGCAAATAAAACTCATTGCATGTATCCTAGAGATAGGACACTGTGGCTCAAAACACGAAGAGGTAAAGTTATTAATTTAAGAGTTTTCTTGCATGAATGCATGACTTGTGCATCGTTTAGGAAAATGTTAGTGAATTTTTCTCAACCTTGTCTAATCATTGACATTTCATCCTTTCTCAAATTGCACGGTTTCACTTAGCTCTTGTAATCACTATCGCATCCATACCATCATTCATTCCACCAATATTGTAAGATTTTTGTCACAAAGTAAATCTTATTTTAATATGATGTGTTCAATAATTTTATATCTTTTAAAACTTCTATAGAAAAATTATTAAGTCATTTCATTCTTTGATTTCAATCCAATGGAGATGGAGAATTTAAATCCTTAACTTCTTTTCTTACTCAACATGGTATTGAACATAGATTCTCGTGTCCTTACACCTCACAAAAAAATGTTAATGTTAAATGCAAACACCGTCACATTGTAGACATGGGTCTTATACTCTTGTCGTAAGTACATATGCCACGTTTTTTCATCTGTAAAATGCATAATTTTGTGTTATCTCTATAAAATTTATATTCTATAAACATGAAAATTTTAGGACGATCACGCTTCCGCTCAAGGTTCCTTCATAGGGCTCCTTCAATTGGTATTAGGGCCTTAAGGTTTTGATCCCAAGTTTCCCTAATTTCTAGAATTTAATTTTACTTTATGGTGGGTTCTGCATTTTGTAATTCTCATGTATGATTGTTTAAGAATGTTTGGTTTAGAATTATTGGATGTTTTTTGGGATTGGTCACTGTTTACTACTTTCATTTACATTTCGGTATGCAAAGGCCCATGTCTTGGGGCATAATGTTGCTATAGAGACTGTATTTGATTGTTCTTGAGTCGTTCGTGGTTTTCCCAATGCCGATATGGGGAAAACAAGACCATTTTCGATGGAGATTGGATGGAGATTGTCGTTGTGCAGTCAGTATTGTCGAGTTATAAGCGTTGCAACCCTGTGATGAAGAACAACATTGTGTTCTTTCCGTAGCGTTGCAACGCTGGACACAGTGTTGCAATGCTGCGATGCAGAAAGAACCAACAAGTTCTGGTCCGGTTCGATTCGTGCTTCACTTGGTTTTCTTGCAGTTCAGTAAGTTCGAGTGATTCGGGTTCAGTTTGATGACTAGTTGGTCCATTTCGAGCGGTTTAAGGCCCGGTTTGCTTGTATTGAACCAGTTGATATTTATTCTTGTAATAGTTAGTAGTTTGGTTAATTAAATTAATATAATACTTATATTAATTAAATTAATATAAGTATTATATTAATTTAATTAATTATTTAGTGTCCAATCGTGATCCAATAATTTTTGTTTATTAATTATACATGTGATGTATGTTTTAATTTTATATATATGTCAAATAGTATGCCATATATAAAACTCCACCATAGGTTATGCATTTAATTTCATGCATCATTTTATATTATAAGTGTTATAATATATGTATATGCATGATTTAAATTATATATCATGCTCATGCATCATATAGTATAAACGTTATAATATATGCATGCATGCATTAATAGTATATCCATGCATCATTTACATTCTAAATGTTATAATATATAGTTCAATATATGTATGGATGTATGCTATTGTATGTTTCATTACTTTATTGTATAAATGTTATATATGTTAGTAATGAAATGAAATTGCATGATGCATGACATACTTTACGTTAATTTATAATTGTTATATTTTATTAAAGTATGTCAAAGCATGTGACGTGTGGTTTTAATTTATTTCTTTTGTTTATAATTGTTATAACAAAATGAAATTAAAAATTAAAATCAATAATTAAGAATTACATGTGAATCTTACGATAGAATCATCCTTTTAAAATTGCTTTAAAATATGATTCACATAGACCTAAGATCACATTTCTAATGAGATTAGAAATCTAAGTTTAATCTTTTAGCTTGTTTAATAGGATTACTTTGATTCCTAAGAAAAGATTAACAATGTAACAAATGTAGCTATAAGGGACCTTTTATCTAAGGCGAGTTCTGTCTAGGCTGGGGCATTTAAGTTTTGTCTTGGCTGGGGCATTTAAGTTTTGTCTAGGCTGGAGTATTTATGTTGACGGGGACCTTTCTTATCCTTCTTCTTATACCTCTTGACCTCTCAAGCCAATGATCTCGCCTCCTCTTCCAACTCTCTTTGGAGGGCTCCCCTTTTTCTATCCAAGTTTTGTAAGCCTATACTCTTCTAGCTTGCATTCCAACTCGCTTAAATCGGACGAGCTACCTTTCTGCATTGCAACCACATGCTCGATTGCAACTTTATTCACCTTCTCCTCCTCTTTCTACTATTAACCTTCTTTTTCTTCTTGAAGGTTGTACTTAAGACCCCTCATTCCCATTTGAAGGTCATGGTAGGGATGCATTAGGGTCAACTATCGCATGGCTAAATCCTTCCGACCTTTCTTCATTTTCTTTAACGGTCATTTACGCGTCCAATATAAGAGCATAGTGGTCAGTATCATCCATTTCTTCCTCTGTTGAGACTGACACACTTTCAATCCTCTCTCTTTCTGGCTCAATTTTGGCCAACGCGACATCAACTTCTCGACTCATGAGCCGATCCACTTCCAAAAATTGTCTCTGGTCGAGGTTGGCTAAAATAGGTCCAAAGACCTCTTGCTCATCTCTTCGAGCTTGCTCACTCAAATTAGGATGAGTATCTTTAGGTTGCTCAGCAAGTTCCAACGCAAGGCTCTTTGAACTTGGTGGATCAATTGATGGTGGTGGTGTAATCGGGGGTGGGTCAAATGGTGTGTGAGATGAACCAGGAGAGGATGTGGGAGAAAGAGGAGCTACTGTAATGGGAAATATGGTGACTAAGGGTTCAATGGCTAAGGATACTGCCAGACGCACGACAGGTGATGGTGCAGTTCTCAAATGTTTAGGCACTGGGTCATGCGTCAGCAATGTGGGTGTAATGGTTGGGATGATTGGTGGCGGGGCTAACTGTTTATAGAGCTTTGCGATAGATGTTTTGGTAGGGCCTTTCGACCCAGGATGCTATAATGGGTGGGAGGGAGTTGTACACTTAGGATTTTTGGGTTTAGGGGAGATGGAAGGTTTGGGTTTTGAAGAGGATTTGGAGGAGACGAACGATCGTTGGGGAATGGAAGGTTTTGCTGGTACTACTTGTGTGGAAAGTCGTGTAGCTGCTTTGGGTTAGGGTTGAATAGTTTTTTAGGAGGAAAATGAAACGGTTGCTTTTTTGGTTGAAGTAGTGGCTTCTTAAGATGGGGATGGGGATAAAGGTAAGGAAGATGAAACTGATGGGGATGAAAACGAGCTTACCGGGCATTCTCTAGTGAAGCTTACGAATTTGTTTTGGCTATCTGAGGCATTTAACATGGTTTTTGATGAGGAAGCTTAAAGATTCTTGGAGATTATGATCGGAGTGATGCACTTGGATGGAAAGGGGGCTGAAGATGGGCATGGGAAGATCAAAAAGAAGAAGAAGACGACTTGGAGGGGAAACCTTGACCTTTTCTAGAAAAACGCATGAGGAGAGAGAGGAGACAGACCTTTGTTAGCTACAGGTGATGTTACGACTGTACAACTAATGCGGACCTGAAGAGACACACCTAGGGCCACTTAAATACTCGAGTGGTCAATCTCCTAATATAATTACTCTTCTTCTTCCAACGTATAGGTATGCATTGGTCTGACTCTATTGCAACAATTCAAGTTCCCCAATTTAAGTTGATCCACAAAGTTGGTTTTGAAACATACATTCAAAAGACAACTCAAAACTTCACTACCAAACAAAAATTTAAACAAGAAAAAGAAAACATGAAAAAGGAAGAGTCCCTGGAATATATGTATCTAATTTCACGCAAGGACAACTTCGACGCAAGCTCCAAGCAGGCTCGCGTAGGTCAATGGATGTTTTGCAATGCTTTGCATTTTCTTCAAAGTATGGCTTGACTCTTTGCCCATTTACTTTGAAGGCATTTGTTCCATCCTCTCAAGTAAGTTCCACAGTTCCATGAAGAAAGATTTCCTTGTTAATGAATGGTATGAACCACCTAGATTTTAGTTTTCTTGGAAACAATCATAAACGCGAGTTAAATAATAAAACTTTTTGACCAACGAAAAGTTCTTTCTTATCGATGCATTTGTCATGTCAAGGCTTAGTCTTTTCCTTGTATATATTCACATTTTTATATGTGTTTAGCTAGCATTCATGCAACCCATTTAGTTGTAGCTTTCGATGCTTTCCAGGGACTTCCAAGTCCAAATTTAGCTTCTTAAATGCTCAGTATGCTTTGTGTTGCAATTCTAATGGCAAATGACATGCTTTCTTAAACACTAAGGCATATGGAGACATTTATATTGGCGTTTTGAACATGGTCCGGTATGCCCAGAGTGCTTCATCAAGTCTCTTCGCCCAGTCCCTTCTTGATGCACTAACTACTTTTTCCATAATTGTTTTGATTTCTTTGTTTGAAATTTCAGCTTACCTGTTTGTTTGTGAGTCGTAGGCGGTGGCTACCTTATGCATAAAATTGTATTTAGCAAGTAACTTAGAGATAATACGGTTTATGAAATTCATGCCTTCATCACTGATTAATGATAACGAATAGAAATGCACGTTATCATAGTGCTAAGTTCTTAAACAATGCTGGCTTGTATTGATAAAATATTTTAAACTGCGTCCAAAAAGCATCAAATTCATAATATTTCGGTTGCATGCATTCATCGCATAGAAACAGTTGATTTTTGTGTTTTTATGCAGAATATGCGTTGACGCAAGGCGAAAATTGCGATCATAGGAAATCATTGGTCGAGCGCAGCATTACCACAAGACTTTGCGGTGATTATGTTTGCAAACATTTGCTCAAAAAGGATTGCTGCAACTTGGTCACCACAACTTGGTGGGCGCATCTGGGTGAAGAGCATAATTAATCACGATGGGATAAAAAGTTGATGACGGTCGAATCCGAATTAAGCTGACAGCCACTAACGATAACAAGTACATGCAGCTTTTTGGTGACAAATATTCGGCGCATCAGTCAGGAAATTAAAGCCATCCCATCTGTGCAATCATAAGAGAGAAGCCGCTTTCACCTCAAATCTCTATAAATATCAAAGGCATCCTTCAGAAAAGAGGTTCCACGAGTTCACGAGTTCACCGTCTCACAAGGTCTGTTCATAATTTAGCCTTGTTATTAGATTTTCTTTTATTTTAAGGCGGACGTGAGACAAGAAGGTTGTGCCGAAAAATCATTCCGATAAGCTTGGGAGAGCACCAGAAGCTTCAAGAATAGAGAGTGGGCTGACTCCTACGGAAGCAGGAATATCTTTTGAATCGAATAGAGATTGACAGTGTAAAAGCCTCGGTCAGCAAGGAATTGCTACCAGACTCTCTACCTTTATCTTCCATTGTTATTTTTTACTCACACTCATTTATAAAAATAGAATTCACTTCTCTATATTTGTTCACTCTCTGTTATTTACGCATGAGTAGCTAAATCTGTTGAATGGGTTGAGAAACATTTAGTTAGCATAACTAGGAATCTTCATTCTATGCGATTATCTTGTATTATGTATGCTTCATTTGTCCATTAGATATACTCGGGAGGGTAGTCTAAGGACAGGATCTAGGCTTAGGAAAGTCTGGTTAGAATCTAGGCTCGGAAGAGTCAGATTAGAACACATAATCAAGAGATAGGAGCTTAGGAATAAGCATTGTTTTATATTAACGCATCACATGCATCCTAGAGATAGGATATGATTGTGTGCGGTCACCTTGCCTTTATACATCTTGCATCATCGCATAGGACAAGAGTATAGACTTAGAAATAAGCTCTATGGACACTTTTGCATTCAACACATGCATCCTAGACTTAGAAGCATCGCATTTGCATTGGAAAATGACTTGTTGTGCATGGTTGTAGCATGATCGCATAGTTTGACGCATTCCCAAGTAATGCTAGCTAAAGACCTTCTCAACCTGTTCATCTGCATACTCAGTGCATTTATCATGCAATCCGACTTTTCTCAAATCTGCCTCATTTGTTTATTTTTCATTACCGCAATCAACAAACAAACCAACAATTAATTGAGTTGTCGGTTACCACAAAGTTTTCCAAAAAAAATTGCCAATGCAACCTGTTTTCACAAGTCCCTGAGTACGACCCTGGACTTACCAGGAACTCAATGGGGTTTACACTTGGATTCCACTGAGAAAACTTGAGTGCTCAATGCATTTTTCACCATCGCATTTCATCCAAATTTCCATATCATAAAATAACGCATCAAGTTTTTGGCGTCGTTGCCGAGGACTTCGGCAAAATAGTGTGCTAACGGTAATTTTTCTGATTTCTTTGCAGACTCTCAATCTCTGACAATTACCACCTGGAGATTGAGAGAACATCTAGACGAAGATTAAGAGACCGCCAACAGCAATAGTGAGATAAAGAATAGATGGCAGAGCAGCCTGGAAACAGAGCACCAAACGAAAACAATGTCATGGCGAATCTAATTCTTCTGGCTAACGATTGCAATAGACCCATTAGGGACTATGCATCGCCAAATCTCTATGATTTCTCTCCAGGAATCATGAGATCTACCCTCAATGGAAGTAGATTCGAAATGAAACCGGTGATGCTACAGATGATCCAGACTACAGGACAATTCAGAGGACGGTGTGGCGAGGATCCGTACGCCCACCTTTGTAGCTTAATCGAAATATGCAATACTTTTGTGTTCCTGAACATCTCTACCGAAGAAGTTTGAATAACTTTGTTCCCATTTTCTCTTTGTAATCAGGCAAGAAAATGAGTGTATTCCCTCTAGCCGAGAGAGACACTTCATGGGAACAGGTCATAGAGAAGTTCGTGAAGAAATATTTTCCATCTACTGAGAACGCTAGACGAAGGAAACTAATAGCAAATTTTGAACAAGACATGGACGAATCGCTCAGCAATACCTGGGCGAGGTTTAAAAGGTTAGTCTGGGATTATGCACACAATGGTTTGCCAGACTGCTTTCAGATGGAAATCTTTTACCATGGTTTGAATCCCGCTTCGCAGACCGCTGCCAATGTGGTAGCCTATAGTGGTCTGCTTGATAAAATGTATGGCGAGGATAAGAATATCTTGTATCGCATATCTAAGAACCACAAAGATTGAAGAGAGAGTGATCAGGGACTGAGAATTAAGGATAACGACGCAAGTAATGGTGATATTACTTCACTATAGAATCAAATGACCGTAATGATGAACTTAATTCAGGGAATTGCGATCAGCAGCCCAACACTGCAAAATGGGCAAATCAACGCAATTAGTCAAAACACTCCAACATAATCCACATTCTATTTAGTTTGTGAAAAATAATCCCTTTTCGAATACCTACAACCCCGGGTGGAGAAACCACCCCAATTTTACATGGAACAATAAGCAGCAGAATTTCCAACTTGTGGTGTAGAAAGAAGGGTCACCTGGATTCTTCCCGCGCAATAACGGTCAGACAAGCAATCAAGCCAATAGCTCACAACCACCGCAATCTTCTTCCCTTGAAAGCCAATTTAAGCAATATATAGAGAAAAATGAAATGGTGCTTCAAAGTCAGGCTACGTCCATCCGAAATCTAGAATTACATATGGGCCAGATTGCAAGTGAGCTAAAGAACAGACCGCAAGGGGCTCTGCTGACTTCAACAGAACTCCCACATAACCCGAGGGGATCAAGTAAAGAGCAATGTCAGGTTGTGACATTGCGAAGTGGAAAAACTTTTGCAGTGGTTTTTTGTCCTTCGAAGTGGCCTCCATAGGAGGAGTCATGACATTCAGATATTATGCTTTATATCTCAACTTCGGGAACACATCGACATAAGATCAAATCAAGGCCTTGCTTGTAAAGGAATGACTCATCCCAAAAGTAAGACTTGCTATCATGCACGAACCATTATCTCTATTGAGCATTGAACTCTTTGGGAAACTGTTTGGTGGTTAAGTAATTAACAATATCAACATACCAAGTTTCTCGTTCTTTAACTTTAAGCAGGCGTCCGTCAGGAAATTTTTCTTTAATTTCAGTCAGCCTCAACATTCCTTATTCTCCAAGCGTGATAGGTGGTCAGCAACTTGATTCTCTATCCGTTTTCTATCCTTAATTTCTAGGTTAAATTCTTGTAACAGTAGTACCCAATGAATAAGTCTGGGCTTTGTGTCCTTTTTATTTATCAAGAACTTAATGGCGGAGTGGTTAGTATAGATGGGTGCAGATGCACCAACCAGATGTGCTAAAAAAATTTCAACTGCAAACATCACCGCCATCATTTCTTTCTCTATAGTTGTATAGTGTTCTTGAGATTCGTTGAACGTCTTGGATACATATGATATAGGATGTATACCAGGAGCTACTAGTATAGTTGATGTTGTTAAGGCGTTCCTTAAAGTTTCAAACGCATGTTGGTAGCTTTCATCGAACACATAGATCTTTTCAATTATATCAACGTGCTCAGTGGATGTGCGATATGGGAAAAGCCTTTGACAAACCTTTGGTAAAAACCTGCATGGCCTAAAAGGCTTCTCAAGGCCTTGACCTTTGTAGGTGCAGGCAAGTTTGCAATCACATCTATCTTTGCTTCATCAATGTTCAACCCTACCTTAAAAACCCTGTGGCGAAGCACAATACCTTCTATCACGGTAAAGTGAAATTTCTAATTAAGCACCAAGTTTGTCTCTTTGCATCTAGCAAGGACGGCTTCAAGGTTGTTAAGGCAAGTCAGATAAGAATCTCCAAAGAATAAGAAATCGTCCATAGATACTTCAACATGTTATTCTAGAAAATTGGAAAAGATAGTCATCATACATCTTTGGAATGTCCTCAGTGCGTTACATAGCACAAAGGGCTTGCACCAGAATGCGAATGTTCTATAGAGGCAAGTAAATGTTGTCTTATCCTGGTATTCTAAGGCGATGGGGTTTTGATTGTAGCCAGAGTATCCATCCAAAAAGCAGTAAAACTCCTTTCCAGCCAATCTATCAAGCATTTAATCAATGAAGGGGAGTGGAAAATGGTCTTTCTTAGTTGACACATTCAATTTTCTGTAGTCCATATAGATGCGCCATCTAGTAACAATTCTGAATGGAATTAATTCGTTGTTACTATTAATCTTTACAGTCGTTTCGCCTTTCTTTGGCATGCGTTGCACTGGACTTACCCAGTTACTATCAGAAATGAGGTAGATAACCTCTGCGTCGAGCTATTTGATGATTTCTTTTTTCACTACCTTGTTCATAATAGGATTCAGCCAGCGTTGGGGCTCAATTGATCCCATTTAACCTTCTTCCAATCTAATCTTGTGCATACAATAAGATAGGTTGATCCCACTGATGTAAGCTAGCATCGACCCTATTGCACGCATATGCTTCTTGAGTATTTGCAATAAAAGTTGTTCGTTAGCAGGAGAAAATTTAGCTAAAAATATAACGGGTAGAGTATTGTTGTTGCCAAGAAAAATATATTTAAAATGATCCTGAAGAGGTTTAAGTTCAAGCGTTGGTGGCTCCTCCAGAGATGGGAGCATTGGTTTTGACTGCCACTCATCCAGACAGAGCGACTCAAATTTCCTTGTGCTTTTATTCAACGGATGGACCTTACAGCCTTGGTCCACTTCTTGGTTCTCTTACTCAAGTAGTTGAGTTGATTCAATGAATTGAAAAGATTGAGCTTCATATACATTTAACACATTGAAATTTACTTCCTGATTATCCACACGCATAGTCAGTTCCCCTTTATGTACATCAATCATAGCTTTACCAATAGCTAAAAATGGGCGTCCAAGAATGATTGGAATGTCTCTGTCAGCTTCATAGTCTAGAATAATAAAGTCTACCAAAAAGATAAACTTGTCAACTTTTACTAGTACATCTTCAATCTTCCCCTCAAGGTATGTGATGGATTTGTTAGCAAGTTCTAGCATTACCGTGGTAGGCGTTACTTCACGAATCTCAAGCTTTTTGAAAATTAAGAGGGGCATCATGTTGATACTAGCTCTCAAATCACATAATTGCATAGCCCATATCTATTTGCCCGATCGAACATGGGACAGTAAAGCTTCCTGGGTCTCTTTGCTTCTTAGGAATTTTTCTGTTGAACAGTGCAT
Source organism: Benincasa hispida (assembly GCF_027475165.1). Taxonomy (NCBI): domain Eukaryota; kingdom Viridiplantae; phylum Streptophyta; class Magnoliopsida; order Cucurbitales; family Cucurbitaceae; genus Benincasa; species Benincasa hispida. Next base: position 14,553,912 of record NC_143481.1, read on the forward strand.
TACACTTTTGAGTCAATGCCACATATTCAAACTTGCTGACCTTCTTTTTTTTCCGATAAGCTATCCTTTAAAAACTTCACGTAACTCTGCATTTGTTCTAACACTTCAATGAGAGGAATATTGTCGTGCAACTACTTAAGGACATCGTGGAAGCGTACAAATTAGTTTTCGTCATTCTTCTTCTATTGACATCGGGGGAAGGTTCCATTCAAATGTACATTATGTACCTCTGCGTTGGACGTACTTTCTTAAGAATGACTATTAAGTAGGTACTCTTTTTGGTTGAATTTTTTCAGGTGTCGTAGTTACTTAAGGTGTGTCTGTGGGCGTTGAAGTATGATTATCTTTTCTTGGGTTTTTCCCTTCTCTTCCACTAAGGGTTTACCACTGTGCAACATCACTACTTGACATTGCACCTTTTTATTATTCTATCTGAGTGCTTCAGTGTTGCTGAATAATGATCTATGCTGCCGACTCTTCAACTCACTCGTAATTTGTCTAACATGTATCTTCGGATTTTTTATCAACGATGCTTGACTTTTTAACAATGCATCATGATGGGCTATGTATTCTTTCAACATGTTCACAAACGGAGAAGACGAATGTGACACATTGCCTCCTCTGTTGAACGACTGACACTGTGGCTATTGTTGCATAGGCTGGAATCTAGGCAATGGTTCTTGCTTGTGTTGCCAATGTATTCCAGACTGGTCTTGATTCTGTTCATGACCACCCCAAGAAAAGTTCAGATGGTTTTGCCATCCAGGGTTGTATGTATTAGAGAATAGGTTGTTGTTCATGAAACGAACTGATTGCAGATTTTGGGGGCAATCATTATAGGTGTGCGACTCTCCGCAACCCATACAACTTACCATGGGTTTTCTGAATACATCGATCTATTGCACGCTCTACGTCTGGGCGGAATTTTTCATTGTTAAGTTCTTTAGCAAGTTTTTCATTGCAGCCACTTGTACAGGAAGAGTAGCTATTGCGTTAGTATTGATCACACCTTATTGTCGCCTTCTATTGTCTATTCTAGAATCACAAGCATCGTCAACCTACTCCATATTGTGTTGGCAATTCTATCCAAAATCTCTTTGGCTTCATTGTAAGATTTTTTCATAAGGCCACCTGTGGTGATTGCGTTTGTTGCCATCTGGAATGGTCTATTCAATCCTCCATAGAAATTCTCCATCTGGACAGTTAGAGGCAATCTGTGGTTAGAATAATTTTTTACCAACTTTTTGAATCCTTCCCATGCGTCACTAAGTGTCTCAGATTCTCCTTGCTCAAAATTCATAACCTCCCCACGACTCCTTGTGTTGATTGTGGGAGGGAAGTATTTTTACATGAACTTCTCTACTAGTTGTCCCATGTCGTTATTTCGCTCGACTCCAAGGAGCTCGCCCATTTCTTGGCATCGTCTCAGAGTGAATATGAAAATAGGGATAATATGATTGCTTTTAGGGTGATTCTAGGACTCACGAATAAATTACAAGTCTCCAAGAAGCGTTTCTTGTGAGCGTGAAGGTTTTTGCCACAGGAACCACCAAACTGTCTTGTGGTTTGTAGCATTTGTAGCATGAAAAATTTCATTTCAAATCGGGTCCCATCAGGCGTTTGATAAATGATCCAGACAAAAAATCATACAACACAGATAATGCATATTCATGCATAGGACACGTGTTGTTGTTCGCTATGAGGATTGGATTTACTGCAGCATTGGCTAGCTGTTGAGTCAAATTTTGGTTATCTTTGTTTTTTTCCATTTGTTGTTGCCTTAACCTTTGACGTCTATTTGATCTTTTTCTCAGTCTAAAAGTCCTTTCAATCTTGGGTCGTATCTGAGTTCCAGAGTTCTCACTGCTTAACTTGTAATACACCTTTAATTGAAAGTTCCGCATAAAGATACAATTTCCAAATTCAAGTTAGCTACGTTGCTGGAATCCCTGACAACGGTGCCAAAAGCTTGTTATGTTTTAATCATGTTTGTGCTTTTGAAGATGAATGATGATGAGAATGAATGAATATGAATAAGACTTTTCATCTGATTATGAATAAGATCTTTCATCTATCTCTTGGTTTAAAAAAGATATTATACGTTGGACAAATGATAGATTTATGTTCATGTAAACCTTTCTAGTTGCATACAAGTTCTCTTAAGCTAAACACAACTATAAATCTAACTTAAGTGTCTTGATAAGCCTAGGGTCCAATGCATGGATTCTAGAGTAAACTAACGCAAGTTTGGTTTTTGGATCTATTGCAAAGGTTTCCTAATTGGTCGATATGCGTTGGTTATGTACACTGAACTATTTTCATGTATGTAAGAGGAAGTAGGAGTTTAGATAAAGGGAAATAGGCTTATGGATGATTGGATTAAGCGTAGATGATATATGTTGATTTCCTAATGGGAACAAGCAGCCTATCTAAGCACAATGACAATGAATGGAAATGGTACAGATGATTGCTAAGATCTAAGTGTACGTGCATGTATTAGTTCAAATGAATAGGCAAATGACATGAATAATTTCTCTAGAGTTACTCATGCCTTAGCTTAATGCATTTAACAAATAACTACTCTCTTGAGTAACTAATTTTTTTTTTCATTTTGATCAACGGATCAGGTGGATTCAAGCAAATAATTTTATGCACTTATCTAGCAAAAAGATTCACATACACAAACAACTTAGAAAGTTAACAAATGGAGATGTGAAGAATGGTTGAGATGGAGATTTAATTAAAGAAATAAGTCTGGATACATATAATCTTAGTTGAATCAAGTGGGATAGTGAATGAGAATGCAAAGTAAAAGAAAGAAGTTCAAGCTGTAGGGTTCAATTTATTGTCCCCTTTGGCTTATTTTTATGCTTGTTGTTGCAACTTGATGGAAGGGTTGAAAGAGATGTCTCTCTCGAGCTTCTCTTCGACAAAACCTCATTACCAACGATGGAGAATGGCTATCGCCCCTCCTATTTTTTGCTTGTAGTCGACAGAGGTGAAAGATTAAAAAAAATGGCTAACTCTCTAATTGACTCCTCATTGTAGGGAACATCTTTTTTTTATAGGCAATCAGACAGCCATTTGGTGGTGTGATTATATTAAATTCCATACCTAGAGACAGCCGCCTGCCATTTTTCCTTAATCAGACGCCACTGGTCAGATGCTCGAGCTCGCAAGTTGTTATTTGATAGTGATTGCATGAGCCAAATGAATCTTTCATCCGTCAAACAAGCTGGACACATGCCCCTTGCATTGGCTTTGTCTGCAACACTTAGAAAAATTTTCTGGTTCCTGAATTTAAGTGCGTTAGTGATGCAATTTTTTACTTGAAGATACTTTTTCATGAGTTTATCACATATATACAATTTCATGTGTTTTCCTTCATCATGCATGTGTTTACATCACTTATAATCCTAATTATTCCAACTTTGAGAGAATAATAACTTATATTTCTACAAGTTATCACACCTCCAAATTTTGAACAATGCTCGTCCTTGAGCCATTGTAAAATAATTCCTTAACATACTCTCATGGCCTTAACACAACTAGCGTCAGCTCTCATCATGTTCTTTAACCTAAAAGTGTTTGGGATTGACGTTTAGAAATATAAGTTTATTCCATTCCTAAAGAAATGTATACTTGATCTCTAATGCAGCAAGCACATTCTTCAAAAATTCTTCTGCTTTCCCAAACTTTCCTATCTTTCAAGTTCAGTAATGCTTAGAAGGTTTTCTTGTTATAAAAATCCTTTCAAAGGTTTTCTCGTTATAAAATTCTTTCAAATCCTATTCCCCTTGACATGGACATAAAAACTAAATAATAGAACATGATGAGCCACCTAAAAGTCTAGACTCTGTGGGTCTGAGAAGTGACTGACTGACAGAACTACTAGGCCTCAAGATGTCGACCGCTACCTAGTAAGGAAAACATTTTAAAAGAGTAAGGTGGTAAGCCCAGTGCGTGACTATCTTAAATAAAACATGCTTTAAATCATAAATAACATGAAATTGTTTATCAATGAAATAATTATAAAATCATAATCAGGGTTTTGGAAATGGAACTGAAATCATAGAACTATATCATATAATAGAAAACCCTAAAAAAAAACTCATTAACATCTTTTTGAAAAACTCCACTACTCCACTGTCTGAACATGTGGGAGAGCCCTTTTACTCAATTTCTAATAACCTTATTTTAGAAAGAGCCCTTTTTCTCAATCTCTTCAACGTCGGCAACATAGTCATATGTGCATACAGAGCTGAATTGGGTCCGACCACCTTACCATACCTTTGGTGCCAAGGATCCCTAATATCACTGAGATTTTGGTACCTTACCATACTTTTGGTACCAACATTGGAGTAGGGTTTGTACAACACAAACATTTAAACATTTAAGAATATATACAGAATATACATTTGAAATGAGCAAACTTCATGATTTCATATCATTGCATGTGCCTTGCAAAACATGATGCATGCTTATAAAATTTTCTTGATAAATTTTCATCATGCGATACAACATAGCATAGACTTACTGTAAAACGCATGATAAACTCATAAATAACTTCATCATTTAAAAACATGGATCATGCAATCAACATTCTTTTTTAAGGCATGCATTGAAAAAAATCATGATATAAAACTTAATATGAACAACCTATGTGTTGGAATTCATTTATAAAACTCGCATTAGAAAACATTTATTAAAACTTGTCATTCACTGTCTTAAGCTACTTATCCAAGGGGTTTGTATGCCTCTCCTATGGTTAGCATAATTAGCATAATTAGGTCCCTTTTGAGCTTAACACATAACTTAACTTCATCGAATACTAATAGTTCCTTGCATCATAACTACTTTCAACGCATCCAAACCATCTTTACTGTATCGGCTATCCTTAGCCATCTTACCTAATAACTTGGCTGATAATTGGGAATCCTTCCTCCAGTTTTTTCGAATAAGCATTGAAACACCTTCTTGGCCTATGCAATGAACGTCTACTATTGGATGTACTCCAAACGCCTTTGTTGTGAACTGACTATGCTTTATGCATCAATGCATAACATCACTGGGTCAATTGCTTACTTTTTCTTCGTAAGTAGTTGCCTGCTTATTCATCCATAACATCATTCCAAATTCAATCCTCCAAATTTCTTAACTTTAGTTCCAACATTCATACCTTATAATTTGAGCATTATTTCCTCTAAAATTGATCGGGGATTCCTCAAATTCTTCTTTAGTTTACTGAGAATTCTTTAACCTTTAGAACCTTCATATGATAGCAACACTTCCTCACTTAGGCATTAGAAAACATTTGACAATACAGTCTCATTCTTTGCTAAGCCTATTTATACTTGGGCTTGCACGAAGAGTTTGCTTAATTAATTGTCACCTGGCATGCGTATCCTTTTATGATGTCTACAAGACTATCACCTGACTTACTTACTCGTTAATTAAGCTGAGTTCCTCAGCTTAACTTCATTGCATGGTCTTGCAGCCACTTAAGCCTTCTTTGTTCAATGCATAATCTTTTGCTGCATAGTTTAACAGAACTGGCTGCATGGCACCTCATAGCTCCAACGCATGGAGTCCTCTACTTCCTCTGAGCATTAACTTTCCTCTACTTCACCCACGACTTAACATTCCACACTTAACATATTTCCTTTCCCTTTTTTGGCTTGCCATTGTTATTCTCAACTCTCTATGCGTTGACTATGTTCATAACCTGGACGCATATACTCGTAACACTTAGAAAATTTTCCTTCTCTACCATTTCAGACACATCATTTAATTAAACATACATAGCTTGCTTTTTTCATTAATGTTAATACAAACCTTAAACACTTAACTAAGAGAACTTAAACTAAATTAATTAGTAAAACAACTTCAACGGTTTACAATTTACCTTCTCCTTAAAAAAATTTCGTCATCGAACTTTGCCTAGGACTTCTCATGTGAATAGGCGTGGATATTTATTTTTCAATGATCTTCAGCTTCTCATGTAGCTTCCTCAACTTCATGATTCCTCCACAAGACTTTTACTAACAAAATAGTTTTGTTTCTCAAGACCTGCTCTTTCTTATCTAAAATCTAAACTGGTTTCTCCTCATAAGAAAAATTCTCTTTCAATTGTACTGGTTGTTCTCGGAGAATGTGAGTAGGGTCGGATACATACTTCCTTAACATAGATACAAGGAAAAAATCATGTATCTTAGATAATTTAGTACGTAAGACTAACCTGTAAGTTGTTGGCCCTATGCGTTCAATTATCTCTTAGGATCCTATATATCTAGGGCTTAACTTACCTTTCCTACCAAATCTAAGTATCTCTTTCCATGGTGATAAGTTTAGGAATACTTGATCTTCGATCTCAAATTCTAACTCTCTTATCTGCATAGCTCTTTTGTCTATCACGAGCTATCTTCAGATTTCATCTGATTAACTTAACATTTTTTTATGTTGCCTGGACTAACTCTAGTCCTATCAACTATCTTTCACCAACCTCATTCCAGCAAACTAGAGTTCTACAAGGTCTTCCATACAAAGCCTCATATGGTGTCATACCGATACTGGAATGATAACTATTATTATAAGCAAAGTCTGCCAATGGAAAATTTGTATCTCAACTATCTTTAAACTGCAGTACATAAGCTCTCAACATATCTTCCAGAGTCTGAATCGTTCGTTCTGACTGTCCATCCGTCTGTGGATAAAAGGTTGTACTAAAATGCAACTTAGTACCAAGTGTCTTTTGCAAACTGGGCCAGAACATTATAATAAACCTTGGATCTCTATCTGATATAATGGATACAGGAGCCTTAAACTGGCTCATAACTCGATTGACATATAACTTAGTTAGCTGGTCAAGAGCAAAGTAGTTTTAATGGGTAAAACCTTTGCCGTCTTTTTCATCTTGTCTACTATTACCCAAATATTATCATAACCCTTAGATGTTCTAGGTAACCCAAATAGAAAATCCATGGTCGCATGCTCCCATTTCAATTATGGTACTGGAAATAGGTTAGCAAACCTGCAAGTCTCTGATGTACTGGCTTAACCTACTGATAGATCAATCATTTGTCTACATAGTTGGCTATGTCTTTCTTCATCCCTGACCACCAACAAAACTTCTTCATGTCCTGTACATCTTCATGCTGCTTGGGTGCATAGCATAGGTGGAATCATGTGTCTTTTCTAATACTTCATTTTTCAATAGCTCATCGTTAGGAATACGTAACCTGTCATCCTTCACCAAAGCTTCATCTTGTTTCAAATTAAAATCTTGTATTTTCTGTTGTTTAACTTCTTCAATTAACTAACTGAGATTATTGTCTGTCATTTAAGCCCTAATAGTATCACTTACAAATGTAGGTCTTATCTAGAAATTAGTTATCATCTCTCCCAAATGACCTACTGTCAAAGCTGTATTAGCTCCTTTGAAGTCATGTAATAACCTTCCCTTTAAAGAACCTAACATATCCCTAAAATAGCTTGAATTTTTACACAAAGCATCTACTACCATATTAGCCTTACCTAGGTGATAATTAATAGTGCAATCATAATCTTTTATCAACTCCATCCATCGTATCTGTCTCAAATTTAATTTGTTTTAATCAAAGATATATTTCAAACTCTTGTGGATTATGAAGATATGATATTTCTCACCATACAAACAATGTCTCCATATCTTTAATGATAGTACAACAACTGCTAATTCCAAATCATGAGTAGGATAATTACCTTCATGTTTCTTCAGTTGCCTGGATACATAGCTACAACTTTTCCGTCCTGCATCAACATAAATCCCAATCCCTGTCTGAATGCGTCACATAAAATCTTGAATTCCTACCTTGGCATTGAAAGAGTTAAGATTGGCGCAATTAAGAATCTTTACTTTAAATCCTAGAAACTCCATTCACAGTTAGACCATACAAATTTGGCATCTTTCTAGTTAAATTGGTCAATGGAAGGGTTATCTTCGAGAAACTCTTCACAAACCTCCAATAATAATCTGGTAGGCCAAGGAAATAATGTACCTCTATTACTAAGGTAGGTCTTTCCCATCTAACTACAACCTCAATCTTCTAGGGATCAACACTAACATCTACTACAGATACTGCATGTCCAAGAAATATAACTTGGTTGAGCCAGAATTCACATTTGTTGAAATTAGCATATAACTGTTTGTTACATAGTGTTTGCAACACTATTCTTAAATGCTCTGCATGTTATTCTTTGTTACTTAAATACACTTGGATATCATCTATAAAAAATATCACAAATTGATCTAAGTATGGATGAAATATCATATTCATCAAATCTATAAATACTGTTAGGAACTCATAATGCCTATTCTTGGTTTGAAAAGTTGTCTTAAGGATATCTAACTCTTTAACCTTCAACTGATGGTAAACTAATCTCAAATTTCTTTTTGAAAATATGGTGTTCCTTTCAACTAACCAAACAGGTCATCAATACGAGGTAATGGATACTTATTCCATATAGTTACCTTATTCAACTGCCTGTAATCAATATATAATCTGAGTGTGCCATCTTTTTTCTTTAAAAATAAAATTGGCGCTCCCTAAGGTGATACACTGAGCCTGATATAGCCTTTATCAACTATTTCCTGCAGTTGAGCTTCCAATTTTTTCAGCTCAGCTGTAGCCATTCTGTACGATGCCTATGAGATGGGTGTTGTTCCTGGTATAATTCTATAATAAACTCCATTTCTCTATCAGGTGGTAATCTTAATAACTCTTTAAGAAATACATCAATAAACTCCTGTACCACAGAAACATCCATCGGTCTTATCTTCCTCTGTTAAAAAACTGTTACATGGGCCAAGAATGTTGTATAACCTTTACTCAACAACTTCCTGGCCTTTACTACTGAAATCAAACAAGTAGAACGAATTTTCCTTTCCTCTATAAACACTGCCTCTACCTAACCTGGTAATCTGAATATAACTTCTTTCTTATGACAATCAAAAGATGCATGATGTTTAAACAAGAAATCCATCCCTATAATAGCATCAAACTGTAGCAATTCTAAGGGAATCAAATCAATCTCATATGTTGTCCATCTATAAGAATTACATAGTTTCTATAATAATTATTAACTATCAGCACATCAACAACAGGGGTAGAAATAGTCAACTCCGTAAGCATAATTTCTAGCACCTATCAATATTCAATGCAAACATACTAGAAATAAAGAATAAATGAATGAGCCGCTTCTTGATCAAATAAAACATGTGCAGGTCTATCATGAATAAACACCATACTACCAACGACATCCAGCACATCCTCAGCCTCCTACTGGGTCATAGCGTAGACCTTGCCCTATTGATGTGGCCTTCCTGCTACACCCTTCTATTCGGCACTATTAGTGCCCTCATCAACTGCAGTGCCTACCTTAGCTTACATCACAATCTGAGACTGCTGAATTTGCGTACCTAAAATCAACTACGAAAATTCCCTCCTGAAATGCCCAAGCTGTTCACAATGATAACATACATTTTTTCTCTCATTACAATGTCCTATATGAAATTTGCCACATTTGGTCGCTGGGGCTCTCTACCTGTACTGGGCACTGATTCCCCATAACTTCCTGATCTGGAATTCCCAGCTGTTTGGTTGGATCTCTGTCTACCTCTCCTCTGTTGAGTGCTTGTTGTACTGCCCTGAGAGGTCACTAGCCCACTAAAACGAGGTTTGAAATCTCTCCTATCAGACTCTTCTAGAGTAAATTTTCTTTTCTTCCCTCTGGAGACTTCCCTGTCTTGCCTGTCCTCTATCAGGCTCTCTTCCACTCGCATAGTAGTCTCAATTAACATGGAAAAATCAGTCCAGTTAGCTGTAGTAGTAACGGGAGTCCGTATCTCCCTCCTCAAACCACTCTCAAAACGTTTACATCTGTCTTTCTATGTAGATGATATAATCATTATGGCCAACTCACACAAGGTGATTTCTGAATTAATTAATCTGTTGAATGGGCAATTTTTTTTGAAAAACCATGGTTCATTGAGCTACTTTCTTGGGATTGAACTGTCATATCTTTCCAATGGTGGACTCTTTCTTTCACAATCCAAATACATATTGGATCTATTAGAAATGACTCATATGTTTGGTTCAAAGAGTATGTATGCATCAATTGTAAGTAGTCCTTTAGTTTCAACTCGACAAGGTGAAAAAATGCCCGATGTTCGATTATATCGTAGCATTGTGGGTGCATTGCAATATGCAACATTCAGTCGTCCAAAGATCTCATTTAGTGTGAACAAGACTTGCCAATTTATGCATTCTCCAACCTTAATACATTGTGTGACACCCCTTCCCGAGCTTACCTCTTTCGCCCGCAAGGAGGTGTAGGGACCGCAAGTACCGCCCTTTTGTGGCACCTACTGTCCACTTCGACCTGTTTGTCTAACTATCTTTTAGACCAAGTAAATATAACAACAGTTCGTTTGCTAAATTTATTTTATTACAAACCAGTATAATGTTTATACAACTCCATATCTAACTTAAATAACTTTAACTCCTAGGTTATAGAACTCATAATAGAAAACTTAAGTTTGGAAGTATGGTTGTAGTGTGGCAAACCTTGACCTCAATAGCACCCTGAAGCTCCTCTTTTTCGCTACTTGGGAAGAAAAACATAAGAAAAAACAAAGAGCTAAAAGACCAAGAAAACAATAAGATTAAAGCCCAGTGAGTAGTATGCAACTACAGGCTCTTTTTCAACCCTATAAGGGTCTATCAACACAATGAGATTACTATTCCAAACCATAGTGCATCTCCCTTCCATTTCTTGAGATTCTATGATGGCTACTCCATCTCTTATAAAGATGCCATAAACTCTCTTCAGATTCTAAGTCATTCCCTTCAAATGTAAAGCTCTCACATAATCCAAAAATTAAAACAATCAAAACAAGAGGAACGATAAGAAATTTCATGACGGCCATTGTGATTACGAGATTTGAGTAATATAATGAATAAAGAAGCTTTTGTTGGTTGAGTTGATTTGCGTTAGGTCATTTATATAGACTAGCTATATGATCACTTTCTCCCATTAAAATTGATGTAGTTATTGATTTTTTTTTTTCTTAATTTTAGGATATTGGTTAAGATCTAACTAATTATTTTTATCTTCTAATAGTTAGGTTGTTGAGAATTTTTCAATTAACTAATTGGTTAAATTATACATAGACTTGTTCATGTTTTAGGTTTGTTTAGATATTTAAATGGTTAGCTTTACTTGTTTATAAAAGAAATTTAAAAAATAATTACAAATAAAGGTGTTTCTAAACATAAAAAAAAATAGAAATGGTGGTAATTTTTTATAGTTTTATTTTATATGATATAGCCAGCATATAAATACATTAATAATTACTTTTGATCTTATGGTCCTTTTAAATTGAATGATCTTTTTTTTATATATAGAAATAGTTAAATGGAATGATCTTAATAATGGGATGATTATAGGGCTTCTTCCTGATTTTTCGCACTATTTAGTTAAAAAGATGCTTATTGGTGTTAATATCACTTTCATTATTTTCTTATATTGAGGTCTAACCTTTTTTCTATTTTTAGAAAATATATTTTTTTAATTTTTTTAATTTTTTTAAAAATCGGTTAGAAATCCTTCAAGTGCATTTTGGAAAAAGAAAAAACAAAATAAATGGCCACATTAAGTATGCACATTGTTTTTTGAAAATATCATATTCCCATCACATCGCATCCCTCCACTTTTATGTAGATATGTATCTAAACCTAATTTATTTTTCATTTTGAATTTAAAATTAAATCAAGAGTTTGTTACTTTTTTTTTAATTTTTAAATTTTAAATATTGATCTTAAATAATAGACATTTTAATCTAGAGTTATTATTTCAATTATTTTTTTTTGTATATAATTAATTTATAATTTATTTTAAAATGTCTATTATTTAAGTTTCAACTAATTTTATTTTAGGTAAGTAATTTGATAAAAGCTTTAAAAAATATATTTCCCCGGAAAAAAGATTACAAAATAATTCTTATAAAAAATAATTAGCTTTTAAAAAAGAATATATATATATATATATATATAATACATTAATATAAGAGGATATTATTATAATATATTTAGTTAAATGGTTCAGAAGTTTGCAAATTTTATGAAAGCTAAATCATAAAAATTAATTATCTATCAGTATTTACACATTAGTTAAAATTAGAAAGTGATTTTGTTAGATTAATAAATAATTCATTTTACGAAACAAATTAGACAGTTAAGATATTTCTATAATCATCATTTTATGATTACAAACAGTCTTAAGTTTATTATTGCTCTAGTTTTCTAACTAAGCGCAAATTAACTCGAAACTTTTTTTTTTTTGTTTAAAAGATAATTAACTTCGAAATCAAGCTGATACGTAATCTTTAAATAATATAATTAGCACCATCGACATTAACAGGAGATTATTATAAATCATATATTTCAATCACAATAAACAATTTATATATTTTTTATTTCTTCTATCCTTGATAATTTTTTTTATCACTTCCTTCTTCCAATTTTTTTTTATAAGTCAATCAAATATTCAATTTGATTTGATGTAATCTCCTTTTCAAAGACACCAAAAGAACGAGAATAACTAAATTGAAACTAAATTATCGATGATTGAAGTTTAAAGTACAAAATAAATGTCTATAAGTAGCCTTTATATGGGTGATAGATTTCTATAGGCCATGTAAAATCTTCCCTTGACTAAGATTTCTATATGCTATGTGAAATCTTCCCTTGACTACAAGTAATAGATTTCTATCACGAATAGACTTAGATTTCTATCACGGATTGACTCCTAGAATTAGATTTAAAATTTGTTCATGGCTATGAAATTATTGCTAAGCAAAAAGTGGTGATAAAATACTATAATTTTATAATAATTATATTCCAAACTTGGTGAATGAAACAAACTATTCTATTAAGGGTAAGAAAATACAAGTTTCTTATTTTTCATTAAAACAATTCATAAAACATAATAGAAGGGATGTCAATGCTTTGAATCCCTTCGTTATAAATATCTTGAAATCTTGTAAATAGAAGGGTGTTTTGTGGGGTTTGGTGCTAGAACTTGATGGGATAAGAAGCTTCCATGGCTATTCCACATAGACCTACGGGTTGTTCCACTCCTCACTTCATTCTTACATAGCCAAATTTTTGCTTAGAATCTCAATTTTATGGCTAGAATAACCTTAGAATATACCTTATCGGCACTAGAATTAGCTTACCAACTCCAACAGATGTGAAAGTAGGCCTTGGAATAACCTAGGATAGCAGTGGCCACAAGGTAGCCTTATCTAGCACTAGTTAGATGCATGGTTGCCTTCTCCAGGTCAATTGAAGCATGGCAACTCAACCTAGATGCCTGGACTGCTCTTTCCAATGCCTAAATATTATGTTGGATGCTTAGACTGCTCCATGGCTTCATGGTTGGTCCTCTCCCAATGCATGGTCTTCACTTCTAATCCCTCTTTGGTTCTTTTGATAGACTTTCAAATATGTGAAGTAAATGAGACTCCTTGGGGATATTTATAGGCAACCTCAGGCCATCCTCGTCATCCTCACGACTGCCCAACGCATGACACCTACACTTCCATTTGTCACCACCATGCAAGGTCCAACACAAGGCTTCTTGGCACCTCCTATTTGCATGCAAGACTTAGGTATCTTTACCATGTAGTGTCCAATGCATGACTTCCCTTGAGGTGTCATCCCAACACTTTGCATGCTACACATTGCACCTTGGGCCTCCACCTCAAGCTTTAACACTTAGTCAAATTCAAGTCATGTTGCCATTTAACTTCCTAAGGTGTCCACCTCGAAGTTGGCCACCCCCTTTTTTGAAATTTGGTCCAATTACCAAACGCATAACATATTTCCTCTTTCATCATGTGTCCAATTGTGCCCATTCCTCAAACCATGCGTCCAACTACTACATTTACATTTTCAACCCTCTATGCGTCAAACATGCCTCTACAAGGGTGTGTGTCTAATGAGTCGTCCAACACTTAGCCAAATTCTCACCCTGAACACACCATGTGTCCATCTCAACCCTAATCGTCTAGGTTGGTTTAAGCATGCACTCAAGGTAGTCCCTTCTTGCCCTACCATGCATTTAGCATAGTGCTTTTAGGGTTATACTCAACTATGCTACGAGTTGAACTTCTTACTCCCAACACTTAGTCGAAACTTCATACTCCTTGCTAAGCCATGCATTCAACCTTTCCTCCCCAAGTTTTTCACTCCTAATTTCACCAATTAGAGGCTCTCTTAAGTCTCCCAACTCCTTCCAAAGCATAGTCTAAACACGTAGTCACATTTCCATTTTTCCAGTGGTTATGCGTTCAACCCTCACTTCCAACACTCAACCAAATCTTTCACTTCTAAGGCCCCAAGGCATGGTTCCTCTTTTCCCTAAGTGTCTAAGCACATTCGTCCCTTCTAAATGCTCAACTATGTTTACAACCTTCCTTTCCAATACTTAGCTAAATTTTGCTCCTTTTTGGCCCATTCATGCCCTTAACCTTTTCTAGGCTCAAATCATATTTTGAACACTTAACCAAAATTCTGACTTCAACCTACTATGCTTCCAACTCTTGAATCCCAATCTTTTTCTCCCAATACTTGACTAAACTTTTCTTCTCCTCTTCTCTTCTAGTCTAACAAATACTCCACTCCTAAGTCAACCACATGCTCCCAATACTTAGAAGTTTTTCTAAGTACCAATGTTTCCTCCGAAGCATAGTTAGGACACTTAACCAAAAGTTTACCCTCCAAATTTCCAGCATGCATTCCAACTAAGTATTCTTAACTCCAACGATTATTTAGTGATCTTTTCACTTAAGTGGAGGGAAAAGAAATCGAGGGTTACAAATGGCAGTTAATGAAGCGGATTCTGAGGTACGTAAAAGGGACTATCAATGATGGTTTGCTACTATTGGTCCCATCATCACTGTCTTTACATGGATATGTTGATGCTGATTTGACTTCGTATCTGGACAATAGAAAATCTACCTCGGGTTTTTATATCCCTCTTGGTGGAAATTTAACTTCATGGGGTTCAAAGAAACAATCTATTATTTCTCATAAGTACGGAGGTCGAGTATCACTGTTTAACTATAGTTCCTACCAAGTTAGTATAGCTTAATTCTCTGTTGTCGGACCTTAAATCTCATTACCTCACAAATTTATTCTTTGGTGTGACAATTTAAGTGTTGTACATCTAAGTCTAAATCCCATTTTACATTCGAAGACAAAGACATATACTTTGTAAGAGATCTCATTTTAAAGCAACGTTTATTTGTTCAGCATCTTCCAACGTTTGCACAAATTGCTAATATTCTAACTAAACCATCATCAGTTGTGAATTTTCAATGTTCATTCTCCTCTGTCCTTCTGCTTGGGGGGTGTAAAGATAGCACATTGAAAGTTAGTTAGAGTCACACATGTATTACCAAAATTTTGTTAGAGTGGTATGAGTGCAAGAGTTTTCCCCTTTATAAACCTCTACATGAAAATTATATTATGTTCTCTTTGCTATTTGTTCGAAACTCCCGATATTTTGTTCTCTTTGATATTTGTTTGAATAAAAATACTTTAGTTTCACATTTGAACACACATGTGTAATATTTTCATTTCTTGTAAACTTGTTTATCAAAATGATGTGTCAACAATTTTTTTTAATCTATTATAATATATAAATATAACACATATGGTACAAAAGGTTTTTTTCTTTTTTCTTTTTTTTTTTCTTTTTTTTTTTTGACAAAGGAGTAATTTTCTTTTCGAGAATTAAAAAAGAAAGAAATTCACCAAAAATATTTGTGTAAAAATAAAGGCAACATTGTCAATTAGGTAGTTTTCTATGTAACATTTCTCTTTATAGTAGTTTTTTTAGTGGGAACATTGTTTAGTCAATTGGTTAATCCCAAAACATTATACTATTTTGTGTTGTGAAATTTAAGTTGACCATAAATGTATATAAGGACTGTGGTAGGAAATTTAAGTTGACCATAAATATTTATAGGGAGAAATAAAATGGTTGAGGAAACCAAACTTGACAATTATGTCTATTATTGCTCTAAGTTCCTCTAAGTAAACCAAAATTAAATAATATAAGTTTTAGAAATTCCAGATAATATTAATACCGTGCACATTAATGAAAGTATATCACTAATATACTTTTAATTTATAACTTCTACCTATCACTATTATAATTGGTAGGTTGTTTTTTTCCACCACGTTCATTGATAGCTCCACAAAATATTTAGATCATTTTGATGTAGTCTCTATTTTTAAATTATTTTTATTAATCATACATTGTAAATTGTACGAAGAAGCATAAAACACACATTTTCGAAAAATGAAAAATGGATTTTGATGCATTAATCAACATTCTTCAACCCATTGTTCGGTTCATATTTGTCCCTGATGTTTAGAAACAAGTGTTCATTATTATCGATGATTGATGCTATTGTAGATTTGTTGGCATAGAAGACAAGACATGATACAATTTTACAAATAATTATATAAATCAATTGAAATGGATAAAATAAATTAACTACGTCGAAGAAAATTCTGAAACGAATAAACAGGACTACTTTATTTATTTATATATAAAATGGACTTTCGGAACTAAAAAAAAAATTGAAATGCTACTTTCCTCATTATTTTCTTGAAAGCAATCCAATGAAAGCCTAGCTAATAGAAAGAATCCTACTTTCTAATCTAAAAAAGAAAAGAATGTCGAAATCTAGTGACACCTAGTACTTTATGGGATAGGAAGGATTCATTGCCAATCCGCATACACCTTCCGGCTGTCGTGCAGGATTCATTGCCAATCCGCATACACCTTCCGGCTGTCGTGCTCCTCGTTGCATCTTCATATAACCTTCCAATCCCCAGTTAGTTCCCCACGAGTTCTTTATGATCCAATAATCTGTTCCGTCTTCCTCCGTTCCGTATCCAACTACCACCACTGTGTGATCAATTCGATCTCCACAATAGTCATTTTCAGTGAACATTCCCTGCAAATTTACAAATTCTCTTTTAACAATGCTTGAAAATTAAAACTGTTATACGCAAATAAGTGACAATCAATCAATCAAAACTACTTACCTCCGAGTAATATCGAAAACGTTGTCCACTGGCAGCTATTGACACTGCTCCCGGTTGGTGTGCGACAGCTTTCTTCAAAGCATTCTCATTGTTTGGAGGTACATTCTCATATCCATCAATTGTCACTCTTTTATTATCCTGTTAAATCAAACATAATGATGAATCCAATAACGTGGACATAGAATTTTTTTTTTTTCAATTATGCAATGTAGTGTTTAGAACTCACTCTCTGTGAGAGGCAATATCTGTTTTCGGCATAGTAGGGATAATTTTCCTCAGTTGTGATCCCATTGTTTTTCATCATGAATTCAAAAGCCGAGTCATAAAATCCCTCACCACAACCTCCGTCTCTATAATCACAATCTACCACCTCTTGCTCTGACAGAGATACTAGATTGTTGGTTTTGATTTGGTGAGTTCCTTCCACTACAGCCACCGCTACAAACGCCCAACAACTTCCTACAGACATATTTTCAAATTTATTATGTATGAGGTTGAATAATTAGGCAATTTACAAAGCAAGAATTCAAAATTAATTATTACCACAACCGCCTTGGTTTTTTATGTCAGTGACTGCTCCTTTTTTCCTCCAATCGATTGAAGATGGAAGATCCTCCGCATGCTCATACATGAACCCACCAACACGGCCACCACCAACAGCTTCTTTTTTCTTGGCATGTAAGTTTTTATAATAGGTAATATTGGAGTTAACATGTGTGTTAATAAACTCATCATCAGACATATCAGCGAACTGATTCAATTTCAACTTTAACGATTTGTTCATTTGGTTCACTTTAAACACATATTTAGCATTATCTTTGAACACCTTAAAACGATAGTGCATCTCCCGTCCATTTCTTGAGATTCTATGATGGCTACTCCATCTCTTATAAAGATGCCATAGACTCTCTTCAGATTCTAACTCATTCCCTTCAAATGTAAAGCTCTCACATAATCCAAAAATTAGAGCAATCAAAACAAGAGGAACGATAAGAAATTTCATCATTGTGATTATGAGATTTGAGTAATATATAATGGATAAAAAAAGCTTTTGGTTGAGTTGATTTGCCAATCCATTTATATAGACTAGTTACTCAACTGTATGATCACTTTCTCCTAAATTGATGTAGTTATTGATTTTTTTTCTTAATTTTAGGATATTAGTTAAGATTTAACTAATTATTTTTGTTTTTATTTTTTTTTTAATGGTTAGGTTGTTGAGATTTTTCTCAGTAACCAACTGGTTAAATTATACATAGACTCGATCATGTTTTGGGTTTTTTAGATATTTAAATGGGTAGTTTACTTGTTTATAAAAGAAATTTAAAAAATAATTACTAATAAAGGTCTTTCTAAAAATAAAAAAATAGAAATGATTGTAATTTTTTATAGTTTTATTTTATATAATATAGCCATCATATAAATACGTTAATAATTAATTTTGATCTTATAGTGCTTTTAAATTGAATGATTTTTTCTTATATATAGAAAAAGTTAAATAGAATGATCTTAATAATGAGATGATTATAGGATTTCTTCATGATTTTTCGTCATATTTAGTTAAAAGGATTCTTATTGGAATTATTATCACTTTCATTATTTTCTTAAATTGTGGTTTTCTTATTTAATTCTACATTGATAGACTCTAACCCCTTTTCCAGTTTTAAAAAATATATTTTTCAGATTTTTAAATTTTTTTAAAATTACTTAGAAATCTTTCCAGTACATTTTGAAAAAAGAAAAACCAAAATAAATGCTCATTTAATGTGAACAAGACTTGCCAATTTATGCATTCTCCACCCTTAATACGTTGTGTGACACCCCATTCCGAGCTTACCTCTTTCGCCCGAAATGAGGCGTGGGGACGACAAGTACCACCCTTTTGTGGCACCTACTGTCCACTTCGACCTGTTTTGCTAACTATCTTTTATATCAAGTAAATATAACAATAGTTCTTTAGCTAAACTTATTTTATTACAGACCAGTATAATGTTTATACAACTCCATATCTAACTTAGATAACTTTAACTCCTAGGTTACAGAACTCATAATAGCAAACTTAAGTCTGGAAGTATGGTTGTAGTGTGGTAGACCTTGACCTCAGCAGTACCCTAAAGCTTCTTTATTTCACTACCTAGGAAGAAAAACATAAGAGAAAAGAATTAACTAAAAGCCTAGTGAGTGGTATGCAACAACAGGCTCTCTTTCAACCCTTAAGAGTAAATGATTCAATAACAGTCTCTCAAGACAATGAAATTGCTATTCCAAACCTTATGCTTGAACATATCCGTTTCCTGTTATCCCTCGGTAGACAATTTAATACATCTTTCTATGACTCTCTCTATGTGCACATAGATCTACCTCTTGTGGGCTTAAAATCTAGACCTGTCGGTCGTCTAACTATCCCATGTGAGGTTCTTTCCACAGGCTCAGGATCTAGGCCCTATGACCCCCTGACCGTCTCGTGAGATTTCGCCACAGGCTTAGAAACTAAGCCCTTAGGACCCCTGACCATCTCGTGCGATTCCGCTACAAGCTTAGAAACTAAGCCCTATGAACCCCTAACCATCCCGTATGGTGTACTCTTTATCACCATACAAGCTACACATACATGTGTATGGAATTTCACAAAACAAAATGCCTACAGAAATACCACTCATCGTTCATCAGTGAAAATTCCCCTCTTTCCAAGCCTTTTGACTTTCTGGTCCCTTTTTGAATCCCAGGCATGCATTAGCCAAATTTTAGCTTACAATCTCAATTTTATGGCTAGAATAATCTTAGAATACCTTATTGGCACTAGAATTAGCTTACCAACTCCAACAGATGTGAAAGTAGGCCTTGGAACAACCTAGGATAGCAGTGGCCACAAGGTAGCCTTATCTAGCACAAGTTGGATGCATGGTTGCCTTCTCCAGGTCAATTGAAGCATGGCAACTCAACCTAGATGCCTGAACTGCTCTTTCCAATGCCTAAATATTATGTTGGATGCTTGGACTACTTCATGGCTTCATGGTTGGTCCTCTCCCAACGCATGGTCTTCACTTCTAATCCCTCTTTGGTTCTTTTGATAGACTTTCAAATATGTGAAGTAAATGAGACTCCTTGGGGGTGTTTATAGGCAACCTCAGGCCATCCTCGTCATCCTCACAAGTGCCCAACGCATGACACCTACACTTCCATTTGTCACCACCATGCAAGGTCCAACACAAGGCTTCTTGGCACCTCCTACTTGCATGCAAGACTTAGGTATCTTTACCATGTAGTGTCCAATGCATGACTCCTCTTGAGGTGTCATCCCAACACTTTGCATGCTACACATTGCACCTTGGGCCTCCACCTCAAGCTTTAACACTTAGTTAAATTCATGTCATGTTGCCATTTAACTTCCTAAGGTGTCCACCTCGAAGTTGGCCACCCCCTCTTTTGAAATTTGGTCCAATTACCAAACACATAACGTACTTCCTCTTTCATCATGTGTCCAATTGTGCCCATTCCTCAAGCCATGCGTCCAACTACTACATTTACATTTTCAACCCTCTATGCGTCAAACATGCCTCTACAAGGGTGTGTGTCTTCCAACACTTAGCCAAATTCTCACCCTAAACACACCATGTGTCCATCTCAACCCTAATCGTCTAGGTTGGTTTAAGCATGCACTCAAGGTAGTCTCTTCTTGCCTTACCATGCATTTAGCATAGTGCTTTTAGGGTTATACTCAACTATGCTACGAGTTGAACTTCTTACTCCCAACACTTAGTCGAAACTTCATACTCCTTGCTAAGCCATGCATTCAACCTTTCCTCCCCAAGTTTTTCACTCCTAATTTCACCAATTAGAGGCTCTCTTAAGTCTCCCAACTCCTTCCAAAGCATAACTCTCTCCAGCTTTTTCGCTAGGAATCTCGCTCTCTCCAGCTTTCTTGCTGGGAATCCCGCTTTCTCCACTCTCGCTCTCAAATTTTCTCTTTCTTCTCGCTCTCTCCAGCTTTCTCGCTACAATTCTCGCTCTCTCCGATTTTCCTTCAATCTCGCTCTCTCTACTCTCGCCAGCCTCAATCTCGCTAGCATCGCTCGCTGGGGTTACTCGCTCTCCAATTCTCTCTTCGATCGCGCAGCTCTTTTATCAAAATCTCGCTCTCTTCAGTTTTCTCGCTGGTGTGGCTCTCGCTCTCTCCCACTTTCTCGCTGCAAATCTCGCTTTCTTCAATCTCACTCTCTCCAGCTTTCTCGCTACAATTCTCGCTCTCTTCAATTTTCCTTCAATCTCGCTCTTTCCAGGAATCTCGCTCTCACTCTCGCTTTCTCCAATTTTCTCTTTAATCTCGCTCTCTCTAGGAATCTCGTTCTCTTCATTCTCGCTTTCTCCAATTTTCTCTTATTTACTTATTTATTTATTTATTTATTTATCATTAAATTAGAGTCTTGCTCTCTCCACCTTCGTTCTTTCCAATTTTCTTTTTTTTTTTTTTTATTATTATTTATTTATTATCATTAAATTAGATTCTCACTCTCTCCACCTTCGTTCTTTCCAATTTTCTTTTATTTTTATTATTATTTTTATTTATTTATTTATTTTTTTTTAATTGTTTCTCTGCTTCCTAAATTAAGGTTAGGGTATTTATATTTATCATCCAATAAATTTCAATATTTGATTTCCTGTAGTGTATGCGTACAAATCTGGGTTGTTACATTCTTCCCTCTTTAAGAACTTTCGTCCTCGAAAGTTTCGAGGTTCTTAAAAAAATAAGGGTATTTGTCTTTCATCTCTTCTTCTCGTTCCCATGTAGCTTCTTCCACTTGCTGATTTCTCCAGAGAACCTTCACTAAACTTATTTCCCGATTACGAAGCGACTTCTTCTCTCTTGTTAGGATGCAAACCAGAGTCTCCTCATATTCCAAGTTTTCACTTATTTGTAGAGGTTCATAATTTACTACATGTGATGGGTCAGACACGTATTTCCGAAGCATCGATACATGAAAGACATTATGTATTGTAGAAAGGGTAGGCGGTAATGCTAATCAATAAGCTACTTGGCCAATACGTTATAATATTTCAAAGGGTCCAATAAAGTGAGGGCTAAGCTTGCCTTTTCATTCGAAACGCATAATGCCTTTCATTGGTGCTACTTTTAGAAATACGTGATCTCCCACTTTGAATTCCAATTCTTTTCGTCGATTATCAGCATAACTCTTCTATCTGTTTTGGGTTGTTCGCATTTTTTCTCGAATTAACTTGATTGACTCTGATGTTTGTTGTACTAATTCAGGCCCTAATAGTGTTCGCTCCTCGATTTCATCCCAGTGTATAGGGGATCTGCATTTCTTTCCATACAAGGCTTCGAAGGGAGCCATACTAATTGTCGCCTGATAACTATTATTATAAGCAAATTCTATAAGGTGTATTTGTGAATCCCATGCTCTAGTAAAATCCACAGCACATGCCCTCAACATGTCCTCTAGGATTTGATTAACTCGTTCTGTTTGGCCATCAGTTTGTGGATGGAAGGCTGCACTGAAATTTAGTTGTGTACCCATTGCTTTCTGCAAACTTTTCCAGAATTTGGACAACACGAGGGTCTCGATCTGAAACAATTGATATTGGGACTCCATGTAACCGGATGAATTCTTTTAAGTACATTTTAGCTAGTGCTTCCGTAGTGTGAGTAGTCTTGTAGGATAGGAAGTGGGCAGATTTGGTGAGTCGATCCACAATCACCCAAATCATGTTGTGGCTTCTAACAGTTCTCGGGAGTCCTGAGATGAAGTCCATAGAAATATGCTCCCATTTCCATTCTGGAATACTTAGAGGCTGAAGGAGTCCTTATGGTTGTTGCCGTAGAGCTTTCACCTACGACAAACCAAACATTTACTTACATAGTCAGCTATATCCTTTTTCATGTTACACCACCAGTAATGTGCTTTCAAGTCTCGATACATTTTGGTACTCCCAAAATGTATTGAAAAGCATGATTCATGAGCTTTCTTTAGTAGTTCTTTCTTGATTTCTTCATCATCTGGTACATATAGACGCCCACGGTAGAAGAGTGCAGAATTTAGGGCTGTAGAGAATTGATTGGTTTCTCCATTTTCTTACTGCAGTTGTTTGTTTATGTGTTTATCTATTTATTATGCATCAATTATCCTTTGCCTTAATGCAGGTCTTACAATTAACTGTGCTATTCGAGTTGTGAAGGTGTCTGGTATTAGTGAGATCTCAGCTCTTTCCAGGTCATCCATTATGTGTTTGGAGATGGCACTTAGAGTTGCTGAATGAGCTGACTTTCTGCTTAAGAGCATCAGCAACAATGTTAGCTTTTCCTGGATGATAGAGGATCTCACAGTCATAGTCTTTGACTAATTCTAACCATCTTCATTGCCTCATATTTAACTCTTTCTGGGTAAAGAAGTACTTAAGGCTTTTATGATCTATATAAATTTGGATCTTTTCCCCATATAAGTAATGTCTCCATATCTTTAAAGCAAAGACTACGACAGCTAACTCCAAGTCATGAACGGGATAATTTTGTTCATAAGGTTTTAGTTGTCTTGAAGCATATGCTATTACCTTTTCGTGTTGCATCAATACATAACCAAGCCTCTTCTTCGATGTGTCACTGTACACAGTTAAACCCCCTGATTCATCAGGTATGGTGAGAATAGGGGTTGTGGTCAACTTTTCTTTTAGTTCCTGGAAGCTTTACTCACATGCTTGGTTCCAAACAAAAAGATTATTCTTCTTAGTAAGGTTAGTTAAGGGTAATGCTATACTTGAGAAGTTTTTCACAAATCATCTATAATATCCTGCTAATCCAAGGAAGCTTCGAACCTTGCTGACTTGTTGTTGGGCGAGGCCAGTTGATAACTGTTTCAATCTTAGCAGGATCCACTGAGATTCCTTCTTGCTTTACAATTTGCCTTAGGTAGGCAACTTGTCGCACCCAAAACTCACACTTGGAGAATTTGGCATACAACTTTTCATTTCTTTATGGAAAGAACATCCCTAAGATGTTTTTCATGTTCTGCCTCTGACTTGGAATAGACTAAAATATCATCTATAAATATGATCACAAAGTTATCAAGATGGTCCTTAAAAATTCTCTTCATCAAGTCCATGAAGGCTGTGAGGGCATTCGTTAATCCAAAGGGCATCACAACGAATTCATAATTCCCATATCTTGTTTGGAAAGCAGTCTTGGGTATATCCGACTCCTTGATTCGTAGTTGATGATATCCAGATCGTAAGTCTATTTTGGAGAATACTGAGGCTCCTTGTAATTGGTTAAATAGGTCATCAATGCGTGGGAGTGGATACTTATTCTTTATTGTCAACTTATTCAACTCCCGATAATCTATACATAAATGCATGGATCCATCCTTTTTCTTAACAAATAAAACAGATGCTCCCCATGGAGACACGCTAGGGCGTATAAATCCCTTATCTAGCAATTCTTGTAACTGTATTTTGAGTTCTTTTAATTTCGCAAGTGCCATTCTATATGGTACTTTAGATATTGGTTCAGCTCCGGGAATTAGATCTATACAAAATTCTATTTCTCGATTCGGTGGTAAACCCGGTAGCTCTTTTGGGAATACATCTTCAAATTCTCTTATTACAGGAATGGCCTTAATTTCATCCTTTTGGTTTCGTAAATCTACTACGCTTGCTAAATATGACGAAGCCCCATGGTTGAGCAAATGTTTAGTTTTTAAGGCTGAAATTATTCTTGGGGTTGATTGTGCATTAGAACTCTTAAACTTAAACTTGATTCCTATTGGAAGGATGAATATGACCTCTTTATTATGGCAATCTATACTTGCATAGTTTACTACTAACCAGTCCATACCTAGTATTATGTCGAAATCACTTATGTCTAGGATGATAAGGGTCACCCTTAGTTTATGTCCTGATACTAACAACTTACAATTTTCCCACCAGAACTTTATATCGTCTTTTAACATGAAGGTGGCACAATTTACTTTCTGTTCTTCTGGGATGTTCATATGGTGGAAACTAGTTCTATGTCTATCCAATTCAATGTTATAGTTGGATGCACAGATGATTCGTCAAATATTGAAGGATGGAACGTCCTGTATTCTCAAAGTAATTTTTTTTTAACTCATACTTATGTTTACTAAATTATTTACTAAATTACTTGTTCGAAAATTCCACTTACCAGCGTATTTGGCGTAGCTATGGGCATCACTTAACAGGCCGAACCATCAAACACCACGACTTTTCTAATGCAATAGAGCCTATTTGGCCCAAATGCTCTAATACCAAACTGTAACGACCGGATCCTTACACATTATGATCCGACCGCTACGACATGCATACTTAGACTTTTCTATCATGAGATGGGTTTTGGTGAAAATTTCAAAGAACATATCTAAATTTTATTAATTAGATAGAAAAACTATATGAAAATTTTATTTATCAAAACACCAGGATCCATAAAACATTAGCATGGTGGTACAAAATGCATGTGCCTATAATAGTGAGTTTGATGGTTGGCCATTTGAGCGATGTCCAATTCTACCATCTACGCTGTGTCCTTACCTACAAAGTCTGTAAAAATATAGGATGAGTATATAATATACCCAGTAAGTAGTTCTCACGTAGGGTAGTGACCAAATGCACAATCACAAGCAACATGTCATGAAAACATATGATTGGGACCGAAAACGTATAATAACATGTGGTGGTCGGTTATGCTTCCAACATAAATCTCTCCGCCCTGATAGGAAGATGAGGACCTAAGCGAAAACTAACCCATCTGATGATTAGCGGGTCATGCAGTCAGTAGGGCCAGAGTCGCATCCAACATCAACCATTAGCATAAACGTAATATTGGACTAGAGGGGTGCAACCATACATACCCTGCTAGTCCCTAGCATAAACATAACGTAAGATTAGGCCTGGAGGGGTGCAACCATACATGCCCTGCCAGCCTTGGAAGCATAAATTTCTCCGCCCTAATAGGAAGATGGGGACTTAAGCAGAAACTAACCCAACTAATGATTAGCGGGTCATGCAGTTAGTAGGGCCAGAGTCGCATCCAACATCAACTATTAACATAAACGTAAGGTTAGATTGGAAGCATAACTTACACCTAATTAAAACTTGATTTTAACGTAATCGGTGAACAAACATAATGCATGGGGTCCCTTGTAGAGAAACGTGTTCTAAACATGTAATGCAATATAACAATTAACATAATCATGCAACATAATAAAGGTACACTACCATAGAACATTTAAAGAGAGGGTGAGATAAACTACTTACCTTGACTGTGATCTAATTATTCCTTATTATTCTTTATGATTTGATCAGTAGAGCTTTCCCTTTTTAAACTAGAAGGAAATTTGGGCAGAAATTTGGGCAGAACCTTACCCGAGATTTTCTCTTTTAACCTCACAGAACTTCCTCACTCACACTTACTTTTTCACACGATTCTTTGTTACTGAGATTTGTTTGAGAATGGGTTAAATCTTCAGGCAAAGGGTCCTATTTATAGTAGTTTTCAGCTCTTCTCAGTGTGATAAATCATTGTACAGGTGGCTTCTTTAAAATTACTTAGGGTTGAAGGAATCCTCTCAATAAGACACCTAATCTTGGCTAACGTTTGCCCTTACGTCATTATTCTTTGTTTGTATTCAATTTTAGGGTTTTTCCATGTATAATCTATAAGATCGTGGCCAAATTCAACGCATAATTTGCGCTTCTGTCCAAATCTCGCTCACTCTGTTCTCAGAATCTCGCTTTCTCCAGTTTTCTCGCTAGGAATTCACTCTGTCCACTCTCGCTTTGTCCAAATCTCACTCCGTCCAAATCTCGCTCTCCCTGCTCTCAGAATCTCGCTCTCTCCAGCTTTCTTGCTGGGAATCCCGTTTTCTCCACTCTCGCTCTCAAATTTTCTCTTCCGTCTCGCTCTCTCCAGCTTTCTTTCTACAATTCTCGCTCTTTCCGATTTTTCTTCAATCTCACTCTCTCCAGGGATCTCGCTCTCTCTACTCTCGCCAGCCTCAATCTCGCTAGCATCGCTCACTGGGGTTTCTCACTCTCCAATTCTCTCTTCGATCGCGCAGCTCTCTTCTCAGAATCTCGCTCTCTCCAGTTTTCTCGCTGGTGTGGCTCTCGCTCTATCCCACTTTCTCGCTGCAAATCTTGCTTTCTTCAATCTCGCTCTCTCCAGCTTTCTCGCTACAATTCTCGCTCTCTCCAATTTGTCTTCAATCTCGCTCTCTCTCTAGGAATCTCGCTCTCACTCTCGCTTTCTCCAATTTTCTCTTTAATCTCGCTCTCTCCAGGAATCTCGTTCTCTCCATTCTCACTTTCTCCAATTTTCTCTTATTTACTTATTTATTTATTTATTTATTTATCATTAAATTAGAGTCTTTCTCATTCCACCTTCGTTCTTTCCAATTTTCTTTTCTTTTTTTATTATTATTTATTTATTTATTTATCATTAAATTAGAGTCTCGCTCTCTCCACTTCGTTCTTTTCAATTTTCTTTTATTTTTATTTTTATTTTTATTTATTTATTTATTATTATTATTATTATTATTGTTTTTAATTGTTTCTCTACTTCCTAAATTAAGGTTAGGGTATTTATATTTATCATCCAATAAATTTCAATATTTAATTCCCTGTAGTGTATGCGTACAAATCTGTGTTGTTACATCTTCTATCCTTGATTATTTTTTTATCACTTTCTTATTCCAATTTTTTTATAACTCAATCAAATATTTAATTTAATTTGATGCAATCTCCTTTTCAAAGACTCCAAAAGAACAAGAACATCTAAATTGAAACTAAATTATCAATGATTGATGTTTAAAGTACAAAATAAATGTCTATAAGTAGCCTTTATATGGGTGATAGATTTTTATATGCATGTGAAGTCCCCTTATCACGAATAGACTTTTAGAATTAGATTTAAATTTGGTTAGTCGCTATGAAATTATTGCTAAGAAAAAAATGAAGCGATAAAATAGAGTAATTTTATAGTAATTATATTCCAAACTTAATAAATGAAACAAACTATTTTAATAAGTGTAAGAGAATACAAGTTTCTTATTTTTCATAAAACATAACAGAAATAAGGGATGTCAATGCTTCGAATCCCTTGGTTTTAAATGTGTTGAAATCTTGTAAATAGAAGGTTGTTTTGTGGGGTATGGAACTAGAACTTGATGGGATAAGAAGCTTCCATGGCTATTCCACACAGACCTTCGGGCTGCTCCACTCCTCGCTTCATTCTTACGTAGCCTTCCTCTCCCCATCCAACTCCCCATGAGTTCCTCACGATCCAGTAATCTGTTCCGTCTTCTGTTGTTCCGTATCCAATCGCCACCACTCCGTGATTAAGCTCTGTTCCGCAGTATCCATCGAATACTCCCTGCAATTTTGCCGCATTTTAAACATTATTAGCAATGGCTGAAGCAATTCTAGATTTACAGTGAATCGTTGGATTGCTTGAGTGAATTACGAACTTGCCTGCCAGTAAAATTGGAAATCTCTTCCCGCGGCGTCGATGGCGACTGAGACTGGTTGGTTTGCGACGGCTTGCATTAGAGCATCCTCGTTTTCAGGTATGCTTTCATATCCATCAATTTTAACTATCGGTGAGGATATCTGTTAAACCAAACAAATATATGCCTTAGTTTGATAATTTCTTAAAGGATGAACGGTAGTTTAGGTTTGAATTGATTCATGAATTATAAAACTTACTCTGGATGAGCGACACAATCCTCTTGATCCATGGTAGGGATAGCTGTTCTCAGTAGCGATTCCACCGTTTCTCCTTATGAAATCGAAAGCGATTTCCATGAATCCTCCGTTACATCCTTCGTTCCTGTAATTGCAATCGAGCAGCTCTTGCTCTGATAGAGATAATAGCTGGTTGGTTCTGATTTTGTTGATTCCTTCAACTGCAGCCACACTTGAAAACGCCCAACAGCTACCTGCAAATCGATTTTAAAATCATTCATTATTTGTAAGCATTACGATTTCATAATCTTGTTGAGACAACACTCAAAACTTTTGAATGTTGTTTTAGTTATCGAACTTTTTTTTTTCCCTCGAGCAATATACAAAGCCAGAATTAGAAATTATACCACATCTGCCTTGCTCTTTGATGCCATTGACAGCTCCTCTTTCCCTCCAATCAATGTAAGATGGAAGATCTGTAGCCTCCTCGTACATGAATCCACTGGTCCCTTCTCTTCTCCTGCCATGTAACTTTCTGTAGTGACTAATGTTGGAGCGAGCATAGAAGTTCACAAACTCGTAATTCGACATATCTGCGAACTTGTTCAACTTCAGCTTGTATGGTTTGTTCATTTGGTTTACTGTGAACACATGGTTCACGTTCTCCTTAAACACTTTGAAACGTTTATGCTTCTCCTTTAGGTCCCTTGAGATTGTGTGATGGTTACCCCATCTCTCATATAGCTTCCACAGACTTTCTTCTGTTGCCAACTCCTTCTCATCGAATTCAAAGCTTTCAGCAAATCCTGAAATTAGAACAATCAAAAGAAGAGGAAGCAAAAGAAATTTGATAATGGCCATAATGATTTGGTAAAACTAGCTCAATGGGGTATGAGTAGTATGATGGATAAGCAAGATGTTGCTTGAGTTGATATCGCAATGCATGTCTTAGCAGCTTATATAGACATTGTGTTGGTGAAAGAAATGGAACTGGAGCAATTTGCACCCAACCAAACCAACTTGATCACTTTTTCTGTTAGTAATAATATGATGATACAGTTTTCTTGATTGTAGCGCTAGAATTTGATAAGCATTTATCCCATTTAATTGTTATGTATAAGGAGCTGAGTGTTGAATGTTTATTATTATTATGTTAAATCACCATACCTGATGTAGTACGAAATGTTAGGTATAAGTAGTCTAGTTTAGTGGTTAACCTTAAATTAATTAGTGTTTCATCTGTAGTTTGGATTTAATCAATTAATAATTAGGTTATTGCAAGGATGGTAATAGAGGTTTTGAATATTATTTTGTTTAGTTGGGCATGGATTTGGCCTAATCTCAAATCTATCTGTTGCATTAACTTATCTCTTAAAACACAATCAATAGAAAATCATCTTTGACAATCAGTAAAAGATTTCAATATACATGCATGGTGGTGAGGGGGTTTGGGTTGAATAAAAGTGAAGCAACTTTTGATTTCCAAACAGTTCAAACTTTTAGCCAGAAAATGTGGAAAGGTGACACTGATGCTTGTGTATCTTCAAAATGGGGACTTTTCATTGGGAACTGGGAAGGATCATTTTGGTCCACATAATATGGAATTTGTTTAGCCACTGATTTTTTTTAAATAATAATAATTCAAAGTTAGTTTTTATTGATGCAGGTTAAATAATAGAGCGATGATTAGATTGTAACTAATCTCCATACCCCTTTCTCTACATTAAAATATTAATTATTTTTTATAAAAAGATGTCACGTGATAAATTTTTATTGAGTACAGTAGGTGTTGCACAATAGATGGGGTGGCTCGGCTGCACTTGAGTATTTTCATAAATAATAATACTCATCGGAAAGAATGCACCTCTGACCTATTTTAGATGCCCAAAATAAAAAATGTCCCCTCGAAATTGATATTATGGACAGTAAAGTTACAAATTTGCCATTCCTTTAAACTTTTTTCTTTCTTTCTCTTTCCTTCTTTTTCTTTTTCGGAGTGACCACAACTTCGTCGGCATACTTTGGCGAAATTTTATTTTCAACTTGTCCGACTGACCAACTCCGGCGAAATTTTTTCTCTTCTATTTTTTTCTTCTTTGCGACCAACTACGAAAAAACCACGCACCAACTCCGGTTGTGAGAGAGAAGAGAAAGGAGAGTGATCTGTGAATGAGAAAGAAAAGAGAAAGCGAGATACAAAGCAGAGAGTGGTTTGTGAGTGAGGAAATGAAGAGAGAGCAAGAGCGAATGGTAAAGAAAAACTACGTTTTAAAAAAATGATGGAATTTTTATTTTTCTCTTAAAATTTAGGCCATACATACAAAAATTCCATATACATTATCATGCAATCAAATACCACGTGTAAATACCTTTGTAAACTTTTTAGCGGAAATGTTATAAACAATCTTTTTTTAATAAATAAAATTAAGAATTATGAAAGGAAAAAAAAACTAAAATTAAACCACCTTCAAACAGGGTGTAAAAATGATATTTTAACATATATTATTATGACGTGGGGCATGAGTAGTGACATTGCGCGTATGAAATA
The DNA here is from genome assembly GCF_027475165.1 of Benincasa hispida. Classification (NCBI taxonomy): domain Eukaryota; kingdom Viridiplantae; phylum Streptophyta; class Magnoliopsida; order Cucurbitales; family Cucurbitaceae; genus Benincasa; species Benincasa hispida. The sequence continues at coordinate 14,585,337 of NC_143481.1, forward strand.
AGAGAACGTGGTTGGTTTGTTAATATTCATTAGTCTGTTTAATGTGTTATGCATAGGAAACATGGAGTCGTAATCCCATCCCAATGTTAGGAAGCAGAGTGGAATTCGATAATGAATCCTCCCCCAATTGCGAATGCCTTTTAATGCAAAACAGAAATCATTTCAGTAAACGCCGAAATAGATGAATCACTGCCTTTTCCAGTAACCCACATTTCTCTCAAATCCGTTCCTTTGTGTCGCTGTTAGCTTGTATGCTAGGCTGGAATTATATATCTTTTTTAAGAATATCAAATCAATTTTGACTCCAAGTGTTATATCTCCTTTCATCATAAATTTTTAGTTTCGATGAATTGTACTTCAAATTTAGATGTGTTGCAATTTTACTTCTCTAATAAAGTCGTACTTCAAATAGTTTTTAAAAAAATTATCGTACACGTTCAAGATGAAGTAACTCATATGTACGAAATTTTAAAGAAAAATGGCAATAGTGCTTACCTTTTTGGGGGGGGGGTTGAAATTTATGAATGTTAACAAATAATTGAAATCTCATCTCCTTTGAAACACATTCTAAATCTAACTCAAATTTGAAAAAACACTAGCAAGTTTCTGTATATTTGTATGTTTAGTTCTCCAATTTTAGTTTGGTTTTACAAAACATTTTCTAAAATGTAGCTAAGAAATTAATAGGATTAAAGGTAATTACAATGGCTATTATTCTTAGGGTTAATAATTAAGTGTATAATACCATTTTTAAAGAATTATAAGTAGAAAAATATTTAGGTGTAGCAACACTAATCTTTGTACATTTCACCAAATTGTCTAATCATAATGTGTCATGTAACATTTTTAATTTCTTCTTTTGTGGTGAGTGAGACTGCATAAAGATTAGTGACTCTTGGGATGCACTCAAATATTATCCTTACAAATATAACAAAATCTATAATTATTGCTATAGTCCTATCAACAAATTATGATTTTAAGCTAAAGTTTGGATTTTTAAGAGAGTTTAATGTCTTATATTTAAAAACAGAAAGCAACAATAGTTTTTTCCCACAGGAGGGGATAGTCCATGGGTTTTTTTTTGTAAGGATGGTTTTTTTTTTTTTTCCGACCAAATGAAAAATGAGTACCTTTTTAAATGGAATGAAAAGTGACCTTTTGCTATGTTAGTAAGCTTGTGAATTTACTCACTTGACCCTAAAACTCATCTGCACGGGTCCATACGAATGAGTTCTATTCGATCCTACAAATGTGTATTCGGTGGGAGGTGGTGACACACAACGTTCGATCGTAATTGTTTTTCAAAGCCTTAGAAATTGGATTCCTTAAATATGTTCAACATCAATCAGTCTCCCATAGTTGAACTCAAAAAAGAAAAAACATTAAACATGATGAATGATTAATCAAAACTGAAGGAAAAGAAAATCCACAAATTAACAAGTGTGCACATCAGAGATCCATACCCGCAGAGAAATAAATTCCTGTCCAAATTCAGATGAGCTTAATCAATGTAATGCTAGTAATGTTATGATGGGGGAGAAAATAGAATTATTAAAACGATGTAAAGGATAAAGGACTTCAGTCAAGGAAGAAGAGCACATTGATACATGGGAAATAGCAATCATTTTCTTTAAGACATCCATGGTATTAGAACACACCCTAAGTCAACAAATATATATTGAATTCCAAAGTACAATTTAGTAGATAAAATACAAAACATCATTTCAAAAGCTGATGGTATGGTTGATCTAAAAAATAAGAAGATTTAAAAAGTTTTCATTTGCTTTACACTTAGCAAAATGGTAAACTTCCCTCCAAAGTCCAATCAAACCTAAGCCTTCACTACTAACGGCTGGACAGCAGCCAGTATCTGCATTTACATCTCTATGCCTTCACATTTCCTGCTTCCACTCATTCAGCTTAGAAGCTGATCAAATATATTTAACTTCATCTTTCCTCCTCCATATTTCAGCTAGATGTTACCCTCGTGCAACTTCCAAAATTCACAAGGACAAGAACGAACAACAATCTTGGAGAAGATACCATCCATTTTCAGGGTATGGTCATGTAGTTCCTCCTATACCATTTACAACCCACATATTCCCTCTATGTATTTGCACCAATGAATTATGAAATCATGTCAACAATTCATGACACTATGCAGATTGCAAAATGTTAAATCACCAATCAACCCAAAGACTTAAGCTGATAGGTCATGGTAAATTAAATTATATCAACACTTTAATACTCCCCCTCACTTGTGGGCTTAAAAGTTTGTAGAAGACCTAACAAGTGGAAAACAATATTAATTGAGGAAGAAATGACATTACAGGAGTTTGAACACATAACATCCTGTTTTGATACAATGTTAAATCATCAATCAATCCGAAATCTTAAGTTGCTGAGTTATGGTAAAGTTAATATATCAACACTTCAATACAAAAGGATCAATTTCTATGGTCAGACTAAATCCATCACACAAGAGACAACTATTAAGGTTTTTGCATATGGATATACGATAACCCACCGTACAACATACAAGTAGGACTATAACAGGTCTTTGATCACGCAACCCTCCAGGGCAAGCAAGAACTGATATGCAATAAACATTTATGAGTTTAACAAACTAGATGGTTATTCTCAAATCTCAAGTCATCAACACAACCGAGCAAATGCCCTTACAGATGGGGGTTGTGGAGATGTCTTGTGGAAGTCTTGTTGTGTGAAATCCCTAATGACCATAGTAGTATAGCAAGCCTGAACTCAACCTAGAAATAATGAATCTTATAGAGTTGAGGATGATGTTATTTTTCAATAAAAAGGGCCAAATAATTTCTACTTCATAAGGATGATGTTTTATTGAAGCCACTCTACATGAAAAGATATGAAGAAACAAGAAACTATCATCTATCATGGACTGAATAAACAGGGACTGATCCAATGTCAAACACAGAAACAAAAACTTTGAAAGCATTTCAAAGCTACGACCGGGTCCAAAATAAGCACGCAGCATGAGCATTCATTTATCTCAGTAGAAAACTAAAAGGAGCACATGATTAATCAAGATGCAGATGCAATTTTCTACAAAGAAGAATAGTGATATTCCTCCACAGAAGGAAATTTATTCAACAAAAGCAACCTTTAGGTAGCTGCATTGGTATCTGTTTTTCAGCTAAAACATGAAATCGATAACTCCAGAACCCCAGGGAGTCTGAACATATGAATTCAAGATAGAAGCAAACGATTTCTCATTGCAAAGCAAGGTAAGAACACAACACTGAGTCAAGTTTTGACAAACTGAATCATGATGCAAATTCAATTATTCAAAAAGCAAAGCTCCAAATTGAAATGAGCGTTGTTTACCATTTGATAACCATGACAAATGTAGAAGTGAGTAATCAACCATTTATAGGCCACTCATTTATCATTGTTCTAGAACAGACAGACAAACGATATTTATAAAATGTCAATCTAAACTTATCGATTCAATACCGATAGCAGCAACAGAACGAGAAGAAAATAAAAAGAGAACGGAAGGACAACAGGTGAAGAAAAGAGAAGAGTCAAGCAAGAGAATCGTTCTGTTTCGCTTGTTGCAGTAGCTCTTCTCTAACTCTTCTGATCTCTGCTTCCCTTTCCAATCTCTCTTTCTGCAACAGCAAAGTGGAACACAGAGAAACATTATAAATAATTACAATTTAGATTCCAAAAGTTATATAAGATATCGCATTCAAAGCTAAATAAATCAAGGAATTCGCTGGGGAAACGTTGCCACCTAGGGTTTTCCTTTTTCCCACGCTTCTATGGAGACGTAGCCATCACGTGAAGAAATAACTATAAGAATTATGAAATGAAACATAGGATACAATTAGAGAAATCTGAAGGAGGGGAATTGAAAGATAACCTTTTCGTCTTGACGGAGAGCGATCCAAACATGGAGTTTATCCATTGACTGCCAGAATACGAAGGCCCCCAACGTCATTGCAAAGAACGTCGCTACTTTCACCATCTTCTTCTCTTCAACTTGAGAAGCTCGTCTCTTCTACAGAGTGTAATGATCGATAAAACGCGACGCAGAAACTCAGGAGAACAAGGCCAGGAACGGAAGTCGGAGATGGTGGTGAGATGCGAAGATGAATAGATCTCTTCGAGAAATAATCTGATGCTATGAAACTACATGTGCTGAATTTGCAACCTGCCTACATCCAATTTTGAGTTTATTATAAAATATTTAAATATAATTAATTATTAAGAACAAGTTGCCCCTATAGCTCAGTGGTAGAGCGTCAGTCTTGTAAACTGAAGGTCTGTAGTTCGATCCTGCATGGGGGCATTTCTTTTTATGGTTTTACTAACTTTTAATGTCATTTCTTTTTAATTATTATTTTGAGGATGCGATTGTTAGTATAATCGATTAAAGCTTTTTATTTTTTATTTATTTATTTTTTTCTTTCAAATTCACTAATTTGATACTTATGTAAATTTTAAAAAGAGAACTTTGTAATAATTCTTTTTCATTTAATTTTTTTTATTTGAGGATTGAATAAGCCTTTTAATTCTAAACGTTAAATTTAAACAAAAATATTTTCTATTTTTTTAAAAATTTATTTTGAATGTGATGATTTGATTATTCTCTTAATTTTAAACTTTAATTTAAGTATTGATTTTTTTTATTTTATGCTAATCTTATTATTAGGGGTGTACATGGATTGGATTGGGTTGGGTTAAGGGTGTTTTTTTGGATTAACCTGAAAATTCAAGTTGGTTTGATTAGAACCCAAATGACCCAAATAAACTTTCCAACCAAACCCAATATAATTCTTAAAATTCGAGTTTGGTTGGGTAGAGTGTCAAGTTATAACTTATTTTTTATTTTTAATGAAAAATATGTAAATTTATATACAATACATGACTAATAACTAAGATCTCATAAAATTAAAATGCTAAATACTGAATATCTATGATATATATACTTTCTTGTTTAAAGTTTGATTACTATGTATGGATTAATTTGTGAATTTTAATATTTTTCTTATAAATTATTATGATATTTGTCTTGATTTTTTTTTTATTTCATCCTAATCTTATTATTAGGAGTGTACATGGGTTGGGTTGGGTTGGGTTGGGTTGGGTTAAGGGTGTTTTTTGGATTAACCCGAAAATTCTGGTTGGTTTGATTACAACCGAAATGACCCAAATAAAATTTCCAACCAAACCCAACCCAACCCTTAAAATTTGAGTTTGGTTGGATAGGGTATCAAATTATAACTTATTTTTTATTTTTAATGAAAAATATATAAATTTATATACAACACGTGACTAATAACTAAGATCCCATAAAATTAAAATGCTAAATACCTAATATCTATGATATTTATTATAACTTTAAACAAAGACAAATATCATAACAATTTTAAAAGAAAAATATTAAAATTCACAAATTAATCCATATAAAGTAATCAAACTTTAAACAAAAAAAGTATATATATATATATATATATAATTCGGGTTGGGATGGGTCAACCCAAATTTTCTTTCTAGCCAACCTACAACTCAACCCAATAAAAATAGAAAAATCCAACTCAACCTAACCCAAGAACAAAAGAGAACTTTGTAATAATATTTTGTGATAATTCATTCTTATTTAAAATTTTTTATTGAAGGATTTAATAAGTCTTTTAATTCTAAACTTTAAATTTAGATTTAATTGCCACGTCACTTACTAAATTAATGACGAAATTCAAAATCATCAAATTTGGGACCAATTAGGAGTTGACATGTGTCCTAAATTGAAGTTAAAGACAAATTTCAATGACGCCACGTGTTTTCATCACAAGCGTTGGATTGAGTAAAATTGATTTGGCCCAATTTGATATTATGATTTAGTCTATAGTTCAGTTAAGCCTAAAAATGGGCTTAATTTGTCCCAAATGCCAAAGCAAGCCCAAATCTAATCTAATTGGGCCCAAGGGCCAGGCCCATGGACCAATCAAGCTCAAGCCCACGAGACCCACTAGAGAACTCTCTATATAGAGAGCTCTCTTCATTTGTGGGGGTTGGCAATTTTACACTCTAGAGAACCTAGAGAGAATTCTACAATCAGGAGACTCCCTCACTACTGAAGCTGTACATCCGTTGAAGACACAAGTCTCCTGAAGATTCAAAGTTTCTTCGAAGACTTCGACTTCAAGAACACCATGTGCTCTGCTCCCTTAAGTCAGGCATGCACATTCAATTGAGAGAGATCAGAGGATCAAATACTAGAGATCGAACCACATCGCATCAAATCAATATCAACATCAACCAAGTTCAACTCCACGAAATACGTTTCTCCGAAAACCACATGCGAACTAATTGGCACACCCAGTGAGACATCTCTACTTCCCATCTCTCTCGAAATTCAAACAAATCAATGGCACCAAAGAAAGTTGCATCCAAAGTAACTGCTTCAAATGACTCCTACACAGGACCTGTCACCCACAGTCATTCAAAGGAAGTTATGCAGGAGCACAAGCAAAGTTCCGTCATTGTGCACAACATTATGAAATAGATGACAGAGTCTCTTAAAGGTGGGATTTTCATCAAGGAAAATCCTTTGTTTGACAACTCTACTTTTGCTTCTAGCAAGTGAAAGAGAGATCACAACTAGATGTGATTTTTGTCACGATGACGAACGTAATAGCCGAGGCGGCCATTGCTGAAATGGAACGAAAGATAAATTTTCTAATGAAAAAGGTTGAGGAGCGAGATCATGAGATCGTTGCCTTGAGAGAACAGATGCAGGCTCGTGAAGCTACTGAGTCGAGCTAGACTCCTATTGCCAAGGAAAATGACAAAAGGAAGATCGTGTTGCAAGAAAACCAATTGTAACAATTTGACGAAGTAAATATGTATAAAACAGAAGCTAACAGAATCATTAAGCACTCTAACTACACTTAATTTGAGTATAAAGCATGCGGAAAAACATATTTTTAACAAAGAGGTTTCAACTTGAATATCTTTGACGATTTCCATGTAATCCTTTGCTATATCTACGAATTAGATCTCCAAATCTTCAGTAGATCCCCAAGAGAATCCTCTCTACTATTCTCAGCCTTGGATTTGAGTGGTAGAACTCTGAATTGAGAGGGACTGAAATGGGTTTTAAGGGAGCTAGAGAACAAAAATAGTTTTTTTTTTTTTTTTTTTTTTTTTTTAGAAATTTCACAAATTTCATATTGCATCTCTTTCAATACTCTAAAAATGGAGTATTTAACAAGTTGATTCATGTAAGCACTTACCAATTCAGCTAATTGAAACTTCAATTAATACTTAGATAATAGGCAAGGTATTAAAATGTGGATTAACCCACTCAAAATATCAAATTTCAAATTTTTAAAAAGAATTAGATTTAATTCTAAACTAAATGAAATTTCAATTTCTAAAATTGAATTTATGAATTGGATTTTGATTTAATTTTAAATAATTAAATAATTAATAATTTAATATCAAATATTAAATTAATAAAACACCTAATTTAAACCTGAATCCTATTCATGTAATCAATATTTAAATCATTATTTAAATATATTAAATTCTCCAATTACATTTAATTTTCAATAAAATTAAGCGTTAATTATTTCAAATATAATTATCCATACCCTAAAAACTGAATTTGAACATTTTAAATTTCAAACTCTAATTTCGAATTTCAATGCTTCAAATTCCCTTAATATTCTAATCCAAGGTTTTATCTTTTACGAGCTAGTAAAGGGACCTTATAGACCTACAGATCATGAGTTCCAACGATTTGAGATTAATCAGATAAACTCTTTAATCCAAAATAATCAATATTCGTTAACTACTGAGACATACCACTATAGCTCGATGTTGCACTCCCCTCACTGTAGATATATTTCTGTCCACATGATTTAACCATAATCAGTAAGTTGATCCTTCACAGGTCGTTCGTATTTATAGCTAGGTCAAAATTAACTTTTTGCCCCTGTAAATACATCTTGCTCCTTAAGTTACCACTGATCTTCTATTGAACAATTGGTTTATATCTAACTAATAAACCATATCTCTCTCGATCATGAGAGGGCAGGGCTCCTTTGTTCAAGACCAGTAATCAACACTTATGGGAACAACCTATATGTTAACCATAAATTGGGTAGGAGTGAATTTCATCTTGCAGAACTATGTCCCCAGCTGGTCTTATCCCTAAAATGGGAGGCTTATTGAGCAGTGTTGTTGAACTACTCTCACTTATGCAGATCAAAGGATAATCCTAACTAAACAGGAATTCATAGTTAACTCAGGATTATGATCAAGTTACCCTAGGTCATCGAATTCAAATAGTCAATTTTAACAGTAAATGGTCGTTATAAAGAAAAGTGACTGTTTGGTGGTCCGGTCTTATGCAAATGTCTTTTTTATAGGATGCCTTCACTCGCATGTCTCCAATGAACGATTTCAAGATCACATCGTTTGTATCAGTACACAAAGTAGGTCACATCCATAGTGTCCCCAAGATGAGGTACTCAATCTCATCCATATACTTATAGACCTTTTAGGATATATACTATAACTTGATCCTCTGTTATGTCTCTACATAAAGTTAAAGTATTCATACTATAGTCATGGGTTCATTTATTTTATTTTATAACAGAATGCAATTTCAATAATAATTTTATCGATAAATAGAATATGTTTCCAAAATTACGAATGCGAGTTTTAGGACATTCCCAACAATCTTCTACTTGAACTAAAACTCCAGTGGGTTATAGATATATACAATGTTGAGAAAAGAGAAAATACAATAAACTAGGGCATCTATATACCTTTGACTTTCTTCCACTTGCCCTAGATTTATGAAGCTCGTAGTACCAGTCTAACCATGTGACCCTCAAACACTTTAGCTGTGAGGGCCTTCATAAATGGATTAACAAGATTATCCTCAGAAGCTATTTTTGTGTCTATCATGTCTCCTTTATGTACTATCTCCCTAATGATATGACACTTTCACTCGATATGTTTTCCATGCTTGTAGCTCCTAGGTTCCTTTGAGTTGGCAGCTGTTCCACTGTTATCACAATACAGGGTGATCAACAGATACATATTTGGAACCACTTCCAAATCTATCAGGAATTTTCTCAGCCATATTGCTTCCTTAGTTGCTTTACATGTAGCTACATATTCAGCTTCCATCGTGGAATCAACAATACAGTTTTGTTTGATGCTTCTCCACACTACTGCTCCTCCGTTTAAAGTGAATAATGATCCTAAAGTAGATTTTCTATCATCTACATCAGTCTGAAAAATCAGAATCAGTGTATCTCGTAAGGATCAAATCCTTAGGATCATACTCGAGCATATAGTCCCTTATTCTCCGAAGATACTTAAGGATGTTCTTAATGGCAGTCCAATGGCTATCTCCAGGGTTGGACTGAAATCTTCTGACGATTCTAACTGCAATGCATATGTCGGGACGTGTACACAACATAGCATACATCAAGCTCCCAAATGTTGATGCATTAGGAATTCTTTTTATTTTATCAACTTCTTGAGGTGTCTTAGGACACTGTTCCGTAGACAAATGAATTCTGTGTCTAAAAGGTAGCATACCCTTTTTGGAATTTTGCATATTATATCTTGACAATATCTTGTCAATATAAAATGCTTGAGATAGTGCTAGCATGTTGTTCTTACGATTTCGAATAATTCAGATTCCAAGAACATATTGTGCATCTCCCAAATCCATATACTCACCATCCCAATCTGATCGAAGTGTTTTTATCCTTCCTAATAGGTTCTCAACACCAGTCTTATACACTTTGAACTTTTCAAAAGTCTCAGACCTATGATGCATTAGGTAAACATAATCATATCTAGAATAATAATCAATAAAATGAATGTAATATTCATATCCTCCTCGAGCTTTAACATTCATCAGACCACAAAGGTCTAAATGTATAAGTTCTAGAGATTCTTTGGCTCTAAAAACCTTTTTCTAAAAAAGATCTAATCATTTTTTCCTCAAGACATGATTCACATGGAGGTAAAGATCTATGTGCTAACTGATTTAGATGACCATTCTTCACCAATCTCTCAATCCTATTGAGATTTATGTGACCAAGTCTTAAGTTCCAAAGATAGGCGTTAGAAGAAATCTTTCTTTTCTTATTTTGAATTTCTATTGTTTTAAATATCTCTATATTTAAAATGGCTTTCGCGTTAGTTGGTTTTAACACATACAAGTTATTTTCAAGTTTAATTATACACATTTGAACACCTTTTGAACTAATCAACACTTCATTTACATAAAAAGTGACTTTATACATATGTTCTAGTAAACATAATACAGAGATTAAATTCCTTTTCATTTTAGGTACAAAAAATATACATTTTCTAGTAAAATTTAAGAATCCAAAACATAACTTGATGTCTCCCACTGTTTCTGCTGAAATGACTTCACCTGTTCCCACCTTGAAAGTCATTTCATTTTCTGATAGCTACTTCCAGAAACTAGTTTCCTGAAAGAAAGTGCAAATATGATTAGCGGCTCTTGAATCTAGTATCCAGGTTAAGTGAGAACTTTCTACTAAACATGTTTCTATTACAAGTAAATTGAATTTACCTTGATTTTCCTTCTCAACTTTCTTCTCTGCAAGATACTTAGGGCAATTGCATTTCCAATGTCTATCGATGTTATAATGGAAACATTTTCCTTTTGCAACTTTTATCTTACTCATAGTAGCAGGAGTCTGTTTCTTCCCTTTTCCTTTTTTCTTCATTTCTATACTCTTATCCTTTGAAGATCCAAATTTCTTTTCAGAGGGTTTTGAACTAGATGAAGCACCCTTCTAAAATTTCCTTTGGGAAACAACATTTGCTTCCTCTTCTTTATTTTTCATTAAGGACTGATAAGTCTGGAGTTCATTTAAGAGAGTTATCAAGTTGTAATCAATCTTATTCATTATAGCGTTTGTACGAAAAGTCAGAAAAATCTTCGAAAGAGATTTCATTATCATACTAACTTGACTCTTCTCATCAATGACAGTGTCGTTTGCTTCCACTATGTTGAAGTGGACTATCATGTACAGGACATGTTCTTTAACAGAGTCCCCCTTTTTCATACGCGAATTGTAAATGTATGTAATAGCATCATGTCGTGCCAATGAGGACGGTTGTCCAAACATCCCTTGCAACGACTCCATGATCTCTCTAGCAGTGACCATGGTTTCATGCTTTTTAGTAAGCACATCAGATATGTTTGCTAAAATATAGACTCTGGTATTTTCATTAGCCCAGACCCATCTTTCATAGGCATTCAGAACATTTTGAGTTGCATTACGATTGGGAAGAGGAGGACTTTCCTCCATTAAAATGAACCTCGGTTCATCAACTACTAGTATTGTATTTATATTTGACTTCCAATTTGTATAACCCTCTCTATCGAACTTATTGGAGGCTAAAAGTTGTATGATCGAGTTCGACATGCTGAAACATAAACAAATTCTATGAGAAAATTGCATCCAAATCCAATTTTAGCAAAAGTAATAAAGTATCCATAATTCTTTATTTATTTGCAACAATATTTTAATGAATCAGAATAGATGTTATTGAGGGGCAGTCAAATATTTTTTCACTAAAGCAAGACATTCTTGACTAAATACTATATCGAGAATAGCTCTTATTCCTATAGTCATTTAGTTATCGTTTTCAGTCAAGAACTTACTAACACTTAGTAACTCTTGTAAGCGTGACCCTTCATTTTCAGATTTCATAAAACGGAATGAATATTCTCCCAAATTAGAAGACAATTTTCAAGCCGAAACTAAGAAACCTTATTTATTTCTGAAGTTTAAGTTGTTCTGAATCTTATGTTACAACCCTCCAAGGGGATCACCGTAAAAATGACTAGCTAGTGCCGCCTAAAAACAAGAATAGGCGTAACATAAGAATCTCACGGTTTAAACTAATGAAAGAGATTGTAGGATATGTTGACACATTTCCTGCACCCACTTACTATGAACTACTTCCCTTATTCACCTTGTTATTGACCCATGTAAACACTTTTCAAATGGAGTAGTTACTATAAAAGCGACACGAAGTCGAGCATGGATCTCACAGTTTGAACTCTTAGTGACATGAAAGCTAAATATATCATATATATTATTAATCTCCCACTAAAGTATTCTAATTATTTGGGTAAAGTCTATATGGCTTATCCAAGTATGATATTTATATTTGGATTTAACCTATGATGTCTAAATGATAAAACCATTTTATTACCTCAAACCACTCATGCATGCTCATAAAATCGGCTAACAACGCTCAGTAATTCGGCTATAATACCTAGGTAGGAGGTGTTACGTAAACCGTCAACTTAAGTACGAGCCTTAGATAGGATTATAGATCGATTGAGTTTGTAACCATGTTTTACATGATAACGACCTCTTTTAACTATTAAAACAGGTTGTTATTGAACCTAAATGAGCATGCATATTATCTTTGTTATAGATTTTAAATGTCAAATTCATTTTATCACTCTTATAAAATTATAGACATGCTATAATGTATGCTTAAGTATTACATACATTAATATAACAATTATATTAAACTTATGAAACCCTAGTCATGTCATTTTATAACATATATTAATGCATGGAACATGCTTTCCTATAGTGAGATTTGAAATCTACATGGTATACAATATGCATATACATGTTTAATTTAAAATAACAAACATCACATGCATAAAATATTTAAACAATACTAATATGACCAACTTTGACATCCTAAGCAAGCAATAAACTAATTTATTAAAAAATTAATTTAAAAACAACTTGAAGAAGTCTCTGGACCATTCGAACCAACCCGAACCAATCGAACTGGCCCTCCATAGCTCCAAAAGGGGCTAAATCGGTCCATATTTGGTTGAACCGGACCCAAAGAGGCCGAATCGATCGAACCGGGCTCCTTCCATGAACCAGTTTGCAAGTGCGCACTTTTCTAGTCTAGAATGAGCAACATTGCAATGCCTCGGGCTTCAGGAAGAATAACATTGCAACGTTGTATGGGCAGTGTCGCAACGCTACCTAGCAGTAGCTTCTTCTCCAATTTTTCCAACTGAGCTGGCTTGCTTGAAACTTCAATCATAATCTAGTTTCAACTTTATTGACTCCAATAAAATTAAGACCCTTAATCAAACATTAAGGCTCATCAAACAAGAGCCATTACAATAACAATAATAGAATGAAAGAGAAATCTAATGCCAAAGTTGAATTAAAATCATATCAGTCAACCAAACACGCATCTCTAGAAATTCACCCACCAAACTCAAATTAACATTAATTAAGTGCTTAAATCATGCTTTGATACCAATTGATAGAGTAAATATGCATAAAACGGAAGCTAACATAATCATTAAGCACTCTAATTGCACTTAATTTGAGTACAAAGCATGCTAAAAAACAAATTTTTTAACAAAGAGGATTTCAACTTGAATACCTTTGACAATTTCCACTTAATCCTTTGTTATATCCATGAATTAGATCTCCAAATCTCCAGTAGACCACCAAGAGAATCTTCTCTACTATTCTCAGCCTTGGATTTGAGTGATGGAACTCTTAATTGAGAGAGATTGAAATGGGTTTTGAGAGAGCTAGAGAGCAAAAACAGTTTTTTGCATAAATTTCACAAATTTCAGGTTGCATCTTCTTCAATGTTCTAAAAATCGAGTATTTAACAAGTTGACTCATGCAAGCACTTACCAATTCAGTTAATTGACACTTCAATTAGCACTTATATAGTGGGTAGGGTGTTAAAATGTGGATTAATCCACTCAGTATTCCATTTTGGGATAAATTCACTCAAAATATCAAATTTCCAATTTAAAAAAAGAATTAGATTTAATTCTAAATTCAATGAAATTTTGATTTCTAAAATTGAATTTATAAATTGGATTTAGTTTTAAATAATTAATTAAACAAATTTAATTAATTAAATAAATAATAATTTAATATCAAATATTAAATTAATAAAATACCAAATGAACTCCGTTTCCAAAAGCCACATAATATTTTGGATCAAAGACGAAAACCTTGAATTGATCAATGGAGAAAAAACTTACGAAGACATCAAAAAGCTACCAACATTGGAGAATCAAAACAGTGGAATAGAGAGGAATGCCATAGAAAAACAAGAAGTTAAAAAAGAAAAAATAGTCTTTTCAATGGAAAAAAGGATTGGGACGTGTGATGAACAACCTTAACGGATCAACTAGAGAGAAAGAAAAGGAGGAAATACACTATGATGTAAGGGATTTTAATAGGGGTATTTATGGAATAAATCATAAACGAAAATTGAGATGTACAAATTTTGCGTTATTTACAAAATCACAAATATGGAAAACACACTTGCAAAATATTGTTTTAAAATTGTCACCCACTACAATTTTTCTTAGAACAATTTTAAAAGTTATTATGGGTAGAGTAATAAATGAGTTATTTTACCAAACGACTTAGACGATTAAATTTTCCTAAAATGACCTTTTACAATTTCAAAAGCAATCCCAAACAGGTCTATAATACAAGAGTAATGTCAAACACTTTGTTGACCAATGTTAGTTTCATCTGGATTTCTAAACTTTCATTGTTTTACTCTCTAAACTTTTTTTAGAACAACTATTTTGGCAATGCTATGTTTTTTTTCAAAATAACTGTCACTTGTCTAATGTTCGTGTCTAACTAGTGTAGCTTGAAATTATCAATATGCTATACATACTTAAAATTATGTTACAAATTTTATTACAGGCCTAACAAATTTTATTACATACTTAAAATTAGCAAGGCAAAACAATTTTTATTAGCCACTCTCACCTATACATATTAAAGGATTGCCCTCATAAATAAGAGTTCACAACTCACTTAGGATTAAGGTCGAGTCACCTATGGTCATCCTATTGAAATCTTCAAGTAACGATGTTATAAAGAAAGACTATTCATTTCGTGATCCGATTTTATACAAACACTTTATACATGATACCCCCACTCACATGTCTACACATGAATGATTAGAATCTCATTTGTAACACTTTACAACAATTTAACAATTACAAAGTGGGTCATATCCGTAGTGTTACCAGGATAAGACATCCAACCTCATCCATATACTACTGACCGGGTCCTTTTCAATGGTTGTCTAATTCTCGAAAAGAGCCAAAGATCAAAAGAAAATTTATAATACTGAACTACTTCTATCACTACAAAGATGTAGCAATAGTGGTAAGTCCTTGTCGATCCACAGAGAAGCGCAATTTGTTTCATTAAATCAATTTCTTAACTAGAGCTGTAAATAGGGGGTTTAGTGTGGATGAGAATATAGCGTGAAAAATAAAGTACACGGGAAAATGTAACCTAGGATGGGATAATCTAGTCTTAGGTGCAAGTGAGTTCCTATGTTACCTCTATCATTGAAATATCTTGATTGAACATATATTTGATTATGCGTGCACAATGACCTAATCGATGCGAATTAACTAGCTTCTTCAAAGGCTAACAACTAATTAATACGAAATCGATTAAGCGCCCTAATTATCGGTTAAAGCTCTAGCTCTAATTAAACTATATGCTTCTAAATTCTATTAGGGTTGATAGCATCCAAATAGAGATAAAAACATGTGCATTGCGATTAAAGATTCCATTGTGTGATTAAATAATTAGGGAGCCCAATTAATTAATCAATTACTCTTTAAACCTAGTTAAAGTATGCATCCTAAGATTCAAGTCCAACCAATAAATCCTAGAATACATACTCAACTAATTGTTATTAATGGTGATTATAGCTAGATGAAGAAGAAGATGACATGGAAGCCACAAATTGATTAGCAAAAACATATACCTAAGAGAGGAGCGTCAATCCAAGCATAAGCATACATTTAGAAGTTAAAATAGATTCAAAAGAAGCATAAATCCAAATAAACTCAATTCAATCAAAATAAAATCTCAAGAAATATATATAGGTTTGCCCCCAAGAACTAGAAAAATTCACTTGCCTCAACAATCTATAGAGATGAAAAAGAGAGGGAGCACCCAATCCATGATTACAGTAAAGAAAAAAAAATGAAAGAAAACCTAAACACTAATACTGTAGATGGGCAGAGGACAAAGAAACAAAGAAAATGAGTGGCCACTTGCCAAAATCGGCTACCCGATTGAAAGTTACAACGAAAATACCGATGAGTAGTTTTTATAATCGCGCGATAGCGCTGTGGTGCTATAGATCAGCGCGTGGTGCTATGCCCTATTTTCAGCTTCTGTTTAGAGCACCGAGCATGGCGCCGAGTATGGCGCCACTACGCTCTCACCTAGGGGTTGTTTTGACATTTTTTCTTCCGTTTGAAGCCTTGGAAGCCCCCGTTCACTTCTAATAACTCTAAATTGAACTCGAATGGCCTGTGATGCTTCAGAATGCATGATTTGATCAAGAATTTACAATTATAATCATTTAAGCACATTAAACATAACAACCAAGATAAATTAAAGGCATAAAAGTAGCTCTTTTGGAGAGCTATCATACACCCTCAACCTAAAATTTGCTCGTCCTCGAGCAAGGCAAAACAAAATATAGGTATGAATCATGTGATGCAAATGAGGGACTTGAATCTCAAGGCTAAAGATAACAAACTATTCACAAAGTTAGGGTCATACAAATGAATGCACTAAATCAAGAAATTTAAAACAAATTCCCTATCCCCCTACGTTTGTGTGTGCTTATCCAATCCTATCTAGGTCTTTACTAGCCCGAGAAGGTTTTATTCGGCCTTCAATTTATTTCCCCCTACTCTGGCTTCGAGGATCAAATATTAAGCTTCTTAGACCCAAGGTAACAATGTAAAACATAAGGGAACCATACTTTTATTCTACTTTTTTTCTTTCTTTCTTTCTTTCTTTCTTTTTTTTTTTTTTTTTTTTTTTACCTTTTTCTTATTTTACACAAAAGATGAAGCCTTATCCAGACTACGCCACCTTCATTTTGGCTTGCCTACATGGGTTATGTCACACCCCTTCTCAGATTGCTCTTTTATTCAGGAAAAGGACATGACCGTAGTAGTTACTAGCCCTTACTGCCCGCAACCACCAAGACTTTTAATCTAATACCAACCTGTTACAAACATTAATAATCTACACATACAGCAAATCTCCCAAAGGGATTCTACAAAACTTTATAAACATATGCATACAGCTACAACATTACTTTTACAGGAAACAAAAAGGAAACATCCCAGAAGGCCCAATCATTCCTAAAGAAGCCCTAGTCCCTTTTTACAAAACATGTGTACATAAATAAATTATCAACCTAAATCTTCTTAATAAGCCGAGACTTTTGGTGGCAAGCAGCAACAGGATCAACCTTGAGGAAACTGACCGCTACCTGAGAAAAGAGAATACAAAAATTTGGTGAGCTAATAGCCCAGTGAGTGACTATAGAATCATAACGCAACAAGCATAGCAATACTATGAACATGTAAACACACAAATGAGTAAACTCAACAATTGTCCCTAAATATAGCTTTAAGCCATTCTTGGAATGTCATTAAACGTTATTATTCCCTAATTAAGAACGAGCCTAAATACTCTAGCTCTCAATGTTTACAACCAGCCAAGAGACCTATACCTCGGTCCCCCATTCATAACTACCTACGTGCACGTGGCCACTCTAAATACTATCATATTTTAGATACTTTCGCTCAGATACCTTTTCAAATGTGTCCTTTAGTATCGAGCTTCTATGATACCTTTTCATATGTCCTTCGGTATCAAATTGGCCGGATACCTTCTCAAAAGTCCTTCGGTATCAAATTGGCCAGGTACCTTCTCAAGTGTCCTTCGATACCTAATTGGTTGGATACCTTCTCAAAAGTCCTTCGGTATCAAATGTGTATTCTGTAACACACACTAAGTTCCATAGCCTAGTATAACACAAGAGCTATTCCATTGCCACTCATTCACACAAGAATTCATTCTCCCGTAACCTTCCTTTAGAAAGCATATATCAAAATCAGAACATAACTTTTGTAAAGGTTACACAACATACCTTGGCCTGTGCTACACACATACAAACCGGGAGACATGCATTAAGTTATTCTTCCACAATTTGTTACTTGAGGAAGTGTAAATACATCATTAATGTCATTGTGCTTTACTTGATCAGATATGCGTGAATATTAAAAACTTAGATTTTACTTAGTCACTCATAGTTCATCAGGCTTCTACTGGTTTATACGCTTCCCCTAGCTCCTCTTGGCCTGAAAAGATATAACTCCTGATTAAAACTACTTAGAATTCCTAGCTTATCTCAAATAATTTATTTATTAAAAGAACTTCCATCAACACAGTCAGCTTCACTGCCAAAATCCCCCTAAGCGATGCTGGCGAGATCCCCACAAGCGACACTGGTGAAATCCCCAGGAGCGATACTGGTGAAATCCTCTGGAGCGATACTAGTGATACCCTCTGGAGCGACACCAGCAATACCCTCTAGAGCGACACCAGCGATACCCTCTAGAGCAATACTAGCACACCAATGATACCCTCTAGAGCGACACCAGTGATACCCTCTAGAGCGATACCAAGCTTTTCTTGCGAAATTCTTAGCGATACTCACTTCAATTCCTAGCAAGATTTCCCCCGAGAGCAATACCCTCCTTACAAAGTCTCACTGTAATTCTCCACGTTGAACTGCTTGCTTGTTCTTCACAAGCAGCTGTCTGTTTATGCCCAATTCCCTAGTACAACTTCAAAAATTCATAACTCAAAATCCAGAGCTCTTTTCAAGAAACTTCCTTCTACAAACTTGTTTAGATTTGAGTAGCTTTCTTACCTTAAAATTTCAGCCCAAATTTCCTTGTAGTTTGGCTTGGAGCTTTCAAGATTCACTATAGGTCCGGATTAATCCGTGGTTCTGCCTCTTTTGCAAATTCTCCTCCTTTGTTCTTCTCCTCTTGTAATCGTTCTCCAACAAGACCACCTCGAAAACTAGATTCTCCCAGCTTTCAAATGGCACTGAATTTACTAGATTTCCTCTTGTCAATTGTCGAAACCATACCTTTGAATTTTCTCTTCCCTCTTAATCTCTCTGCCACTTCCTGAATTCAAGGAATAAATTGCCACGTCATCCTCTCTTAGTGCTTCCAGCCAGATAATGATTGAGTTCCTTCATGTAAGATATTTCCTTCCCTTTCTTCAAAATCCCTATAAACAACATATTTATCTACTTTAAAATAAAATATGTAATATAGCACCCCTTTTGGCCAAAACATGCTTATCTAAGGAACCTAAGTTCGGGGTTTATAGGTTACGTGGAAGACATCCAACTACAAGCAATGTATCCTTTAGAGGTGTCCAAGCTTACTCATTTCTCAAGGATACTTTAGTTTAGAGGGAAACTACGAATGCCATAGCCACCCCATGTTAATCACACCCTAAGAAAGAGGAGTAATCCCCTTCAAGAATATCATACAAACTTACTTTTACTCTGTAACGGTGCCATTTAACGAAAAGAGCCAAAAATCAAAAGAAATTTATAATACCGAACTACTCCTATCACTAAAAATACATAACAATCGTGATAAGTCTGGGTTGATCCGCAGGAAAGCGCAATTTGTTTCGTTAAACCAATTTACTAGGTATAGCGGTAAATGAGGGGTTTGGTGAGGATAGAGATAAATGTGCAAGAAAGTAAAATAAAGCAGGTAAATGTACTCAAGGATCGGAGATTTTAGCTCTTGGGAGTAGTTATGTTCCTATGTAATTTCTTATCATCGGACTATTTTTATTAACTCATATCAATCTTGCTTTGCACAACGACATGTTTAATTCACCCGAACTAGCCTCTACAAAGGCGGACAATTAGCTGGCAACAA
Organism: Benincasa hispida; assembly: GCF_027475165.1. Lineage (NCBI taxonomy): Eukaryota > Viridiplantae > Streptophyta > Magnoliopsida > Cucurbitales > Cucurbitaceae > Benincasa > Benincasa hispida. The sequence goes on from NC_143481.1 coordinate 14,605,246, forward strand.
ATCATGCGAGTGACCTAAGTATAACTAAAATCTCTAACGATGCTCCAATTAACTAAATGCAATCAATCCTACGAAATCCTTAGCAATTATGAAGAATCAATTACATTTGTATTAAATCCTAGGTTTCTATGTGTGGTTAATTAACAGGAAATCCCAATCTAATTAAGCTAAGTTCTTTGGACCAAACCAAATCAAGCATTTTAAGATTCATGGTTATACTATCAACCCTAGCATGCAAGATTCAATTTTTGCTACTTAATGACTTAAGCTAGACGAAGAATCAAGACATCACGTAAGCCTAAAATCTCTAGCATTCAACATACACTCAAAGGAAAGAGCGTCAATCAATCTAATAAACATACATTGAAGAATTAAATAGATCCAAAGATGCATAGAACCATATGAAATCAATACAAATAATCTTCAAAGTCATTACAAAGGTTTACATCCCAAGAACTAGAACCGAACAACTCGCCTCATCATCTTCATAGACAAAGAAAGAACAGACAAGTCGATCCAAGCCATGAAATACAACCATAAATAAATGAAAAACTAACCCTAAGATGCTGGAGAATAAGGAAAAGGAGCTTCACTTCAGTCTCCATGGAATTCAACATGACAAACCCTAAAAAGATGAAGAGAAACATTTATAGATGAAAGGGAGCACAACTGTGCTCTGGCTTTTTAATCGAGTGTGCGCACTGCCTGCATTGTGCGTCAAAATCCAAAGGTGTGCGACACTCTAAGGTAGCGTCTTGACACTCTCACCTAGGCACACTACTATCTTTGAGATTGAGCACAGTGCATAGCAAGTGCCACTACACTCAGGTGTAGGGGAAATTTTGTCATTTTGCTCCTTTAAAGCCTCAGATGCCCAATTTCACTTTCGATAGCTCTAAAGCAACCCCCAATGACACGTACACTCCAAAATGCATGATTTGCTCGAGAATCCTACAAGAATAGATATTAAACCATTCAAAACGTAACCAACAAGCTAGATTAAAGACATAAAAATAACTTTTTTCGAGAGCTATCAAACACCCCCAATCTAAATTTTGCTCATCCGCAAGCAAGGCAAGACAAAATATAGACATGAATCATGCGAGTAAATGAGCGATTCAAATCTCAAGGCTAAAGATATTAAACTATTCATGAAGATAGGGTCATTCAAATGCATGCACTCAATTATGAAATTTAAAACTAATTCTTTATCCCTTACGTGCGCGTGCGCTTTGCCAATCTTATCTAGGTCTGTACTAGCCCGAGAGATGTTATTCAGCTCTCAACTCGTTTTCCCTCTACTCTGGTTTGGAGGATCAAGTATTAAGCTTCCTAGACCCAATGTTGCAATGTAAAACTCAAGGGAACCAAACTTTTATTCTACTTTTTTTTTTCTTTTTTTTTTTTACTTTACACAAAAAAGGAACCATTATCCAGACTACGCCACTTTCATTTCCCACACGGGTTACATGAAAGACATAAACTACGAGCAACATATTCTTTAAAGGTGTCGAAGCTTACTCATTCCTCAAGGGCACTTTAGTTCAAAGGGAAACTACGGGTGTCATAGCCACCCTAGGTTAATCACAACCCTAAAAAAGAGGAGTAATCCTCTTAAAAAAATATCATATAACTTACTTTTACTCTACAACATGCTTGGTTTTTATTTAGCATAAAACAAGCTTTTACTTTACAAAACAAAAGTTTGGCAAAAACCTAAGCATGCATTACTAAGTTGAGCTCAATTACTTAACAACTATCACTTGGATCTTTCAAGGTGGCAACAAACATATGGATCAAATAACCCAATCCTAAGCATTTAAAACCACAAATATGTTGGCTATGTGCTCAAAATATGCAAGGGAATCAAGAAAAAATTTTAAATTTGGCCAAAAATCATGAATGCATTTTGTAAATCCTAAACAAAGTGAATGGAGAGTTATCTAAAACCTATCATAGAAGGTCATTATCATAATACATGCATCACAAAAATCATATCAGTAGCTCAACCACAAAGTCTGAGCTCAGGTGCTTAAAGATTTACCAGACATGCATATATAACTACCACCCCAACCTAAAACGATACATTGTCCCTAATGTATCTCTAACCTAAGCCCGAAGAAAATAAAGACAAAGTAATAGTTTTAATATTTCATCTCATGAAACATATAAACCATAGTTCTTTTTCTATTCCATGGTACTTAATGTAAATCTCATTTACATCAATCCTCCACTGGATGTATCTCATATATCATACCGAGTATATCATATATAATCAAAATACCTCTTGTCAATTTGAACATTTCAAATCAACACCAAGAACTGATCCTCAACTGAATCCATTGAGCTACCAAGGGGACCTTATGCACCTGTAGCTTGAAGCTCCAACGGTACGTGAATAACTAACTAAACTCTTTAGTCACAGGATCCACCATCCGTTAACTGCCAGACACTCCACTAATGACCGACAACTGAACTCTCCTTACCACAGATATATTATGTGTCCATCTTAACCAATCAGCAGTGCGAAAACACTTCACAGATCGCTCGTAAGTACACCTGGGCCAATAACTGTTATGCCCCTGTAGTTACATCTGTCTCCTTAAGTATTACTGATCCTTCTAATGAACATAAGTCATAGTCCTACTATGATCGAGTCTTCTCTTCCAAAAGGAAGCTATGGCCACTATGTTCAAGCCCCAGAATCAGCCCTTAAGGGAGTAATCTCTTTACTTATCTCTACTTCGGGAAAGCAGTGAATTCCATCTTGTGGATTGAGTTCCCAGCTCCTAAATCAGCAAGTCCCCAAAAAGGTAGGCATGTTGAGTTGGCAATCTGGCCACTCTCACCCATACTAATCAAAGGACCGCCCTCAAAAGCAGGAGTTCCTAAAACACTCAAGATTGAAGTCGTGTCACCTATGGTCGTTTAGGTGAGATGCAAGTCTCTAGTATCAATGACGTTATATATAGAGTCTAATCATCTCGTGGTCCAAGTCTTATACAAACTCTTTGTATAGGACATACCCCACTCGCACGTCTCTACATGATGGTCAGGATCTACCATCTGTAGTAGTTTACAACACTTGCAAACCTCTACAAAGCAGGCCGTATCCGTAGTGTCACAAGGATCAGATATCCCCCCTTAATCCTTATACTACAGACCTATTTAGGTTATCATTTAATGCATGATCCACTTGTATATCACATATACATGCTTAAGTTCACATAAGATAACCAAGGAACTTTGTTTATTGGATATGAGTACATGTCAGAATTAAATAACACTTATTTTATTCATCAAACAATGTGTATCTTTACAAAACAATGAGACTCTAGGATAATTAGGACACCAATTCAACAATCTGCCACTTGTTCTAATGACTCAGAAGACTAATGTACAATACAATATAAAAAGGTACAATATACAATAAACTAGGGCATACCCCAGTATCATCTCCCACTTGCCCTATATAAGATGTCGCATGTCCTACAGACCCAGACTCTTCAGGTGACCCTCAAAAACTTTAGCCGTGAGGGCCTTTATAAAGGGATCAGCAACGTTGTGATCCGATGCGATCTTCGTGACTATCACATCACCGTGATACACAATCTCCCTGATCAAGTGATATTTTTGTTCTATGTGCTTACCCTAACAATGACTCCATGGTTCCTTCGAATTTGCCATAGCCCCGCTGTTATCACAATATAGTGTGATAGGCAAATCCATATTTGGAACAACTTCCAAATCTGAAAGGAACTTCCTCAGCCAAACAACCTCCTTAGTTGCTTAACAAGCTGCTACCTATTCAGCTTCCATAGTGGAGTCCATGATGCATCCTTGCCATACTACAGCCCCTTCATTCAAAGTAAACAGTGACCCCGATGTCGATTTGCAAGAATCTCGATTGATCTGAAAGTCAGAGTCCGTGTATCCTGTAAGGATCAGATCCTTATCTCATACATAAGCATGTAGTCCTTCGTTGTCCGAAGATACATGAGGATTGTCTTGACCGCCATCCAGTGATCAAATTCTGAATTAGACTGATACCAACTGACAATCTCTACTGCATAGCAAATGTCGGGTCTGGTACATAACATTGTATACATTAAGCTTCCTACAGCAGAAGCATAGAGAATCCGTCTCATCTCCTCAACCTCTTGAGGTATCTTAGGACATTGATCCTTAAACGAAACGATTCCATGCCTGAAGGGTAACAAACCCCTCTTTGAATCTTGCATCCTGTACCTGATCAACATTTGATCAATATACGATGCCTGAGACAGGGCTAATCATTTGTTCTTACGATTCCAAATGATTAAGATCCTGAGAACATACTGTGCCTCACCTAAATCTTTCATTTGGAACTGGGTAGTTAGCCACTTCTTAATGTCAGTCAGATACCCTACATCATTCCAATGAGTAGGATATCATCTACATACAGTACCAAGAAAGCTACTGAGCTGTCGATGATCTTTTTGTAAACACAAGGCTCATCAACGTTCTAGTCAAAACCAAATGATTTGACAGCAGTGTCAAATCTGATGTTCCAAGATCTAGATGCTTGTTTCAGCCCATAAATGGACCTATTAAGCTTGCAAACTCTTTGCTCTTGATCTAGAACTATGAACCCCTCTGGTTGAGTCATATAAATGGTCTTCTCAAGATTACCATTAAGAAAGGCAGTCTTGACGTCCATTTGCCATATTTCATAATATAAAATGTGGCTGTGGACAGGAGAATTCTAATAGACTTCAGTATGACAACAGGTTAGAAAGTTTCCTCATAGTCAACTCCCTCGACCTGGGTATAACCCTTTTCCACAAGTCTAGCTTTAAAGATTTGCATCTTTCCATCTACATCTCTCTTTCGCTTATAAATCCACTTACACCCAATAGGTCTTACCCCATCAGCTGGATCAACAAGCTCCCAGAAGTTCTTGAAGTACATAGACTCCATTTCCTGGTTCATGACCTTAATCCATTCATCTTTGTCAACGTCCTCCATTGCTTTCTTAAAAGATAATGGATCCTCAACCCCATCATTCGTAATGATGTTTTGGGCTTCAGTCAAACCCATGTAGCAATCCGGTGGGTTCATAACCCTCCCACTACTTGAGGCAGTCTCAAATCTTAAGCTGGTTGACTAGACGTTCTGACCTCAACAACTCTTGTTGATTTGTCGGACAGTTCAGCAGCTCTTGTTGAACCCTCAGCAGTATTAGTCTCACTTGAGATCTCACGTAAAACGAGTGTACTTCATGGCTTATGATCCCTCATGTGGTCTTCTTCCAAGAAGATAACCTTTGTGGAAATAAACACTTTGTTCTCACTCAGATCATAGAAGTATCCACCTCTCGTTTCCTTGGGATAGCCTATAAAGAGGCAAACCTTCGAACGCAGTTCCAACTTCTTTGGGTTAGTCACTAACACATGTGTCGGACAATCCCAAATCTTGAAGTGGCGTAAACTACATTTACAGCCTCTCCATAACTCAAAAGGTGTTTAAAAAACACTCTTCGAGGGAACATTTTTAAGGATATAACATGTAGTCTCCACTGCATAACCCCAAAATGAATCTAGAAGATGAGGATAACTCATCATAGATCGAACCATGTCCAACAAGGTTCCGTTTCTCCTTTCTGATACACCATTCTGCTGAGGTGTACCAGAGCCCGAGAGTTGGGACGTAATCCCATGTTCTATCATATAGTTCTGGAATTGAAGGTTCATATACTCTCCACCACGATCAAATCGTAGTTTTTTTATCTTCTTACCTAACAAGTTTTCAACTTCAGCCTTATACTCCTTGAACTTGTCAAGGGCTTCAAACTTACATTTCATTAGGAAAAGATACTCAAACCTTGAATAATCATCTATGAAAGAGATGAAATATTCATACCCACCTCGAGCTCTAACATTTATCAGACCACAGAGGTCTGAATGTACAAGCTCCAAGGCTTCCTTGGCTCTATAACCTTTTCCAGTAAAAGGTCATTTGGTCATCTTGCCTTCGAGGCCTGATTCACATACCGGAAAGGAGTTTTCTTCTAAACTCTTTAGAAGTCCACTTTGCACCAACTTCTCAATTCTATTGAGGTTGATGTGACCTAACCTCAGATGCCAAAGATGGGTGTTTTCCTTAAGAGAAACCTTTGATCTTTTAGCTGTTGTTTCCATACTGAACATTTCAGTGTTAAACAAAGCCTTTATGACTAGCGACCTTAGTACATATAAGTTATTTTTCATTGAACCATAACCAATCTCCATTCCATTCTTGAAAATAAACACTTTATTCTCAGAAAAAAAGATGGTATAGTCTTGTTCAATGAGACAAGAAACCGAGATTAAGTTCCTCTTAATATGAGGAACCACAAAAACATTATCCAGTAACAAATAACTGATAACGGGCAGAAATGCACATTATTACAGCGTAAAGTTATAAAACAATAATGGATTGTGGTGGTAAAAATATATAATATTACATCCAAAAACATTAAATTTACAACATTGTGATCACATGTATCCATCGCATTAAAACAACTAACTTATGTATTCTATGCAGGAAAATGCGTTGACGCAAGGCGAAATTGCAATCAAAGGAAATTAGCATCCGAGCGCATAAGAGATTGCGACTGCAAGGATATGCGATCATATGTGTTCATGAAAATTTTCTCAAGAAGGCATAAAGCCGACACATCAAGGTGAAAGCTTAATAAATCACGATGGGACAGAAAGCTGATGACGGTCGATTTCGAATTAAGTTGACAAGTCGTTAATGACATACTATAGCAAGTACACTCAACTTTTCGGTGACAAATATTCATCGCATCAGACAGAGAATTAATGACATCCCATCAGTGCAATCATTCGAGAGAAAAAGTTCTTCATCTTGAAGCTCTATAAATATCGAAGACCATCTTCATTGAAGGAGTTCGCCCACTTCAGAGAGTTCATCATATAGAAGATAGTCAGCCTTGTTCTTAGTTTCCTTTTACTTAGAAGGCGAAAGCGAGTGAAGGGAGAATACACCGAGAGATCGTCCTGGTTAACTCGAAAGATTTTAAGAAGCGTCGGAAACAGAGAGAGAGCCAACTCTTGCAGAAGCAAGAACATCTTTTGGGCAGAATAGAGATAACTCAGTGTAAAAGCCTTGGGAAGCAAGATATTGCTACCAGGTTCTCTACCTTTATTCTTCCATTTTCATTTTGTATTCTAAACTTATTTATAAAATGGAAATTGTATCTTTATATCTGTCCACTCTCTTTACAGTATGCATGAGTAGCTAAAACTGTCGAATGGGTTGAGAAACACTTAGCTAGCATAACCTGGGATCTTCACTTTATGCGATCATCTTGTATTATGTATGCTTCATTCGTCCTTTAGAGATACTTAGAAGGGCAGTCTGAGGATAGAATCTAGGCTTGGAAAAGTCAGTTAGAATCTAGGCTCGATGGAATCAGATTAAAACCGCATAATCAAGAGATAGAAGCTTAGAAATAAGTTCTGTTTGCTATTAACGTATCACATGCACCCTAGAGATAGGATATGATTGTATACGATCACCTTGTTCCTATGTGCATCATTCATCATCGTATAGGCAAGAAGTAGAGACTTAGGAATAAGCTCTATAGATATCATTGCATACATCGCATGCGTCCTAAAACTAGGAGCCATCACATTTGCATTGGAAAATGAATTGTCGTCGCATGTGTGTAGCATGATCGCACAACTTGAACACAATCTCAGGAAACGTTAGCTAAAGACCTTCTCAACCTATTCCTCTGCATACTCATTGTATCTTTTGCATTATTAGCTCTTTTCTCAATTCCACCACATAGATTTTATACTTTAAAACAACAAACTAACCAATACATTGATTTATTTGTCACTGCAAAGTAATAAAAAATTACCACCGCATTCTGTTTCCTTAGTCCCTATATTCAACCTTGGGCCTACCATGCAACTCTGTAGGATTTATACTTGGGTATTGCTGAGAAAACTTGCATGTACAACACATATTCCACCATCGCATTATACACCATTATTTCATCGCATTAAAACAACGCATCAATAACGTTTCTTGTCAATAAATAACTTCAGCCTACCTATAGCAACAGCTGAAACAACCTCACCAGTACCAACTCGAAGAGTCATCTCTCCCTGTGGTAACGTTTGCCAGAAATTAAAACCTTGGTAAGAGGAACTTACATGATTGGTAGCACCTGAATCGAGGATCCAGACAGAATCATGATTCTCTACCATACATGTCTCCAAGACTAATAAATCATATTTACTGCCTTGTCTCTTCTTTTGGAAAGTAATGGGATCAAGGTTGTTTGCCATGAAATTCACACGATTCTTTCCACTGTAAGTAATCGGTCATTTTAAAAGCTTTAAATGGAAATACTAACAAGTTGCTGAAAAGAAAAACACAATGACCTATGTTAGGTTTTAAGCAAATACCCGTTGTAAAACAAAACAACATCCAATAAGGTTTTAGCAAAACTAACATGAACCCTGTGTGATATCTAGTTTTGCAATGACGCTTCAAAAGTTTAGGACAAAAGCCGCAAAAGGGAGGTCAGTTATCCCTTCTGTGAATTGAGAAGTTCTCAACCAGTCATTAATACCAAAACAACTCTTACTCTTATAATGACTAACCGTCATTGATTTGGCTAAGAGATCATTAACTTACTTAACAATCTCCCGTAAGTATGACCCACCATTTTAGGCCCTAGAGATCCGCCTCAAAAAGCCAATCCGAAGGGAAAAAATCCGATTGGGGCAAAACCTAAAGCGACCCTATCCATTTCTGGAGTTCAATTTGATCTTGACCAACTGCACAAAACCTATCCGAAGGGGGACACTCAAAGGCGCCACGAGGGAGTACAGAATGATCTCATGGTGTGAACCAATGACAGAGACCATAGGACGTGTTGACACACACGCTTGCCCACTTACTATAAACATTCTCTCCATTCACCTTGATATTGACTCATGCAAACACCATCCGAAAGGGGATCCTCCCAGGGCACCACGAGGCCAAGCATGAATCTCACGATGTGAACATTCAGGATGAAACGTGAGTGGAATCATAGACATATCAGATATATCTCTTTCTTCCATTGAGTATTTTATAACCTGGGGTTTAGCTTACTTAGAAAAAATACGGCTAAGGATTTTAACTAAGTGACTTTTAGGTTTGCCCAAGAGTAACTTTTACCTGGAATAGTTGAACAACTTTTGATCATCATCCACTAAACACTTTAATGGAGTCTTTGACCAAATCGTCGCATGCTTGTTGAAAATCTATCTAATTCACCTTTCCAGGTAGGTTCCCAAGTAGGGGTGTTACATTTCCGTCAACTTAAGAACCCTAGCCTAGCCAGAACCCGCCTTAGACAAAAGGTCCCTTATAGATAGGTTTACAACAAATTTAATCTTTTATTTCAACCAATTCAATCCTATTAAACTAATTTTAAAAGATTAATCTAGGTTACTAGACTCTTTAGAATCACTTGAATCTAGGTCTATCTCAATCCAATTTTAAAATCCTTTTAAAAACTTGAGTTCACCCTAAGTCCGCATGCAACTCTGAAATATTGATTTTAGGTCTAATTTTCTTTATAACACTTATAAACGGAAACAACCACCACAATGCGAAGCTAACACATGCAAGGTATTCATAATGCTTATAAACAGCATAAGTGTCATGCTCAATGCATTATCCATTCATTGCTACTTCTTTTATATAACACGTATACAAAACAACAATGAAACAAGCAAAACATGCTTCCATTCACCCTTAGACTATAACATTTATAACAAAAGGATGATGCATGATAGTGCTCACTGCATGCAAAATATCTCTTATATTTCATGATGCATGCGCATGCTTTCAAGTAATTTTTTCATGCAATATTATAACATTTATAATACATGATGCATGAATAATTGCACAACCTAAGGTGGGTTTTAAACTATATGACAAACACTTTGGCATATACACCATACATCACATGTATAAGAAAACCAATGTTGATGAACTGGGTAAAATGACCTTAAAAGAAAACACAAAAGGAAAGCTAACTATTACAAAGACAAGGAGTCTCCCGTTCAAACAGGCGAACCGGGTCTTGAACCGCTCGGGCAAAGCATCGCGTCTCCAACCATTGTGTACTAAGCACCCCGCGATCGTCTAACGATAAAACAAACGCTTCGTCCTATCACTTATCAGCACTCCCAGAGCTAAAAGATCGTTTAGCATTCACTACACGATCCTTTAGAAAAATCTAAACGATTGTTTAGTTATTACTACACGATTGTGTACCTTTACTAGGCGATGAAACCTGAGGTACATGATCGCTTAGCGTACTCCACACAACGCCCACCTTCTGCGATCGTCTAAACGACTACGATGCTGCAAAGCACCATCGCTTAAGTGATCGCTTAGCTAGCGCCTCCGTATCGCATACGTGCAATCGTGTAGGTAGTAACTAAACGATGAAGCTTGCTAACTACATGATCGTCTAGCACACGCCTTTTACTAAATGAAGAGCATCACATGCTCCCACTACGATCGTCTACCTCTAGTGCCTATGCAATCGGGCAACCAACGCTACGTAATAAAATAAATGATTTACCCTAATGCTTAACATTAGCTAAACGATCATTTAGAAAATACTACACGATCGTCTAGAAAAATCTAAACGATCACTTAATTAAATCTCAACGATCGTTTACCTGAGGCTACACGATACGACCAAAGCTTGGTCTTCTTCTTCGTTGAGAACTGCATAACCATGCTTCGAAGCTTCATCACGAACAACTCGACTAACTCAAATTTTTTGAATTACAGACTCAATTGCAAATTTAATTATGCCAAAAGACACAGGGGTCTTTAAAATTTAACACTTTGTAATACAGAAAGCTTAACAAAAGGCAATTAAACCTGAAACATTCATCAACTTAACCACAAATGCAGAAAACGATTAACCACAAATGCAAATACCCATCGCGACGTAAAATGAGTTCAAAACAGAGTTATAATTTGGAATATCATAACAACCTGGCTTTGATACCAATTGAAGGAAATCGAACTCGAGATTTCCATGAGCAGCGAAAATAAGATCATTCCAAATTACAATCATGAATGAAAATTACAAATTATAGTCGTATACAAAACATGCAGTTATGCAATCGATACAGAAATTACAGAATGAACAACTATAAACGAACAAGGAGAAAACTCTACAAACATTTGTAGACTCGTCTCCACGCTCCTTACTCACGAACGCTCAAACAACATGACTACAACATTTCACGCTTGTCCTCAGTGATCACCTCGGTCACGAACACTCCAGCAAGAACACGAACGACCTCCACAAAACCTCGATGGTGCGAGTTGAGTATGACACCACCAAGAAGGTTACCTTGGTATTCTCGGTATGAGAATCTAAAGGGTGGGCTCTGTTCGGACTTGGAATGAGGCAGACGAAGGAGGAAACACCGATCGTGTACACGATTGGGCAAGTGGGAGATGGCGGAGACCTATCGTATAGGTCGATACCCAATCGTTTAGCTAAAGCTATGCGATAGTCTAGCAAAAGCTATGCGATCGTTTAGCTCAGTGTCTATCACCTACAAAACACTACACTATCGTTTACTAAAACACGTTGTCGCTTAGTAAATCCGTATTTACTTGACAAGCGTCGCAAGTTTCTTTTTTTCTTTTTTTTTTTTTTTTTGCCGAGAGGAAACTCAAAAAAAACTTTTTTTTAACGTTTTGTAAAACTTGTAAAACTTACTAAAATTAGGAAAACAATTTTTCTTTTAACTCACGGTTACCATGAATCACCAATAACCACCTACTCAATTGGTTAAAGAAAAAGAATTAATTATCTAATAATTAATATTATTATAAATATAAATGATAAACAACTTATCATACTATATTTATAACCTATAGTTTTAATATTTTATCTCATGAAACATATAAACCATAGTTTCTTTTCTATTCCATGGTACTTAATGTAAATCTCATTTACATCAATCCTCCATTGGATGTATCTCATATATCATACCGAGTATATCATATAATCAAAATACCTCTTGTCAATTTGAACATTTCAAATCAACACCAAGAACTGATCCTCAATTGAATCCATTGAGCTACCAAGGGGACCTTATGAACCTGTAGCTCAAAGCTCCAACGGTACATGAATAACTAACTAAACTCTTTAGTCACAGGATCCACCATCCGTTAACTACTAGGCACTCCAGTAAAGACCGACGGCTGAACTCTCCTTACCACAGATATATTATGTGTCCATCTTAACCAATCAGCAGTGCGACAACCCTTCACAGATCACTATAAGTACATCTGGGCCAATAACCGTTATGCCTCTGTAATTACATCTGTCTCCTTAAGTATCACTGATCCCTCTAATAAACATAAGTCATAATCCTACTATGACCGAGTCTTCTCTTCCAAAAAGAAGTTGTGGCCACTATGTTCAAGCCTCGAAATCAACCCTTAAGAAAGCAATCTCTCTACTTATCCCTGCTTCAGGAAAGCAGTGAATTCCATCTTGTGGATTGAGTTCCTAGCTCCCAAATCAGACAAGTTCCCAAAAAGGTAGGCATGTTGAGTTGGAAATCTGGCCACTCTCACCCATACTAATCAAAGGACCGTCCTCAAAAGCAGAAGTTCCTAAAACACTTAGAATTGAGGTCGTGTCACCTATGGTCGTTTAGGTGAGATGCAAGTCTCTAGTATCAACGATGTTATATATAGAGTCTAATCATCTCGTGGTTCAGGTCTTATACAAACTCTTTGTATAGGACACCCTTCGCTCATACGTCTCTACATGATGGTCAGGATCTACAATCTGTAATAGTTTACAACACTTGCAAACTTCTACAAAGCAGGTCGTATCCATAGTGTCACAAGGATCAGATATCCCACCTTAATCCTTATACTACAGACCTATTTAAGTTATCACTTAAGGCATGATCCACTTGTATATCACATATACATGCTTAAGTTCACGTAAGATAACCAAGGAGCTTTGTTTATTGGATATGAGTAAATGCCAGAATTAAATAACACGTATTTTATTCATCAAACAATGTGTATCTTTACAAAACAACGAGACTCCGGGAGAATTAAGACACCAATCCCAATAGGAACAAGGTGAGGTCTTTTGACCTCTAACTCTATCACTTGAGATTTATCCGGTTTAGGTTCAGATTCTTCTTCTGCCTTGACGACTAGAGCTAGCCATGGTTAGTGGTCCAAGTCATTGTCCTCGTCATCAAAGCATATTACCTCATAGGGGAACGTCTCAGTTGCTTGAAGGTGATACAGCTGTATTGGGAACTCCTCCAATCTCTTAACTGAATTAGCAATTTGAGTGAGCTTGTCCCTCAAATAATGTAATTTAGCTCTAATCTTCATGTCGAACTGAAGGCTTTCCTACTGGATAGGAAGAAAAACTTGCTGCATAGAATTGATAATTAAGCAATTCTCTAACTATACCTTCTAAATACATATCTTGGTCAGCCTCCTGAGCAAACTCTAATGGCTCGGGGATGGTAGGATGGTAGTAGTACGATGGTTGCGCGTAGGAATTACCATAGTCATAAGAGTGAGAGGTCCATCCTAGAGGGGTGTACGACTTAGGCTCCCAGTGACTAGGGTGACTCTTCAAGGCATGACTCGTTGACATCGGGCTATTTTGCAGCTGCCCTTTAACCAACTGTCGAACAGACGAGACAAGACCACCAAGCATACTTTTGAGCTTAGAAATTTGCTTAGTCTCTTGCTCTCTCTCTTTGACAGCTTGTGTTACTCTTGTGCCAGGTCTTCCATTGCTTTAGCCTTGTTCCTCTGACATCTTTTCCTATTGATTCTTATGTATCGATGAAAGGTCCGCACAATTTCAGGGTCATACATTAACTCAGGTGAATTTTCTCCGCTCATATAATGTTTTATAACTCTTTTTTTTTTTTGGACAAGGGTGCAATACACCCAAAATCGAGTTTACGTGAAAATCAAAAACAAAAATTTTAACATAAACTAGTTAATAGATCTTCAACAATGACGCAAAAAACTTGTTGAATTCTTAAAGATGCGATGATTAGTGCCTTGTGTCATGCTCCTAATTCTAAGTAAAATGAATCTTTTGGTGTAGATGCAATGTTTTCTCTAACTAAACCCAAGTATAAGTCTAATTAAAGTGTTATCTGGTGAGATCCAAGGTCGAACTCAAGAACATACAACTCAGAAGTGTTGAAAGAATTGTTTGATCTTGATGTAGTGAATTTCTATTGAAGTCTGCGATAGAGGTATGCGATGAAAATAAGATTTACTATGCGATAGAATTCTTACAATATTGGTGGAATGAATGATGGTATGGACACGATAGTGATTACAAGCGCTAAATGAAGCCATGCAAGTTGAGAAAGGATGAAATGTCAATGATTAGACAAGGTTGAGAAAAATTTGCTAACATTTTCCTAAACGATGCATAAGTCATGCATTCATGCGACAAAACTCTTAGATTAATAACTTCACCTCTCAGTGTTTTGAGCCACAGTGTCATATCTCTAGGATGTATGCAATGAGTTTTATTTACAACAAAAGGGTGGTTATGGTGGATTTGGGTGGAAGTTTGACAAAGTTTTGACCTCTCTCGATGGTAGAAATCTCTATATCTGATCGATTCTTCAAAGGGTTATTTATAGGCGTTGAGAAGAAAGTTCTTCACCTCTTTTCAATGATGGTTTGACACCTCGCATTAAATTCCATGCCCTATTGCACCGCCTGCCTTGCGTCAAAGATTCGTTGGCTCTGCTACAAACATCTCACATCAGCTACCAGATTGACTTTCTCTGCCCACACATTTGTTGTTTTCAATTTGTCACGTTTCATCTCATTTTGTGGTGCTATGTGTTGTAAATTGATCGCCGTGGCGAGATTCTATGTGATCGCGGTTTGCAACTCGTTTCTTTGGCCTTTTTTCTCCTCATTTCATCTGAATCCTACGTCCAAAAGTGACAAATTTTATATTTTTCAAGGATTATTAGTGTTGTATGTATATGATCATAAGATATGATTATTTGTATGAATGTTTTTTTATCAAGATAATGTGATTTCCTCTTAACTTTCCTAAATGTTCTCAATAAAAATGCAAAATAACTTGTATTTCTACAAGTTATCAATATTCTTGACAATTTGGCATGAATGATCTAGGGTTATTTATTCAATATAGATACAAAATAATTATGCTAACATGAAAATCTTAAGTAAACAATTCAAGACTCCTTAATTGATCAACAATGTAGAGTTTGTTATAAAATTCTCTCAGTCATAGATCCAAGAAGCTAAGATGAAATTAAATGATCCTAACGTTTCCATCGTAAATTGATAGGATTAGATTTAGTTACAGTATTCATACTTTCAACAACTTTGATTTCCTTAGGAGGAACTTCTGATTTGTCGCTGAGAAAATCTTCTAATCCATGACCTTTTAAGGCAATTTCAACTTAAACTTTCCATGTAACATAATTTTCATTGTTTAGCTTCACAGTTGAGATTTTATTTCCAGGATTGATATATCCATCAGAATTTGCCTCTGTGTTCATCAATGTATCAAAAAAAAAAAGATCAAATAATAAAAGAAAAGAGACGAGCTACTGCTTGAATTGGAAGAAATTGAGAAAAAGAAACGCAATTGTGTTAGGTCGTAAGACTATGGCTCTGATACCATCAACGGATATCAAAGAGAACATAATATCACGAGAAACCCTTTCTTATTTATTTTCATAACTACTCAACAACTTATTACAATTCAAGACATATATAGGAGTTTATGTGTAACGACCCAACTT